>NC_045437.1:91024577-91157055 GCF_002776525.5 Piliocolobus tephrosceles | reverse complement strand
GGATTTTTTTGGTACACCCTAATCTGATATTAGAAGTGGCAAAGCGATTTTAATGTAGGCTTGTAAAACCCTACACTCTTTCTGCTACACCTCTGGCTTCTTGTAACGAATGGCCTTGCATAGCTAATGTGGTCTTTTCCATATTCTATGTGAAATGACCCTACTCCACCAATTTCTCCTTTCTCAGGAAAGAAGTCTGCATTAGTTAAAAAAAGAAAACCAACCTGAGCAATTGGGAAGCACACTATGTAAATATTAAAGAAACAGCCATAAAGCCAAATGCAAACTTTAAAACAATAAATAACACAAGGCAGGATATTGAGCAATATTTGCCATGCCCGTAACCACTCACATTCTTAGTCTAATTTTCTTTCCTAGTTTATGTTCTTTCATTAGACTGTGAGTTAGACTTCTATATGTTACTACACACTTAATAAAGATATTTCATTTTTCCTGGTGTGCTTCCAGAGACCTAGCATGCAGTGAAGGTTTTATAGTCCTGTGCAGTGCAGCAGATGCCATTCCATTTGCCTAAGTCCTGCTGACATTTGGAGATGTGGATTAATTGAGCTACAGAATGAAATTTAATTAAAATTAAATACAGACTTGGCCATTGTATCTGTTCATTTCCTGCACTCTAGTGTGTGTATTTGCAGGCAGCGCCATAGTTAATTTGTTTAATCAGGATGCTCTGTGGGGGAAGCTGCACTTTGTTTTACACTAGAAGACTGAGGGTGTGGTGGATGCCAGGTTGGATTTCATTACACACAATGCGAGCTGTGTAAATGATGCTACTGATGAGCCTCAAAGGACTACCTGAGGGAGCAAGGTGGCTCCATATGAACCCATAGAGAGACAACATGTCATAGACAACATTTAGTGATGTCTTTTAAATTGACATTACATGACCACAGAAATCTCATCTATTACCCATTAACATGTTGCCATAGTATTTGCTCAAACATTCATTCATTCATTCATTCAACCAAGATTTTTTGAGTACCAACTGTGTGCTAGGTCCTGAGTTTAAGGTAAGCACTATTATTAATTGTAACCATATTCTTTCTAGTAACTCCAACTGGAGAGGTTGCTACTTCTTGAAGATACATTTTTTAGAACAAGACAATATAGGATATCTAAAGTTTATCTCTGGAATGAGGAGAAACTATATTACTTTATGTTTTAATGAGATTGTATCAGGGCAAGTTGCATAGATCCCACCCTTCCTTTGATATCCATGGCAAAGATCACCTCCTTCTCGGGTGCTTTCCCAATTCTGGGGTGCTTTCCCAATTCCTGCAGTGGAAAATGAACTCTATTCCGACAACTCTCCAAAGTACACAGAAGTTCTTTGTGTTATATCTGTATATCTAGATTATAAGCTTTTTGTCAACATCCTCTTAATCTTAAAAACATGTGTAGGCTAGTGCATCATCTCCAGAATGTCCTTGAAGACTATTTCTTAGATTGAATATACTGTATTGTCAAGCATATGTGTTCCTTGGTAGTGGACCATTACTGTTTTGGCAGTCTAGCATCATGTTTTCCTTTCTGAGGCAATAGTACCCTACCTCTCCTTTGACAAATCACTTCTCCCACACCTATATACCTCAGGTAAAGGTGAGTGACCTGGAGCCTGAGGCAATCAGTGTATTCCACCCCTCTGTTATTGGTTCAGAAATGGTCACGTGACACAAGCCAGCCTAGTCAGGACCAATAATGCTACATTCTAAGGCCTCGATTTCTCTTCTGTTATACACGAAAGGATGAAGTTCATGAGTTCCCTTTTTCTGCAAGGGGAGAATTGTCTGAAAATGGAGCCAACCCAAAGGAAGCTACAGTGAAGTAAAGAGAAGAATCATCTTGTTACTCATCTGTTGCTGCTTTGTTATCTTAGCCAATGAGTTTTGCTGAAGTTGGTCTGAATTGTACTTTCTGACTGTAGTATGCAAAAGAACCATACCTGATCAGCCTCATTATGGCAATCATATGATCATTTATATGACACTTGCTATTCTGTCAGTTCCTTAAGAATAGGTACCTTGCCTTTTATCTAGTGACTCAATAATTAGCCCAGAGCCTGGAATAGTGTGTGCTCAATAATATTATTTTGTTGAAATTAAAGAATAAATGTAAATTCAGGTGGTTATATGACAATGTCAGTGAATAATCTTTTGTCTTTGTAGTAAAACTGCTAAAATTGCCATATTACTCACAAACCTTTTCACTACTTTTTTTTTCACTCTTGTTCATATGACTAAAAGGTCACCCAGAAATTTCTAAGGGTGAAAGAGATAGTTCAACCATCTCATATTAGTAACCAGCCTTATGTCAAAAACTCCCTGAAAAAGAAACTCTACAAGCCCATTATGTTATATATGCCAATGTTAACTCTTCTTACCACCTAGACATTGTTCTTTATGTTCCCTTCATGACACATACAGATTCTGAGTCCTCATAAATTCCAAAGTAAGCATTTTCTCAGTTGAGCTATATTGCTTCTAGCTATTGACTCTCAAATTGGCTCAAATCAAAGAGCACACCATGTTCTTTCTAGCACATATTTTCTATTCTGTACCAACTATACCTATTTCATATGGACAATATTCTATTAGTCCTTGGAGTTATGGCAAAATAAGCTTAATTTTTTTTCTCCTTGTATATATCTTTTGTGAATTTAATCCTGCTCTTTTTTAACTCTCATTTTCCACAGACACAGTCATATTGATAAGGTTGACAACTAAACTAATAATTAACATTTGGTAAGCATCGTTTTACCTCCTAACCATTACATCAATCCTCACAATAACAATAGGAGACAAATATTCTTATCCCCATTTTCAACATAAGAAAAATGAGGAGGCAGAGATTTAAACCCTAATCACCTTTAAGAAATTCGCTGAGCTGTAGTACATAGGGGAACTTAGGAAGAATTTATGATTTTGATAAACATTTTAACTATTCTATTTGGGACACTGGAAACTCCAAAAGGAGAAATGGAGTAATGGGGACAAAGGCTGAAAAACTTCCTATTGGGTACTATGCTCACTATCTGGGTGATGGGATCAATAAAAGCCCAAACTTCAGCACCAAACAATATACCCTTGTAGCAAACCTGCACATGTAACCTGTGAATCTAAAATAAAAATGGAAACATAAACAAATACATAAATAAAATATTCTATTTGTAGGATACTGTTAAGAAATGTTCCCAGTATTATATTTTTCTTGATTAATATGAGCTAATATTAATACATGCCTCTCCGTACATATACACACATAATAGCTAATATTTTTTGAGTTCTTTCTATGTGCAAGGCACTGTAGTAACAACTTCTATGTCTGTTCACACATTTAATACTTGCAACAAATTTATGAGATAAGTACTGCTATTATCTCCATTTTACAGATGCAGAAACTGAGCAAAGAGAAGTTAAGTAACTTACTTATACAAGATCATAAGGCTAATAAATGGTAGAGCCAGAACTTGAACACAAATGTCACAACTGCAAGGCCACCCTGCTTATCCATATAGGACAATATTTAAGAAAACGATTAATTTGCATCCTAAATTTATTTTCTGTGTCATCTTTCAGAGTATCTGCCCTGTGCTAGTCACTGAGCTATATTCTGAGGATACTGAAGTAAACAAGACAGAAAGAGGCCTTTTCCTATGAATTATCTTCCATATATACACTGAGCCAGTGTATTCCATCCCCCTGGCATCTGTGATTGGTTCAGAAATGGGAACATGCCCCAAGCCATATGCAAGAAACACAGACATTTCTTTGAAATAAGCAACAAATCATATTTTAAATCTGGTAAAGTTCTAAATTGTAACAGGTTTTGCCAGATTCTTTCCAAGTCAGGAATTATTTTTTAACCTGCTTGATCTCATTGAAGACAGATAAGTAAATTATTAGGTTAGAGAAAGGGACATCAATGTTCATACATTTTCTGTGTGTTGATCACTTCTAGACATTGGTCACTTGACAGATGTGGTCAAAAGAAAAAATAAATTTTTTATTATGTCTTGTATTTTACTTAAATTTTTGATTTTTAACTTTTTTGGATACATAGTAGGTATATATATTCATGGGGTACATGAGATATTTTGATACAGGCATACAGTGCATAATAATCACATCAGGGTAAATGGGGTATCCATCACCTCAAGCAGTTATCCTTTCTTCGTGTTACAAACATTCCAGTGATACTCTTTTAGTTATTTTTAAATGTGCAATAAATTATTGCTGAGTGTAGTCACTCTGTTATGCTATCAAATACTACATATTTTTCATTCTATCTAACTATATTTTTGTGCCCACTAACCATCCCCATTTCCCCGCCCTCCCCCCACTACCCTTCCCAACTTCTGGTAACCATCATTCCACTCTATCTCCATGAGTTCAGTTGTCTTAGTTTTTTGTTTTTGTTTTTGTTTTTAGCTCCTATAAATAAGTGAGAAGATGCAATGTTGCCATTCTGTGCCTGGCTTATTTCACTTAACATAATGACCTCCAGTTCTATCCATGTTGTTGCAAATTACAGGATCTCATTTATTTTTATGACTGAATAGTACTCCATTGTGTATATGCACCACATTTCCTTTATCCACTTTTCTGTCGATGAACACTTAGGTTGCTTCCAAATCTTGGCCATTGTGAATAATGCTGCAATAAACATGGGAGTGCAGCTATCTCTTCTACGTAATGATTTCCATTCTTTTCGATATATACCTTGGAGTGGGATTGTTGGATCATAGGGTAGGTCTATTTTTAGTTTTTTTGTTTGTTTTTGTTTTTGGGGCAGAGCCTCACTCTGTTACCCAGGCTGGAGTGCAGTGGCATGATCTCAGCTCACTGCAACCTCTGCCTCCCAGGTTCAATGATTCGCCCACCTCAGCCTCCTGTGTAGCTGGGATTACATGCATGCACCACCATGCCCAGCTGATTTTTGTACTTTTAGTGGAGACAGGGCTTCACCATGTTGGCCAGGGTGGTCTCAAACTCCTGACCTCAGGTGATCCACCCGCCTTGGCCTCTCAAAGAATTAGGATTGCAGGTGTGAGCTACCTCACCTGGCCTCTATTCAGATCTTTTGATCATTTTTAAATGGATTATTAGATTTTTTTCCTATAGAGTTGTTTGAGCTCCTTATATATTCTGGTTAATCCCTTGTTAGATAGGCAGTTTGAAAATATTTTCTCTCATTCTGTTGGTTGTCTCTTCACTTTGTTGATTGTTTCCTTTGCTGTGCAGGAGATTTTTGACTTGATGTGATCGCATTTGTCCATTTTTTCTTTCATTGACTGTGCTTATGGGGTATTACTCAAGAAATCTTTACCCAGTCCAATATCCTGGAGAGTTTCTATAATGTTTTCTTTAGTTTGAAGTCTTAGATTTAAGTCTTTAGTCCATTTTGATGTGATTTTTTGTTGTTGTTGTGCACAATGATATAATTTCAAATTATACCTTTTCAAATTGTCCAGTAAAATATATTTCATACACTTAATACTTCTATTAATACATTTTTCTTCTCCAATACAATAGATTTCCCTTCAGGTCAGTACTACCCATTAGTGCAGAGTTTGGGGGAAATAGCGTTCCAACTTTGTGGATATAAGCCAGATTGAGACTTAATATCTTGTCAACCCATGGTATCTGCACCTTTTATATTTGTGACTTCACTCTTTATGAGCAATGCCAAAACTCTATTTTCCCCTTCCTATATTGTTTTATCTCCATACGTATATTTATTTACATCATTATATGTGTTGTATTTTTCTTTCTATTGATTCATAGTAAAATGAGTTATCCTTACTTTCAGATTGTTGTAAGAAATTCCCCCCCTTCTCCATCGATCTGTGATACTACCTTTCTCTTATGCTAAATCTCAATATATCAGAGTCTGCTTTTGATTTTCCCATTTTGAATGTTCCATTATGTTCCATAATGGAAACTAGTTTGTCGCTCTATTCATGTACCAATACTGCATGCACCAAAAACTATGGTCTTGTAATATGTTCTAGTCTCTGGTGGGTAGACTCCCTCATTGTTCTTTTTGCTCAGGATATTCCTGAACCTTCATGTTTGTTCTTTGTATGTGGTGAGAGACAGAGGCTTAGTTTTATTCTTCTGCCTATGGATATCCAGTTTTCCCAGTAGCATTTATTGAAGAGACTATCCTTTCCCCGATGTATATCCTTAGCACCTTTATTGAAAATGAGTTCACTAGATATGTGGATTTATTTCTGGGTTCTCAATTATGTTCCATTGCTCTATGTGTCTGTCTTTATGCTGATACCATACTGTTTTGATTACTGTAGTTCTACTGTACAATTTGAAGTCAGGTAATGCAATTCCCCAGTTTTGTTCTTTTTATTACAGCTTCGATCTCATTACCTCTGTTCAGGTTTGGGATTTCTTTGTGGTTCAATCTTGATAGGTTACATGTGTCTAGGAATTTATTTATTTCTTCTAAGTTTTTCAATTTATTGGCATGTAGTTGCTCATAGTGACCTCTAATGAGCCTTTGAATTTCTGCAGTATTGGCTGTAATGTCTCCTTTTTCATTTCTGATTGTATTTATTTGGGTCTTCTTTTTTTCTTAGTTAGCCAGGCTAAAGGTTTGTGTATTTTGTTTAACTTTTTTAAAAAGCAAGTTTTTGTTGATCTTTTGTATTCTTTCTTTCAATTTCATGTATTTCTGCTCTAAACTATTTCTTTTCTTCTACTAATTTGGGGTTTGGTTTGCTCTTGCTTTTCTAGTCCTTTACGATGCATCATTAGGTTATTTATTTGAAGTTTTTCTACTTTTTTGATATAGCTGCTTATTGCTGTAAACTTTCCTCTTAGTACTGTTTTCACTGTATCCCATAGGTTTTGGTATGTAGTGTTATCATTTTCATTTGTTTCAAGAAAATCTTTAATTTCTCTCTTAATTCCTTCATTGATCCATTGGTCATTCAGGAACATATTGTTTAATTTCCATATGTTTCTTATAGGCAACAGATTGATGGATTTATTTATTTTTTTTTTAAATCCATTCAGCCACTCTGTGTCTTCTGACTGGAGAATTTAGTCCATTTACATTCAATGTTGTTACTGATAAGTAAAGACTTACTCCTGCCATTTGTTATTTGTTTTCTGGTTATTTTGTGGTCTTCTCTTCCTTCTTTCCATCTTCCTGTCTTCATTTTAGTGAAGTTCATTTTCTAAAGTAGTATGTTTTCATTTCTTGCTTTTTATTTTCTGTGTATCTGTTGTATGATTTTGTTTTGAGGTTACCATGAGGCTTTCAAATAATATCTTAATTTAAAAACCCATTATTTTAACTGATGAGAACATAATGTATTATGTCTTTACTGAGCTCTCAGTAATAGACTAATTTTGATTATTTAACTGTGGCGCCCTTAGGGGACCCATAGTTTAGTTCATCTTAACATAACCAATGTAAACTAGAGTATTACTTTGCATGTAATAGGAACTGCATAAATATTTGCAGGATGAAAAAAATAGATAAATAAAGATAGGATGGCAGGTTTTTGACAGTTTTGCTAATTTTATGCTTCATTTATTCAACAATATTGAGCACCTATTATGCACATGACACTGTGCTATGGAATTTGAGGGGCATATGAGCAGCTTCCAGTTTATACTGGAGATGGAAGAAGCAAAGTTGCACAAGAACAACCAGAATGCCAGGTTGAAAACATCTATTCCATAAGAGATATAAATCAAATGTTAGGAGGAACTCTCAGAGAAAAAGATGCTTAGTGAGAAATTGGGTGCCATTTATCCATCAGAGTAATGCAGTTTTCAATACTGGGCTCCTGATGTCTATCTGTGCAGGTGTAACTCCATAGATAGACAGAGCATGACCAGTAATCCTTTTCTCTTAGAATACATTCTAAAGATTCTCCTTTGATTTGGGGCTGCAGCTGCTAGTGGTCTCTTCATCTCATTTGGCCCACTGCCTTTGCTCAAAAGAGCCACCCGCTTCTATTTGTGGCATAGTAAACCAGTCTGTGTCTGCTGCTGTGGTTTCTCAGCAGCCAACAACTTTGCCACATTGTTTTGAAATTGTAATTCAGTGCCCCCTTGAAGTATTGCTCCCACTCCCTCCTCTTGCAGTTGCCCCACTTCACCATGCAGCAGCTGCTTGTGTATTCTGCTGCCACCATTTCTAACACCCAGCTCGCCCAGAGGAGTTGTGTGTGACAGCTCAGCTTCAATGCTAGTAAACTGGCTACTTTCCAGTATTGTGATTCAGACCTCCAGAAAACATACCGTGATAGTAATGTTCATAACTGATACTTTCTAAAGGCAATTAAAGGGAAGTCTGAGAATTCATCTTAAAAATCTCACCTGATACTCGGAACCAGTACAAGATGAAAGAGGCATCTACTCTGTGAGTCCTCTTTTATTTGCAATTTTGAAAGAATAATCTTGCTTCTGTTTTTTTTTTATCAGTCCAACACATGTTTACTGAATAAACAAATGTGGTGACTAAATCACAGAAATTAACATAAAAATTGACAGGTTAATAAGAACATATAGAAACCATTAAAGTATGACGCATATTATATCCCAGGTCTGTGTGGGTATTGCAGTAACACAGGCTGCATAGACCGCTTCTGTTTTGCCTAATTGTGGGTCCTAATGGATATCACCTTCAAACTTAACATATTTATCTGTCCATGAATCAAAGCTATAGGCATGCTACTTTCCCATCCTGAAATACAGAAACAAGGAGGGAAAAAAAGAGAATGCAAAAAGGAAAAAAGAAAATGCTCATGTAAGAGGCAAAGAGGTGCCTGGGGAGGGGGGAGGTAATTGCAGAAGTAGTCAAAGACCTGGCATACTTTGGCACAAAACAAATATTTCTGAATAAATAAAGTCATAAAGGAGTGCGAATTGATATGACAGAAGTATAATAGGGAAAGTTGAGGTCTAATAATATGGAAAGTTGTAATTTTAACCACTAACTCTCTTGGGTGTGATTAACTTAACACTGAGTGGGTCTTTCTTGATCTGGCTCAGTGATATACATGGTTTCACTCCCCATTGTCTTAAAAACTGTTAAGGTTTGAACCCTGTACTCAAGGCTATATGCCTGATGGAAGGAAAGCAACCTATATTTAAGGAGTTTAGGAAGACCACCAGAGGAAGTGATGCTCCACTACAGAGTGCTCAATAAATATGTTGATTGAGTCCACTATAAATTCATAATCACAATCTCAAACAATCTCAAAAGCCAACAATCCTGACCATCAGTCGCATTAAAATCCACTGGCTAACTCACTCACCCACATCCGCAATGATATTTTCAAACCTTCTCTGTTGCTTCCTTTTATAACTGAGCTTCAGTTGATTTGTCTCCAGTGGAACACCTCACTGCTTTCTGGAAATGATTTAACACTTACATAAAACTGAGCACCCAGTCACCTAACTAGGCTTGTATAAACAACACCTTGCTTGCTTCCTTTATATTGCTTCATGGAATTGATTAACTTACCAGACATTTACTGAACATCTACTTTAGTGGTTTTCAAATTTTTGGCCCTAAGGACTCTTACACATTCTTAAAAATTATTGAGGACCCCGGAGAACTTTTGTTTATGTAGATTATTTTGATCAACATTTATCATTTTAGAAATTAAAACTGAGAAGTTTAAACGTGCTGAATTCACTTGAAAATAACAATAAACCAATTACATATTAACGTAAGTCATGTTTTATTTAAAAAACCCTGTATTTTCCAAAACAAAAAATTAGTGATGAGTGGCATTCCTTTACATTTTTGCAAATCTCTTTAATGTCTGGCTTAACATAGCTGGATTATCATGTCTGCTTCTGCATTGAATCTGTTTCATGTGTTGCTTTGGTTGAAGGATATGAAGAAAATATGACTTCACACAGAAATGTAATTGGAAAAAAAAGGAATATTTTTATTACCCCTTCAGATCATTGTGGATTTTTTTTTAATACAACACCAAAATTCAACAAGAGGTAGTTTCTTAAAGGTTAGTTGCAATGTATTATAAAAATCTGAAATGATATCTTGTACTTTGAATGGGTCTTTTACCACACAAGATTTAGTGACATCATGAGTTGTTAATTTGGAAAATATTTGCTCACTGACTTATACAGATCTTCAAATGTTGACACATATCATTACACAATATCACAAAAATTGTACCTGTTAATATCACCACTGATCTCATCTGAAAAATCTTTAAATATTAAGAAGCTGTCAAAGTTTATGGTAGCGGATACAAAGTTTTCCAAAATTCTGATTTTACTTGAATGCTTGAATTTTATTATTGGCATAAATATTGTCAATTATTTTCCTTGAAATGACAGTTTTACTATGTTAATTTCAGGGAAAATATCTGCCAAATACCTGTCAGTTGTTTTTTCATGTAAAAATGGTATTCCATGACAAAGAGTGGCTACTTCAGCCTTCAACTCAGTCACACAAGTACTTTTCCTCTAGACAACCACTGTACTTGAGTATGCAGTGAAATGCTTTATGTGTACTTCCCATTTTGTCACATAGAATATTAAAATGATGTATATTCAAGAATCAAGATTCAATAAAATTGATTTTGTTACTGCTGCTTCATAAGGGCATTCCGGAGACTGGCTTTTATTTTTTAAGGTTGGTTGGTTTGTTTGTTTTGAGATGGAGTTTCACCCTGTCACCCAGACTGGAGTGCAATGGCGCAATCTTGGCTCACTGTAACCTCCGCCTCCCGTGTTCAAGCGATTTTCCTGCCTCAGCCTCCCGAGTAGCTGGGATTATAGGCATGTGCCACCACACCCAGCTAATTTTTTGTATTTTTACTAGAGATTGGGTTTCACCATGTTGGCCAGGCTGGTCTCAAACTTCTGACCTCAGGTGATCTGCCCACCTCGGCCTCCCAAAGTGTTGGGATTACAGGTGTAAGCCACTGTGCCTGGCCTAGTTTTAAAGTATTAATATAAGTACGTGGCAGTGAAGAATACAATGAGTACTAGTAGAGTGATCCCACTGCATTGATTTCTCTGCAAAGGCACCAGCGATTTTACTTACCATTGGTGCAAATTTCAACACAGTGAAGAAGGCAAACATTTTAGTATTATTATAAAAATTGCTTTGATTTTATAAATGCCTGAAAGGGTCTTGGGACTGCCAAGGGTCCACAAAAATCACTCTGAGAATCACTGACTTACCATCTGCATAGAATAGTGCCAATGATAACGTTAAACTAAAAGACAAAGCAAAACATTATGACATAGTAACCTGCCTTCAAAAATTTGTAATTAAGTTGAATGACATGAAATTGTTATTTTGTAGGCAAGCTTGAATATTGGCAATTTCATATTGCTGAACCTATAGAATAAATGTGTGTGTATGGGCTGGGCATGGTGGCTCACACCTGTAATCCCAACACTTTGGGAGGCCGAGGTGGGCAGATCACTTGAGGCTATAAGTTCGAGACCAGCCTGGGCAACATGGAAAAACCCCATCTCTACTAAAAATGCAAAAATTAGCCATGCCATGGTGGTGCGTGCCTGTAATCCCAGCAAGTCAGGTGACTGAGGCATGAGAGTCACTTGTACCTGGGAGGCAGAGGTTGCAGTGAGCCAAGGTCATGCCACTGTACTCCAGCCTGGGAGACAGAGCAAGATCCTGCCAAAAAAAAAATATATATATATATATATATATATACATATATATATATATATGTATGTATGTGTATGTATGTGTGATGAAACATGGCATATAAACCATGTAGATCTAAGGGAATGCAAAATTAGTACACAACTTACATAAAATGCAGAGAGTCATAAGTTGAGAGGAGACAGGTATTTAGATTTTTATACAGTTGGGAGACAGAACTCTTTCCAAGTAAGGGGAATAGTGTAAGCAAAAGTTCAGAAATAGACATGAATGCAAACAAAGGATATTTATGATGTACATGAGGCATGAAGTCCTGTTTCTGAAGCTTGAAAGATAAAGAAAAAATTGTACTGGGAAAGGAACAGATAATTTGAAAGAGTTCTTTAATTGCCAGTCTGGCAAAGTTAACTTCGATGCAGAAAAACAAAGCCATAGACTGTTATCTATTCATTCATTTAACACACATGTACTAAGAGATTACCATGTACCAAACATGTTGCTAGTCACTGAAGTAATCAAAGAACTTATTGTTTAACCATTGAACTCAAAGTTTGGCCACTGAACCAACTTTGTGCTTCAATCACATAGTAGTAACGATCCTAACCGACTGATCAGACCACATTATTGTATGGGTGTTTAATGTGTTATCAGAATGCAGATGAACAGTCAATTAATTCAGTTTGCGGGCAGAGAGAAAAGATTGCATGTTAAAAGATGACTCATGAGACTGAATAAGAGGAATAATAGAAATTGGCCTCATAGATGTGGGAGAGGCATATTCTGGGTTAGGGACATTGCACTGGCAAGGGCACTGTGATATGGAAAAACTTGGCACAGTTTGAAAATAAAGAGTGGTTCATTATGGTGAGAAGGTAGAAGAAAAGAACAGTGTGGTTGGAGATAAGACTGGTAACCTCAACTAGATTCAGGTAGCAATGATCCCTATTTTCTGTACTTTGGTAATTCACTGAGGCTTCTTCTTATGAGGCTATCCTAGCAGATCTGAGGATGGTCCAGAGGTGGAGATACTGCAGGCCTGGAAAACAGTAGTTACAAAAGTGGACATATCCAAACTAGAGATGCTGAGAACCAGAATCTCTGCAGGGCAACAGGCATAAAAAGAGAGTAATTTGGAAACTTTTGGCGGAAGAATTTGTAAAAATGTGTTAAACAATAGTGGAAAAAAAAAAAAAATAAAACAGAGCGAGACATTGAAGAAAAAGGTCTTGACGAAAGGGAACAAGTTTGTTTGGGGATGTGTTGAGTTTCCTGTTGGAAACTCAGGAGAAAATTCAGGACTAAAATGTACACTCAGGAGTCATTCATGTACAGGTGATTGTTGAAGAAATGGGAGCAAGTGATCACCAATGTAGAAAGCATATGGAGTGGAAGCCAGAGTGCCAAAACACATGAATACTGTTCTGGCAGGTGTTAGGAGAAAATGGATCTTAAATGAGAAAGAATGAAGTAAGAGGTCAAATGTTTCTCCAAACAGGAAATAACGACGCCTAGGTTCAGGAGATGGGTCATGGAGGTGAAGTGAAAGGGGCACATCTGACAGACCATTTGGTAGAAAGAAACTTTTGAGAACTTAGTTACTAGAATTGAAAGAAAAAAATGAGTCAGAGAACATTTGTGTTGCTACAGCTAGATTTAGAAAACCAGTAGGTCGTCCTATGCTATTTTTTTTTCTGGTTGGATGTCTTGGTTTTTGTATTTCTTTCAAGACTTCTGAAGTACCTAGTGGTCTGGAACCCAGCAAAACCACCCTGAAAGCTGGACAGTTTGGGGCAGTATGTATAGCTCAGCAATGTTTCTGTCCCAAGCTTCATAGAGGACAATGAGAACCTCTTCTAGTTTGGCTTCTGGGTGTCCATTTCTAGGGAGCATAGTAACACTAGACCGGGTCTGAAATGGAGTAAGCCTAGGGTACGGAGGTAGAGAAGACTGTGTCTCCCTTAGAGGGGCACAAAGAAGGAAATAAATTTTCTGGGAAACTATATCCCCACGTCACACAGCCCCCTAGCCCCACACTCGTGCTTATGTTCTTACCCTCACTTAGAAAGCCCTTCATCACCATTTCCATCAATGAGAGATGTGTGAATACCCTTAAATTAATAAGGAGACATAGATACACAAATGTATATGTTTTTACACAAATAAGGCATATTGAACAAACTGTTCTCTTACTTTTTCTACTTGACAGTATAACATAGTGATTTTTCCATATGACTACACGAAGATCCACCTTACTCTTTTTAACCACCTCCTAATATTCCAAAATGATATGGGTTCCCATAAATTATTTATCTGCAACCAAATTGATGAATATTTATCTTCCATTTTTACTAAAATGTAAAAGTTATTGCAATAAGCATATTTGTTTATCTTTGTGTAGGTATACTAATATTTTGGGGTATATTTCTGTAAGTGTAAAAGTCTGATTAAACATAACTATTATTTAAATTTTTGTATAGATACAAATGCTTAAATTTTATCATATATTCCAAATTTCCTTCCAAAGAGGCTATGCTAATTTATATACCCATCAATAGTATATGACAGGGCTTATTTTCCCCACATTTTCAAACTTTTAAATCTTTCTCAATTTGATAGGTTAAAAATACCTAATTTTAATTTGCATTTCCTTTAGGAATGAAGTTAGGCATGTTTTTATATTCTTATAATCTATTTTCTTTTTATGTAAATTAGCTGCTTAATTCCTTTGCCTATATTTCTTTTAGAGTTTTTAAGCGTTCTTTATTGATTAGCAACATTAACTCCTTGCTATATGCATTGCAAATATTTTTCCCACTTTATGACCTATTTTATTTTATTTGAGTATTTTCTTCTGAGGAGATTTTTTAAAAGAAATTTATATACTCATATGTATTAGTATTTTCCTTTATCATTTTTATGAAATAGTTTGGAAGGATCTGTCCTACTGTAACATGGAGAATAGATTGAATCAGGGAAGGAAAAAATCCAACAGGGAGACTGTTTAATACTATACAGAAATCATGGGATGGTGGCTTGAATTAGGACAGTGGCAGTGGGAATAGATGGAAATGAACATGTTTGTGAAATAGGAAGTAGAACCTGGAGACTGGTTGGGTGAGAGAGGGAAGAGATATGTTCAGGGATGATACACAGGTTTCTGGTTTAGACAACAGTATAGATTGGTTCACTAAGATGGAGAGCTCCTGAGGAAGAATAAATTTGGTTTAGGGGAGAGACTAGACTATTTTATTTATTTATAATTACCCCACTTAGGCTACATAGAACTTCATTTTAAAGGTGACCATTATCTGTTTGTTCTTGTTTTCTTATCTCTCAATCTACCAACATCTATTTTTATTTAAGGTCGACCTTTCTCAATGCAACTGGATGTTTTCATTGTTTTTCACAGAGAAATAATTAAGTGAAACATCTCAGGAATTTTATTTAATATTTCTTAACGATTACAGCTGCATCCTTATGTATCCAGTCAATAACATTATAAAAAGATTACACGTTATTTTATTTATTTATTTATTTATTTTTAATTAATTTCTTTGAAACAGACTCTCACTCCATCACCCTGGCTCTAGAGTGCAATGGTGCAATCTTGACTCACTGCAGCCTTGACCTGTGGGGCTTAAGTTTTCCTCCCACTTCAGCCTCCCAAGTAGCTGGGACTATAGGCATGCACCACCAGGCCCAGATAATTTTAAATATTTTTTGTAGAGATGGAGGTCTCACTATGTTACCCAGTCTGGTCTCGAACTCCTGGGCTCAGGCAATCCTCCCACCTCAGCCTCCAAAGTCCTGGGATTACAGGTTTGAGCCACTGCACCTGGCCACATGTTATTTTACAACTGAATTATGCTGTCATCAAATATTCTACCCTGTATTATTTGCAGATGATATAGGAAAAATAGACCATGATTAAAACAAAAATATAACATTTTAATTAACTTGAAAATGGAAGCTTAGATTTTTGGTGTTTTGATTTTGTACTAAAAATGTCACTGAATTCTTGCTGTTGTTTTCCTTTGCAAAATTGCCACTTGCAACTCCTGTTACTTTAGCTGAGTGCCACATCATACCAACTTAATGCTGCTGAGTTCTCTTCACTGTAATTGAAATCACGTTAAAGGCAGGTATAATACTAATGTGAACTACAAATACCTCTTCATTCAAGAAGAAAAATCACAATAAGCAGCAGAGACCAAATTAACTCTCTGTTTCTTGTTCTATATGATATTTCTGTAAATAAGAAATATACTGATGTTGAACATATTCTGACTTCAGAAACTTCTCATCTGAAATAAGAGACCTCCAGAACTAGTTTTGAAAAGACTTTTAAACCTGGATAACTCCCTGATGTTACGAAGACTGATGGTGCTTCTGAACTCTAACAAGGAGGTTTTATATAAGACTGTTCTTACTGGAACCTGTTTTATATAAGAACATACTTAAAAAGCTAATTTCTTTTCTCCTTTTTGCACTGCAATCCACAAAGTGTGACTAATAATAGATTTAAATTTGCTAAGTGCATTCACTCCTTTGTGCCATCATAAAGAGAATCTATTACTGTAAAATTGAGGCTTAGTTCCAAATTGAGCCATTATGAAGTTTTCTTCCAGCAATGTTTTGTCTCTAATACACTTCCCTCATTGTAATTCTATTGCAAACCTGATGTCTAGCATCAAGTCTCACAATAATTATTTTAAATTGCTACTAGGAACAGTAGTCCTGGTGGGATATATTACTACCATTCTAACAAGATGAATTTCAATGCACTTGTAACCATATTATAGTATATTATGAAAGAAAGAAAATCTTTGAGTTTTATATCTACGGACATGCATGTAACAGAAAAAATAATTCTTATAAACTTCAAAATACTTTACATTGAACTTCTACTTAAACTAATTATAAGTCACAAGGACAAATTAGGATATTCAGCCACATGGCCCATTAATGGCATGCTGAGTGACTTGAAGTGAATAAATAATTATAAATATAAAAATATTAGCAATGCTACTGCTTAGAATAATTATGCATAGTAATATATTTATATGATAGATTTTAAAGATAATATAAATTAGATTACTACAGGAGAAAGGCACCAAAAAACTATTAAAAAGGAAGCTGACGTAAAACTTTATTCTTAATTTAATCTTTCCCAAGCCTTGAGGTCATATAAATAAATGAACTACCCCCAAAAAGTATGTTGAAAAATAATTTATTGTATAATGGTAACCACAAAAAAGTCATTCTCAGGAGTCTAAAACATTGAGTCTCCAGTTTGCTAATAGACTATAAAGGAAAATACTGCTAGGGATCAACTTGGAGAGCACAAGCAAGCATGTTAAGTCTCCCTGAAACTTAGCAATTTGTTTAACAGTAGTGTTACACAATGCACTATGTGTTTCATGAGTTATTTTACATTCTTACTGAGGGCATTCTAAAATTCATCTTACTAATAAGTTGCCTACAGGCTTACAAATAAACTGGGAAGATGATCACTTTTCAATTCACTGGAAGTGTGAATCTTGAATTTGGTGCCTAACAAAATTACTGTAAAGAAATAGTAGAGTCAAACTTCCCTGTTACAGATAAAATGATTATAAAATGATGGTCTGAGATCAAAAGCTATTTCAGTCTTAATAATTTAAATAAGTTGGCACACAAAATTTAGAAGAAACTCCAAGTATGAGTTATGTAACTACAGGAATTCTCTTAATAATGTTCATATAACACTCCAAATGAAAAATCACTTAACTATCTAGCAAAATTGAAAGTTACTCCCCGGAGTGGACCAAATTGGGCAAAGTTAATCTGCATACTTTACTAAAAGGGACAGTTGAATTTACATGAACAATTCAGCATTTTACCTTAAATAATAATTGAATGAACTACATTACATACCAACCAGCATGGAGCTACCAATTGAGTCGTGAGAGATTACCCCTAAATGGCATAGCAACCTATTTATAATAAAGTGGTTCATTTGTATGCAATAACAACCTTTCTGTAGCATTTACAGCATATAGAACAATCTGGAATTAGATTATCCTGTCTAGTCAGTACCTTTTAGAAACTAAGAAAGTTGTCTTTTTGCCATTAGGTCATCTCTAAAACTTTTGGTATTGCTTTGTAGGTTACTTGCAATCACTTTTGCACATATTTTGTTGTGCAAAGTAACACATACTTTTGTTTCTGAAACATCAGTATTTGTTAGTAGAAAGAGTTATTTATATTATGTGTCACTAAAATTGCATTTACTTCTATATTTATAGTTACTCCTTTATATATAAGCATATATTATTTTAAATATACCATTGATAGATGTCACTGGGGAAAAAACAGGACCCAAGGCAAAAATACCCATTGTTAACAATGTTTTTGGCCATAGATCTATTCTCCAAGTGGCCAAATGTAATTGCATTATTCTATTGGCAAATGGCTCCACAGACTAAGTATAAGACTTCACCTCCCACTTTCAGATTAGGGGAAAAGAAGTCCAAGTTAATAGAAAAATGATTAGAAACAGAAGGTGTCTTGGCTCTCAGTTTTGTTAATCAAAAAAAAAAAAAAAATACTCTCCTAAACCTTTTATAAATTTCCACCAATACCCTTCCCCTTCCTCTTTTGAATTAAAAACTTTTTTGTGACATCCAAATAGAAACAATTATCCAGATGAGCATATTAAATTAATGTTTCCCCAAGAGCATGACTGAAAAAATATGCTGACCCTGTGCTTATCAATGCCTTTGAAATCACTACTGATTTTTAAAGGACAATAAAGAAAGCTATTATTCATTTTAACATCATACATATGCTCCATACATATTTCTTTTTATATTTAAATATACCCACATTTATGTGTTTGTATTTATTTAGATTCCTTAAATTTCTTGACAAGAGAATTTTGAACTAACTCCTTAAATTCTATGTTGAATACTCAACAGCAATTCATTTCATGATTGGAAATGTATTCTTCCAGCCTTTAGGTAAAATTAATTGGAAAGACTTATATAATACTGTATATTGAAGATCTTCAGAAGAAAACCATGTAACAACTAGCCAAAAGCCAAAAGTCTTAAGTGACTGAGACTATCACACCCTTTCAGATTTCCTAAGTCACTTTAGTGTCTTGTTACACTATAGATTCTGAGGACTATTCTCTAGTAATTCTGTTTGTATAGACCTGGGATATGTAAGAATCTATAATTTTAAAAATCATCTTAGATGTGTTGAGAAACACTTGACTAACCTCAAATCCAATTTTTTGCATTTAAGAAATTTAGGGCAATTGGGAGTAAAATAAAACACATTTCAATGATTTTTGGCAAGATTAACTTGCTTTTGAGAACTAAGTAAGTTGATGGCACGAATCTAAACAGAATTCATTTCTCTAACATCTGATCTTCAGTGTATGTGTTTGTATGTGTGTTTGGAGTATTTTGGTTCAAACAGGTTGTCTTTTTTAAAATATAGGTTAAGCATGGTCTATGTCTGAAGTGATGTGTTTGATTGACAATGAATACAAGTAATCATCTGACATGTCCTAGAAGCATGTAACGGAGAAATCATAAACCTAGAAAGGACCCCAACAGTTCTAGTCTAGCGAACTACTTCCTGCAAAGAACTACATCTAAAGTCTCTCATAGAGAGGATTTATTTTTATCTTAAACATCTGAAGGAAAGGTATTTCTTTAACTGCCCCTGTTAATCTCTCCTAGTACTCCATATGGAAATATTGTAATTGGTATAAATTTTTTAGTTGTCACATGTGTCCTTTTCTTTCTTTTTAGAAAGAAAATATAGCATTTTTTCATTTATGTGAGTATTCCACAAATTTATAAAACAATTAAATTTAACGAGATAGGTAGGTAGGTAGGTAGACAGATCTTTAATTGTCACAGAAAGATGAATATTAACTTCTTACAAGTCAATACAAGATAAAAATTTAGAGAAGTGGTTCTTACCTCTTTTTTGAAACAGGAACTCCTTTGAAGTTCTAAGAACAGCTCTGCCTAGAAACATATAACATACGTATCTACCTCCAGAATTTGCCAATACTTTCAGAAGGTTCATGGTCCCTGGAAGCCTCCTAGGTTGATAAGCACTAATCTGGCAGGAAGGAGCTATCCCTGAAATATTGGGTGTTCAGTATATTTCCTCATATGTTGAAGAAGGCAAATTATCATAAAAGCTCAAATAATATCAAACATGAATTTGTTAATATTACTTTAAAAATCAGAAGATGAAAATTAAACTATACTGCCTATGTAATTATACTGTACATCTGTGCAGCATAAAAGTGAGTGCTATATTTCATCTGAGAGTAAGCATTACATGATTTTATTTTTTTCTAGCTTTTAACAAATAAACTTGAGCAGTGAATTTATATTTTCTAATAACCTTGCACAGAATATTCATATACAAGAAAAGATAGTGATTATCCTAACTGCTATAGGAGTTAATGATAAGATCAGTCCATAGAGCTCAGAAGGTTATTCTTTGAGGAACCCCAATGCCAGAGATTTAATAATAGAGACATGAATAGGAAAGACATGACTGTATTAAAATGAAAAACTTGTTGATGGTCCATCTGTGGGGAATATGCACATTATATCTTGAATTGTCTACTGTGTCTGCCATTTCCTTCTTGAATCACATTGGTGTTAAGACCTATTTCCCAAACAGCTCCTCATTTTGCAGAGCAACCCCAATGGTCCTTGGCATCATCCTTCACTAACAAAATCAAATTCAAGCCAATTACCTGAAGGGAACAAAGCTTTACAGATATATTTTAACTTACAAAATTACCATAATTGGCCAAGTATGGTGGCTTACATCTATAATCCCAATACTTTGGGAGGCTGAGGCAGGCAGATTACTTGAGCTCAGGACTTCAAGACCAGCCTAGGTAAGATAATGAGACCTCGCCTGTACAAAAAAATACAAAAATTAGCTTGACATGGTCACTCGCACTTGTACTCTTAGCTACTCAGGAGGCTGAGGTGGGAGATCACCTGAGCCCGGGGAGGTCAAGGGTCCAGATGATCATGCCATTGCACTCCAGCCTGGGCAACAGAGTGAGACCCTGTCTCAAAAAAAAAAAAAAAAACAAAAGTCATAATTCTGAAAAGTTCTAAGTAAATCAACTTTCTCCTAAATAAGGTTACCTCAGACATAAGAAAAGCATTCAATTTAAAAATATAACTAATAATTAAAAAAAATAAAAACCATATTTCTGCCGCTTTCCCTTGCCATCACATGATTTTCTCTTCCACAATATTGAGCAACTAATTTTCACATGACACCATATCTCCATTGATGACATGGTGCAGGGTTGCACAGTGACATCTCTACTTTCCATAGCTATGCCCACCTGCCTCCTCTACACTGCTGGTTAGGCATTTTCCTCTTTGAAAGCATTTTCCTTAAGTATGTCATTTCTGTAAGGCCTCTTCGTGCTTGGTATCTAGGGTATGTTTTAGGCACTCTTATAAAGTTTGTTTGTATAATACATCAGACTAAAATTGCTGCAATGACACAGGCCCAACAGGAAAAATCCATGCCTGTCCAATATCATGATGCTTATCTCTTCCCCTATTTTACCCTTTCCATAGGGTCCACAGTCATATATTTTCCTATCCCCTTCCAATCAAATGCCATTGTCATGACTAAATATTTATTAATATCTACTGTGGATTCAAAGAGATATAAGTCATTGTCCCTGTGCTTACTGTCTAGTTGGGAAGTTAGGCTATGCAAAAAAAAAAAAAAAGTTTAATAACAATCTGAGGAAGCACAGACTAGGTGATACACAACACTCTCTAATTCATCTGTTCAGCAAATCCAAGTTTCCATACATTTATGTTGCTTAAAGAGAAATACATCTGTAATCCTTGACTCACTGTGCCTTTTCACTAAGCTGTGTCTTCTAGCATAATGAAAAATAATGTGATAATATCGTGACATACTACTGTGACTTCAGGCTATTTCCATAGAGGCAGAGCACTCTCACGGGTACCACAATGGAATGAGATACGGAAGATCAGGATTCTAATCTGAGAAATACCCCTGACATTTTACGTGACCTCAGACAAGGGACTTAACCTTTCAGTTTTGAGCTGTTTCATCTGTAAAGTAAGCTTAATTAAACTTGTCAATATCATAGAGATGTTGTGAAGTCTAGCTCATTAAAGCCCATTGAATGTTTTGAAGATATAAATTATTTGCTTTACAGTCATAAACAATAAGCAAAAAAATCAAAAAGTCTCATTTTAAAAACCTCATTTTTGTTCAATTGTCACAAAAAATGATGCTGATGCCCTCTAGAGCCTAGTTGTAGAGGTGGATTTACACTAATCCGTCCATGCTCTCTCATTTGGTTATTTTGGTGACCAATAGCACTTAAGACAGCTGGATAGGATGAGGTATCCATCTGTGACCACAGAACAAAGTAAAGCTAACTGGTCCTTGTGGAATTGGACCAGTGACCTAGGTCTCATTAGCACTATCTGCTAACCAACTGAGCTAATTGGATACTACATTGATAATAATGTATCAAAACATGGTTTGGTTTATTTTTTTCCAAAGCTTTCCATAGATTTAATTTCAATAACCATAAAAATTAGTTTGAGTAATTAGAGCCAAAGACAATAAGCTAGACATTATTAGAAGCCACTAACCTCCAAGGGAATAACTCTTGCTGTCCCCAATAGGCCTGTAGTCCTCAGCAGGCTCTTGACTGCCCTGACAAAGTGAAGTTTCAGAATGACAAGGCTAATAAACCCAAGGCCCTCCTGATGAGATTAGGAATGGCTCTTACGCATCTCTTGCTCACTGAGAGTCTATTGGCAAGAATTAGAAATTGTTCTAGTCTGTGAGTCCTGTGGAGGCTAATAAAGTGACAGTGAAGATGCACTGTGCTACAGAAAACAGTCCTAAGTACTAAATAAAAAATGCCTTAACACTGAGCTCATAACTTTACCTCTTGGGATTGATGATATCTTTCGGCAGAGAACATGAAGCAAGCCTTAATGAGGAACTGATATGAGGTGGGACCATTTCAGTAATTCTTAGTTCTTTGAACTTTGAGGCAAGGTTAATGTATGTGCTATTTCATGGAACCAAACAAAAATATATGATGTTGAAATATTCCCTTTCTAGAAATATGAGAGTAATAGAACCCTGCAGTGCTAACAAAGTAGCATGTAAATCTTAGCGTGTATACTTCAGATTTCAAGTGGAATGAATGGCCTATTTGGCTCAAACTAGGTAAACTTGAATTCTGCAAAGCTAAAATACTGGAAATTAGTTCCATGATGTATTAACCCAAATAATAATGTTCCTGACGTAAAAAAAGATGGAAATTAAACATCTAGTTATGAATACTGCGTCTGCACAATGTGCTGCATGCACCGCATGTGTTAGAATTTCTTCTCAGTTCCTTTTTTAATCTTTTATTCATAGCATTGCAGGTGATGAAAAATTTATGCCTTGAGTCTGGCATTGAAATTAAATGCAAAATGAAAACAGAAGCAGTTTATACTGACAGCTTAAATATCTTTATCTAGCATACGGTTGCACTATAAAAATCACTGGGTGACTTTTTAAATCTCCCACATGTAAAAAACCAAGAGTTGTACAATAATGAATAAAGTTATATATCTAAGATATCAACAGAAAAGTTGTATTTTATTAGTATTCTTTGTTAATTTCATTTTGCTCTATTCTGTTTTTGTTTAATGGGCACAGACAGATGAATACAAGCTTTTAAAAATACTGCACAAATTAATTGTTGATACTAATTCCTCAGAGTGGTAGGAAACAATTGATTTTTGCAGCATTTTTAATAAGTGTGATTTCCCATGTAGGTTTACGTCTTAAGCTGAATAGAGAACATTAATCTGTACCGAAGGTAGTTATGCTGTAGTAAAGGTTAATTATTCAGGTGAATCAGTTTGTTCATCACTATAGTAATGAGTGATGCTTGGGAAGAATGGCAATAATTACAATAATATCCACAGTTGCTAGGTATGTGAGCATTCAAGGGTATTTCTTTCCTTAGAATAGTTGCAGGTAATTTTGTAACATTATTTTATTAGTCACAATTCTATTCATAAAATGAGGTTCCCTGTAAATGGTTCCTATTTTCTGGAGATATTGAGTCTTTTGTCCTAGGCATATCTGTATATCCTATGCTGCATTAAAATGCTCACTGTGGCTTTTGTTGATGAACTAATGCTAAATCTCAAATAGTTAGCTCATAATGTAAATTAATTGAAGAAAATAATTTCCTTTTAGTTTTGTGAATAATGCACACAGGTTTAAAATACACTCAGTCTCTCTCTCTCTCTCTCTCTCTCGCTCTCTCTCTCTATATATACACACACACACATATATGTACATGTATATATATTTATGAGAATTTTAAAAATAGGTATAGAGTTATTTAGCATTTAAATAAGTAAAGCATGAAATTTAGAACAGTCTGCAGTTACATAAAGCACCAATACTAAAACAACCACTTAGATTTCCATATTTAGAAGACTTCAGCACACAGCTTAAAATATTTTACACTCAGCCTCTGATTTGTAGCTCTTTCCTGGCTGTTTTATGTAAACATACTGTGTATAATTATGCAGATAATTTTATACGATATTAATTGTGCTAAGAGTGTAGTGAAAGTGTGTTTAATTCAGTAATTCATTTACATTTTAATGATTTTAATAGCATAAGATTACCGAATCAAATTGAAATATCTCTGTCCATTATACTATGTTGTGTGAAGAGTTCAAATAGTCATATTGCTTTATATTATACAGAATATATTTATCACATCTTGTTAATGACAACCAAAAGGAATCTTGAAATATCCATAATGAAAAAACTTTTCAATTCAGTTTTTATTCCAACATTAAATACACTTAGAGAGTGGTACCCAAATGGAGTAACATATCAGGTACCAGATTACAAAGTATATTTAATACCTGTTTTCAGCACATGAAATGTCAAGTTGGCCTGCATCTTTGAAATATGGTTGTGCACTATATTACATTATTTCTTTTTTGCAAACAACCTATACAAAAAACAAATGCATTTATTCCTCTTTAATGTAAGAAGAATGTTTCAAGGTGTTTAATATGAGAACCAAGTGAATTGCTGACTTTTACATGTAAAGATAGCATCTGAAGCCACTCTCCAAATCAACAAATTTCAGGTTAGCATTTCTTTCTTATTTCTTTCATCATATACAGATTTAATATCATCAGGAATAAATCTAAATTGTTTGCTTCTTTCCTCCTAATTCCTGAAGCAATGTAAAAGTCTAGAGAGGTTTGAAGTGACAGGATTACAAGCAGTCTTTTGCATACATGGCCTTTAGGGATAAGCGGCTACCTTGCATCTAATAAACAAGAAAGTGAATTCGTTGAATAATGAATTAAGTGGCATAAGTTGTGATAACAAGGAGCAAATGTAACTTCAGACGAATAGTATTTGCTTTGTGTGGGGTTATCTGAGAGGGCTGATGTTCCGCCAAGGGAGACTGAAAAAAGGCTCATTATATTAAGATGTTCTTTTACAGAACACAGTCTAAAATGACCTTGCAGTTTTTTCCCCTGTTTGCTGAACTCCTTTGTGTACTTCTATCAAATCAACCATCTCCACCAGGGGGATAACTAGGATTCTTTCAGACTGTTGAGTGTTGCTGAAAATGAAAATTCCTGGTGAGTTTTAGTTGGGTCACTCAACAATGAAATAGAGATGTCTAATTGGTTCGTCCATATTAGGGTCAGCAGCTGGTTATGGAATAAAAGGTTGTGGTGCCCCATTGCATACTTCTGAACCAAATTAAATTATTAATCTACTCTTTGCTTCAATGTAGCTTCATCGGGATTCCTAACCTGCCATGCCGAATAAAACAGAATGACTGCTTTACATTTTCATTATGGAGAATTATATTTTAAATTGCAAATGTTCTTCTATTTAGTTTGCATTGCATATCTCATTGGATATGTAGAAATGTCTTCAACAGTCAGTGCTTGTAACTTGTTTTGTTAATTTCTAATTGTAGCTATTAAGTATGAAACCACCAAAAAGATGATTTGCATGCAGTACCAACTCTCTAGCCAGAACCAGTTGAGCCATGAAAAGTAAAGTCAAGTCTGAGGGGGCCATTATCTTTGACTCTTAAATTCAAAATATATAATTAAATTAGTATGTTGCAGGAGGCTTTGTAATCTAACACGAGTTTCCAGTTAATTCAACCAAGGTTATTTCATGATAGCAATTTCTTCCAGGGGTCAAAGTCCTAGTTTTTGTGCCCTTGTATAATTATTTTGACTTTTTTGTTATATAACTACTCTAAAGTGAATATTAACTTTGTGGAAAATTACAGCTGCATTCACTTTTCTCATAGCATTTAATAATGTCTTAATAATTATATTCTGTTTTCAACAATAGGCATAGTTGCAATGAAAACATTTACCATATTTTCTTAGAAATTATTTTACAAGATATTGTCAATCAACATTTTAATATATGCCAACTTTGGACTTTTACTTTAAAATTGTTGACTTATGAGAGTCATAGTAGAATTAAGTTTAAAAGCTGGTTTATCTTTAAAATGTAGTATGATTTCTAAAGATAAATCACTTAGTAATCATAGCCGAATGAGGGTTCCATTTCTGATGTATTGGATTGACTAAAGTTTTGAACTTCAGTCATTGGTTCCTTCGTGTGTTGGTGTGCATGTGTGTATATTAGCTGAGTCTATTGGAAAACATAAAATCCTGAAGACCAATGAAGACTTTTTATAAATTAGAAATATCTTGTAAATAATCTAGTTGTTCATTTATTCATCAAAAACATATTTACTGGACATCTACTCATATCAAGTACTGTTTTAAGAGCCCATCTGAACAAGACAAAGTGAACAAGATAAAGTCCTCCTGTTGTGGAATTTACATTTTAATGGAGAGGAAATAGATAACTTATATAAGTCTAGAAATAAATTAGCAAAAAAACCAGCAGAGTGAAATATTGGGGAAAAAAGCAAAATAGTATGATGTCACACAGAGTGAAAAAAAAAAAAAAAAAAAAAAAAAGCCTTCTTTAAACAGAGTTGTAAAGGAAAGCCTCTCTGAGAAAGAAGCTTTTGAGCTGAGCCCTTAGCCATAAGAAGAGCATTCCAAACAGAGAGAACAGCAGGTACCAGAGCCCTGGAGTGGGAATGAATTTGGCATATGTGAGAAACAGAAAGAAGCAAAACTGGCTTCATGGACATGCAACCTGGGTGTTACACATGGCCCTATGCTTAAGGGTCCCCATTTTAATGGTGATGGCTCTGCTGTCACCATCATGAAATTTTTAAGTTTTTAACAAGAGGCCTCACACTGGTCTTGCAAATTACATGGTCCATCCAGAAAAGAGGGCTAATATATCTAGAATATAGTGGGGTGGAAGGGGATTGTAGCAGGCAGCAAAATAAGGCCAGTGGTGATATTTCTGGGTACATATGGCTGGCACTGGCATCAGTATACTTTGTGAGAGATTAGTTGCACTTTACAATTTAGCCATTTTTGTCTGCTAGGTGGGAAAATGGAAACACTGTTTTTGTTCTATATTTAGCCAAATCCTCACATACAGATGATAAATTCCTCAAGGGTAATGTTGGTGTCTTCTGTGTATTGTGTACACTTCACAGCATCATGTGATTAGATATTCTACAAATAATAATTGCAGCTAAAAGGAATTTGCCTTCTCTTTTAACCCGATCGGGTTTCCTTAGGGAAAAAAATAAGATATTTGGTGTTCACATTTTAATTCTTTCTTTCTTCCCATAGTTATATTATAGTACCAAATCTGTGTAACCATTTAACAATTAGGTTGAATCATGTAAAATTGCCTATATGCAACCATTTGTTACCTAGAAAACGGCAATTTCAATGGTTCATAGCAGGCTGAAATTGCAGGTTTATTTAAGGAAGTAAAATAGAAATCTTAGAAGCATATTTGTAATCCCTGCAGGATTACTTAACAGAGAGGGAGAAAAAAGTAGTTCAGGGTTGTTCATTAGAGCACCACAGTGCACACTGCTGTCAGGTTCATGCTGATGGGCTGGTTTCCTTAGTGGTCAATCCACATTGCAGCAGGGCCTTTCTGCCAGTCAGCAACTTCTCCTTCCTCCCCCCACCCACCTCCCCATAATGGGGTCTATGGACTGACATCCACTTTCTATACTATGTTCTGTATTATAGCGAGAGATGAGTTGCCAGGAATTACTATGTGAGTGACCCAAGGCCAAGCAGTAGCTCAGACTTGCAACAGGTTACAGGACTTTGGTCTATTATTCACTGGTGACCTTTCCTCTAGGCAAATCTATTTCCATTTGTGTTGATGACCACGATAATTTGCCAAGTGATTACTAAGTACAATGAATTATGGGGTCCTGTGACAGAATCTGGCCAGCAGAGGTTTAATTGTGTCAAATCAGGACACAATTTCACTGATCAGGACAAAGAGGAGATTTTGTCATTCCAGACAGGTAACGAGCTGACAAATTCTCAAAAAAAAAAAAAAAAAAAAAAAAAAAAAAAATTCTTCTGAATGAGAAGCTTTTGTTGTTTGCTTCTTAATTTATCTTTTGGAAAGGTTGCTGTTTCTAAGTAATCACTGTCAAGTAGCTTCTTATCTGACACTCTTTTGCATTTTAGCAATACCCTAAAATCCCACTCATTTATGATTATTCTACTTGCACATTCCATTTCTTGCACTTTATTGCTTTCTCTGCTTTTCCTTAAATCTTTCACACTTTGAACCACATACCTATCTATACATTTTTTGAGTCAGTAGTGAGATCATGAATTCCATTCTTAGTAACCTAGCAAAAATGAAAAACTCCTAAGAAGTTTTAGTCTTCCCTTGAAAACATTTTAAAATATATTTATTATCCTCCTTTATATTTTCCTGGTAAATCTCCATTGCCCTCTACTGAAAGATGACTACACCTTATTTACTCAACTCTACAATCGTAAAGTGTTAATAGAAGAGTATGTTTGACTTTTTCCCACGCTACAGAGGACCTCCAAGTTAAAAGTGAAGAAGATTCAGCTATTTGGGATATTTTAATCTGCATTTTCTTCTGAACTTTACATTAGCCCTGAAAATATTCCTCAAGTGAATGAAGGCTCTCAAGGAACTTATTGTCTAGTGATGGAGTTGGACAGACAATGACAACAAAATATGTGCTGGATAAAGGGAAGTGCAGATATTTATAAAAGCTCAGGGCAAGGACTCACAACCTGGTCTCAGGGAGTCAGGGAAGGTTTCCTGACATCTAAGCTGAAATTAAACCTATTTTAAGGTCTACACATGCCTCATTTCCCCTGGGTCGATGCAAATAAAATTAAGATGACTTTCCACAGAGCACCATGCCAGGATCCTCCTTCCTGAATTCTAACACCTTTCAGATTTTCTTTCCCAAAGAACTTGCTCTGTTCTTTGTCTACAAAGGGCTTGTTTAAACATTTTATGCTCCTTCATTACAAATCAAAAGTAGTATGTTCTGTGATGATTACATTGGGCACAAAAATCCTGGGAAAAGTCAATTACATCATAAACTCAAAGATAACTTTTAGAGAAAAAGTACACAAAGTTCCCAAAGAAGCAACTCTCTAATAGTGGGAATTTCAGCTGCTATGGCAAGTGAATGGCAAGGAGCTTCCCCCATATTTCTTTAAGTAGGCAGCTGCATACTTTGCCACCATTTTCTACCTCAAGAACGAACTTTCTTATTTATTCTGAGAATGGCAAAAGTGAAGACGAAGAGAATGAAGAAGGTAAGGACAATAAAGAGAGGAGATAGAAGAAACGACCAAATTCCTTCCACTTTCCTTCCAAACTGTATATCTGTCACTTCTTAAAATAAATCACATCTTTGTTTCACAACAAACCTTACCAACTGAGGCAGCCTGACACTGTGTGGAAGGAGCATGGACTTTGCAGTCCTAAAGTTCTGGGTTCGGATCTTGGTTTTGCTACTTACTAACTGTGATGACTTTAGGCAATTTGCTGAACCTCTCTGAGACTCAGTTTCGTTCAGACATAAAAATATCAATACCTAGCCCACTGAACAGACAAGAGAATTATGGGAGATAATTCATATCTGCTCTATGTATGCATCATAGCTTTGGAGTGATCACCATAATGGCAAATTTATACTAGAATATTCTATAAACAAAGGGGACAATTACTATAAAACTGAACAAGGTAATACATATGTAACGGTTTTCACCTTTGAGAGGACTCCTGTGGAATATGCTCTGCTTGTTCAGTGTGTGCCACCCCACCTGACCCACCCACTCCCCAAAGGCACTCATGTGCCCTATCCAGTTTCGGTGTGGTAAATTAAAGAGAGTGGGGAGAAGGAGTGGAGGAGGAGACCTGATTCCCTGTCATAAGCTTGTCAGTACTAATATTCTCAGACAAAAGCTATATCATCAACTTCCTTCAAAACATGCAGTAGAAACCATCGCTGTGGGAATCCCACTTCTAAAACTAGACACTACATACGTGGGACAAAGAGAAACTCTTGTCCACTTCGCCACTTTGGAAAATATTTTGCTTTACCTCTTCCTGCCAGAAGAAGAAAAGGTAGCTCACTGTTATTATGATAACCTCATATTTTATTGTCTCATCAAAACAATAAAATGTTCTTGAAGATTGTTCCTAGGTCTGTTTTTAATCTATATGGGAGAAAATCTTATTGTCGAACTGAGATACTGTTATTGTGATATTATTCTCTCAGTTTCTCTAAAGATTAGGCTTTCCAAATTGAAGACAGATTATAGATCTGTGTTACATAGAATTGAGGTCACACTTCAACCTTTTTAAAGGACTGAGTAACTTAGGAAGTTGCTGAGTCAGGACCTCTCAACAGTCCTCTATTAAGAGTTTAAAGACGAAACAGAAAAATATCTCCTGCCTGCTCGCCACTCACCCACCAAGCCAATGGTAAGAATTGTGGTTTCTCAAGACCTCTTTTATACTTAAAGATGACTCCATGAGGGTAGAACTGTCTCTACCATCATATTCATTTTAGTCATCGATCGGTCATATTAAGTTTTGAATTTCCTGTCTTTGTATCATGCTCATAGAGGTAATTTGACCCCTGCATGCTAACTCCGACTCAAGAGGTTACATTGTCCTCTGACAAGATCGAAGTATTTGTAGCTAGAAACAGACTTATCAATAAATGGCCTAGAACTTGGTCAATTCAGACTGCTAAGAAGGAAATAAAAAAAGAAAGGGAGAAAGGGGTAAAGGGGAGAGAAAGCAAGCAAGTAGATTCAAACAGGCTGCCCATTTGAACCTAGGAATTAGATATTTCATTGTGATTTCTCTACTCAGAAATTCTGCTTACAAGCAGGCTTCAGTTTTAAACCATTCATCTCTCATTTCTCAATCAAAGTCTGGATATACACTACCAGAACAACTCTTCGCTGAGGGATTTATTAAAAATTTGGAGGTAAATTCTGTTATGAGACTCATTTTGGCATGATAATTGAGACTGCTATAGAGGGAAGCTGTCTTGTGAAACACTGCCTTACTTTCTTGAAATACATATCTAGAATTCAAATATTGGAAGGTAAGCCATGGGCATGGTAGCTCCACTCCCTTGCATTTTATCTTTAACCAAGGGACGTTTTAGCCTTTGGCCTCCAATTTCCTCAAATGTGAAGAAGATAAGATACCAGTGTTTCATGTAAAAGATAATTTTCAATACCTATCAACTTTGAACAACTAGTAAGTTTTAAGATTCTAGATTTGCTAGGTTGCATAGCAAAGCACTTAGTTGTGTTTACAAATATATCCAGTATATACTTTACTCAGACAATTGTTTGAAGAGGAATGTTAAATGCAAGCATATGTATCCCATGTAAATGTAAAACTGTAGGTGGAATAATCATAATTGTGTCAATGGGTACTATATATAATATGGATAAACTGTTGATATTATTAATATGATTTCATATTAATTGGAAGGGTAAGGTACCTAAAGTTTACTCCCTACTATTCGTCAGGCACTTTATGTTATTTATCTCACATAATCCACATGTCTGCTCTGTGAGCTAGATATTGATATTTTTATACCTGAACAAAACTCAGAAATCTGACCTGCCAAAGGTCACAGTAAGTGACAAAACCAAGATTCATATAATCCAAGTTATGTGGGAGGCTGAGATGGGAGGATTGCTTAAGACAAGGAGTTCAGGACCAGCCTGGACAACATACTGAGACCCTGTCTCCAAGAAAAAAAATTTTTTTTTAATTAGCCAGGCATGGTGGTGCATACCTGTAGTCCCAGCTAGCCAGAAAGCTGAGGTGAGAGAATCACTTGAGCCCAGGAGTTCAAGGCTACAGTGAGCTCTGATCATGATACTGCAGCCCAGCCTGGATGACAGAGCAAGACCCTGTTCCCTCCCCACAAAAAAACCAAGATTCAAACCCAAAACTTGAACACTTCCAAGTCCATGATTTCCCCCACACAACATAATGCTGCTTCAATCAGATAAGGTTGTCTGTAGAGTAAAGATATGGTTTATTCTAAGAGGTAGGAGAAACATTATGGTTGTTACCTCTCAACCCACAAAGGTTAAAACACATATATTTCCAAGTCCTACTGTGTGCATTAACATAACAAGCAAGAATTTGATGAACATTCACTGTGCCAGGCATTGTTCTAAGTATTTTACATGCATTAGCTCATTTAACACTCACAACCCATGGGGTGATAATATCTCAGGTCTTATAGGAGAAACTGAGGCTTCTGTTGTTTCTATAACTTGTCCACAGCCACACAGCTAGTAAGTGTCAGAAACAGGATTTCTACCAAGTTATGATAAAGGAAACAGAAAAATGCTCAACAGACTTGAAGAACTAAAAAATTCCATATGAGTGAGACAATAAGAAAAATGTACAAGGAGCCAGGCAGGTAGCTCATACCTGTAATCCCAGCACTTTGAGAGGCCAAGGCAGGTGGATCACTTGAGGTCAGGAGTTTGAGACCAGACAACATATCAAAACCTCATCTCTACTAAAAATACAAAACTTAGCCAGGCATGGTACAGGCACCTCTAATCCCAGCTACTTGGGTGGCTTGGGCAGGAGAATCGCTTGAACCCTGGAGGCAGAGGTTGCAGTGAGCTGAGATGGCAGCACTGCACTCTGCTCTGTTGCCCAGGCTGGAGTGCCTGGGCAACAGAGCAAGAGGAGAGGGGAAGGGAGGGGAGGGGAGGGGAGGGGAGGGGAGGGAAGGGGAGAGGAGGGGAGGAGAAGGGAAGGAAAGAAGGAAGGAAGGAAGGAAGGACAGAAGGAAAGAAAGAAGCAAGGAAAGAAAAATGTACAAGGAGATGTCATTTGAACTGATATTTAAAAATGGGTATGATGGGTGGAGGGCATTTCAGAATGAGGGCTGAGGGCTGGGTTGGGAAGAATGCTAGAAGGGCTAGAGGCAGAGAGACCACTCACATTAGGTGCTCAAATAATTGTTGAGTAAGTGAGCTGGTGCGTGCATGAATATCCAAATGAATCAGCGTGGAATGAAAGCATGCTGATAGTGGTAATGGAAAGGAGAATAACAGAAGAGATATTATAAAGGCAGACTGCAGAATTTAGTAACTGATTGGGATTTTGGAAAAAGGGAACCAGAGAGAGAAAATGTTTAGACTGGGACAAGTTGAATCTGAAATGGCAACCATATACTTTGAAATGTTCCTCAAGAGTGGGAAATGACATCTGGAATTTGGAAGCAAGTTCTTTACACACCTGTCAATCAACTTAGTTTCTAGTGTGGCAAAGAATTAATTTTAGAAAAAAATTAAAACTTTGAAAACACTTTTAGACCATGCAAAATTTTGTAGAATGCTACCTTTCCATATAAGTGAGTTATTTGCTTTAAAAAGTAAGAAGGAGAGAGAGATAAAGTAAAACAATCTACTGATAATAAAAACACTGCCTTATTTCAAGCAATGCTTCTATGAAGTAACCTTGGGATTATATACAAAGCAAATGAGATTTAGCAAAAGTAAATTGTGACTGGGCCAATTAGTGCATTTCTTTTTAATGCTGAAGTTCTGGGAACCTGATTTACATTGAGGAGAAATTTGAGGTAATGTTCTGGGAATGTGAGATGGAAATTTCCAGTCTGTCTAAGTCTTTAAGAGGATAGCAGAAGTTGTACCTAGAATTCAATTTTTAGTATGACCTATTTGAAACTCCCCAAATGTACGAAGAGTTTTTTTATTTTTAAATGCTTAAGATTCTTTACACAATCTACTGGAAAAAGAAAAAGGATGATGATTCATTCTAAAGTAATCTGTTCATTCATCAAGTGAATGGAACCATTTTCCAGCAGGTAGCCGTCCTTAAATTACTCACCACCCCACAGTAAGAACAGTGTCTGCAATCGTTTCTACACAAAATGTCTGGGAAAATAAGAACAAGAGGGAACTTTTGGCAAAGTGAAGCTATCAGATGATACAGATTGGGAGGCTTTGATCCTGTCGTGATGTGAAGGCTTCAGATGTTAATGATGACTATGTAAAACAGTCCAGTATGGAAGCATCTAAGATAAAATTCTTGTAAATTTTTGGCCAGGAACCTAAAACTTGCTTCAGTCTGTGGCTGAAATTTTTGTGCCAAATCAGAAGGCACTTTGCTGGTTCTTTTTTTCTAGAAGGGCCAAATGAGATAGATTGGAAATATGTACTTTGAACAGCCAGGCAGAGTCTCAGGAAGTCTGCCAAACAAGATTTCCAAATAAAATGTTTGGGAAAGAAAACAGGGATGGACTTTGCAGATGCTGGATGGATTCCACCAGCCATCTGTGCAAAGAGTTACTTGGTGTCACATCAGCTGAGAGCTATGAAGTGGCATAAAACTATCAGCAATAACTTTGTTGTTAAATGGGTTCATTTATTTACCAGGCAACTTTTTATTTACCAAGATAAAGTGTCTGAATGTATCTGCCTTTCCTGTGAGAAACAATAGCAATGACCAAAATTATTGAAACATGAAGGAATTTCGGCAATAGAACTATTACCTCAGTGCTAATGCATTAGCAGTTGAAGAAGGCAGATTAATTTACTTACGGTGAGCTAAGTGCATTCTTGGCTTGCAAAAGGGAATCATTTGCTCACTTAAGCCAGAGATCCCATTTTTGACGGCAAATGTCAGTGCCTGGATTTCCCTTTGACAGTCTGGCAACCCCACACCCCTGTTATAGTATCCATTTATTTGTCTTATTTTCAGCCAGATTAATCCATTCTGTTTTGACAAGAAGACTGATGGGTAATTGATAACTGTGATAGACACAAACAGAAGAGTTGGATGCTGAATAATTCAGCACTTTTCAGTATCAATAAGAGAACAGGTTGAAGAATTTGTGTCTCTATTTACACTTAAACTAAACTAAGTCAGCCCAGACATTTATGCTGCCAGTCTATCAGAAAACCAAACAGTGTACATTCGGTTTCCACCCGACAAAATGTTTTATAAGCTTGTAACAATATGTGTGAAGCTGCCAGAATAATAAATAGGTACAGCAGCCCATGCATGCTAATGTTATGTTGTAAGCAGTTTTGTTGACAAGTGCTAATACTTCTTTCATACTATCATCAAAAGCAGCTAATACAACAGCCATTATTTGCTGGCTTTCCAAGCAAGACATGATGGATTGTGACCTTAATATGGGTTAGCCGAGTTTTGAAAGTTAAACAACTTGCAATAAATCATAGAATTATTACAATGCAGTTTAATTGGTTAAGGACTGTTTATTTCCTAAACAGGGTGAAAAATTTCTGTTTCGGCACTTTTAATTTGCAAAGTGCATTTTCATTATGAATGGCAGTTTAATATTCTGCTCTTTTGTCACGCAAAATATGCAACACACAGGCAATCTATTAATTGGACAAAAACGCATTGCAAGCGTAAATTATCCTTTATATCATCACTTGTGAGCTTTTATATCTATTAAATGTGTTAAATGGAACATAGGTAAAGATTGTACAACTATTTGCAGGCTACTTCTGAAATTTAAGTCAAGGTTCAAGATGATTTTAATGACCTTTATTTTTGGCAAAATAAAGTAATTAAGTAATTGTAAATAAAAAGGGCAGTTTAAAGAGTTACTGCTTCCTTAAGGCATAGGTGCATATGTTTTCTTGATTCAGCAGTCGCAGGAAACAGACAATAGCACTGTTTCATATTGATATGCCTTGAGAAATGGAATCAGACCTCATGTATTTACTTTTCTCTTTGCCACGGTATAATTTCTAGAGCAGAAATTTCCATTGGCAAATGTGTAGAAATAGGTGAGTAAGGCAGTAGCAAAAAGATATTGCAGCATAGCTCAGCATAACTGAATAGCTGCCTCCATATGCTTTGGTTCAATGATGTGCCTTTACACAGGGCTATTTAGAGTGCAGAAACAGTAACAAAATACTTTGTACTAGGAATGTTGATATGACATATGTTTGATTTTAAGAATGCCAGATCTCTCAATGTGTTCCCTTAAGACTGCTTTAAAATACATGCAACCTATTCATTTACACAAAACTCTGAGCCCATTTCTCATATTTATTGACACCTGTGTAGACCTTTTGAAAACTTAGAACTTCCACTGATTTCAAACATTTTCTCTAAATTGGCCCCGATGAAGCGGGGATACTATAGTGCTGTCACTCTAAGTCTCCTTCAAAGATACAAATTGTCAGGAATACAAAATGAAAGTTAGAAGTATACCATTCACTTTTCCTAGGTTACAAAAATGTTAATGTGAGAGTGCATTCTGTTGTTTTAACAGAAAAACTAAAGAACAACTTATCATACACAAAAGGAATACGTTAAAATAAACTGTTCAGAACTTAGATGATAAAGGTAGAAACCAAAAGTTCTGCAAATTGAGAGAAATTGTTAAACTTGCTTTATGTTACACAGTGGCACAAATGTGCTGCGGTTTCTTAGAGATTTCATTCTAAAAGAAGATAAATCTAGTTATAGAATTTTAGTCTGCACTAATGTTTATCATATTCCCTCCTATTTAAATGTCATGCTTACCTAAGCTATGTAATTTCTCTGCCTCAGGAAAAAGAAAGAAATGGGGGAAGACAAACATGGGAATGCAGGCAGAGAGAGACAGGGAGGGACTATTGATATATTCTGTTGATTGTACTTTTTGGCTTCGCTTGTGGTGAAATGCTAAGGTAAGGATGTACTATTCAATAAGTAATATGGATTGTTAAAAATCGACTATCATTAACCATCACAAATGACTACAGTTTTTCACTATAGATTAGAAAGTTTTATCAGGGACATAGCCATGATTGGAAAAACATAAGTGAACATAACCAAAACTCTTAAATTATGAAGGCAATAAGTTGAATTGATTACAATACTTCCTTGGGTACTTTTCAAAATCATAAATTAACAGGCTACATCTTGGATTTATATAAGAATCAAAAGATTTTCTGAAAGCTCAGATGTATAAAACTGAGAGCACATTGGCTATAAACTGAATCATTTTGTTAATAGAAATTTTCAGTTATCAATTTCAACTGACTTTTCCCATATTATAAAAAATTCAAACCTATAGAAAAGTTGAAATAACTTTACAATGAATACCTGAACACCCGTCATCTTGATCTACCATTTTACTACACTTGCCTTTGCATATACCTGTCCATATTGCCACCCATCCATCAATCCATATAATTTTTTGATGCATTTCAAAGTCGGTTACAGCCATCGTTATATTTTTCCAGAAATCCTTCAGTGTGCTTCTCATTAACTAGAGGGCAAAATTTATTTACAGTTCTTTTTTTCTTCTGAGGAGAAATCTACATATATCATGAAATGTACAAATCTTACGTGTGCCATTTGATGAATTTCAGCAAACTTTTAATGAGTTTCAGCCACATAATGAGCTCTATTAGATATTGACATTAAATGAAATCCAGTGAATACAGAAGACTCAAAGGCTCTGTTTTCAAACTACTCACCACTGTTAGACTGAGCTAATCTACAGGGCCACCTCCTACTTAGGACATTCACTTTTGCAGGTCTCAAGTTTATTCTGTTTTGCTAGGAAAAATAGTTTATATAATTGGGCTTCATCAACAATTATACTACTACTTGTTGTGTACCTATTATGTGCAAAGCATTTCACTGAGTGCTGTGAAGAGCATAAGGAGCCTTAAGATATAGAGTCCAAGATATGGAGTCCATCAAAGAGCCTGTGGTAAAAACTGTATACTACCAACTAAAGTGGAATGATACAAGATTATATACTTAGAAACCAAGTGAGTAAGAGAGAAAATGCCAGGGGTGTGTAGAGAAAAGTGATAAGAATATCTTGGCATGTTATGGGAGGGCTCCCTTAACTTCATCTTTCACTTTTACCTTGCTGGCTTGTTTTCTATTACTCAAACTGAGCTTGAACCCTCATTGCAGCCTTTGTAGTTGTTCCCCCTTTGCCTGCTTTGCAATGTATGACATCCCAAGGGTCTCAGATGATGTAGATGACATCTACATTAAGCAGTGTTTCTTTTCATCTTACTCCATTTTTATGACACAACATTTTCTCTTTAGTGTGCCCATCACATGAAGAAGACAAAAATCCTAAAAGATTTTTCAGTGTAGCTCAGTTTATGAAAGTATACCTATGGATTGTAAGCCTTGAATACTCTTGCATAGTTTAACTTGATATGGCTTTTGCATATATTATATAATTTTATCCTCACAATAATCTGTGAGATCCGCATCGCCATACATAAAGAGAACTTATACACACACACACACACACACACACACACACATATATATAGCCTATTTAGGCATACTTCAGAGATACTGTCAGTTTGGTCCCAGAGCACCACAATAAAGTGAATATTTCAATAAATTGAGTCACAGAAAGTTTTTCCAGTGCACATAACAGTTATGTTTACACTATACTGTAGTCTATTAAGTGTGCGATAGCATTATGTCTAAAAAACAATGTACCTACTTAATTTAAAAATAATTCATTGCTTTAAAATACTAAGGAGCATCTGGGTCTTCAGCAAGACATAATCATTTTGTGGTGTAGAGTCTTGTCTCGAAGTTGACAGCTGCTAACTAGTCAGAGTGGTGGTTGCTGAAGGTTGGGGTGACTACGGCAATTTCTTAAATAAGAGAACAATGAAGTTTGCCACATCAATTGACTTCCTTTTACAAAAGACTTCTCTGTAGAATGCAATGCTATTTGACAGCATTTTACCCACAGTAGAACTTCTTTCAAAATTGAACTTAATCCTCTCAAACCCTGCCACTGCCTTCTCAACTAAATTTATCAAATATTCTAAATCCTTTGTTGTCATTTCAAGTGTTTAAACCACCTTCACCAAGAGTAGATTCCATATCAAGAAACCACTTTCTGTGCTCATTCATAAGAACCAACTCATCTTTTCAAGCTTTATCGTGAGATTGCAGCAATTCAATCATACCTTCAGGATCTGCTTTTAATTCTAGTTTTCTTGCTATTTCCATCACTTCTGCAGTTACTTCCTCCAGTGAAGTCTTAAACATATCAAAGAGTTGGAATCAATTTCTTCCAAACTCCTGTTCATTGTTGATATTTTGACCTCCTCCCGCAAGTCACAAATGTTCTTATTGGCATCTAGATTGATGAATCCTTTCCAGAAGGATTTCAAGTGACTTTTCCCGGGTCCATCAGAGGAATCACTATCTTTGGCAGCTATAGTCTTTCAAAATGTATTTCTTAAATAATGAGACTTAAAAGCTGAAACTACTCCTTGTTCCATGGGCTACAGAATGGATGTTGTGTTAGCAGGCATAAAAACAACATAAATCTCCTTGTACATCTCCATTAGAGCTCTTGGATGACCAGGTACATTGTCATGGAGCAGTAATAGTTTGAAAAGAATCTTTTTTCTGAACAGTAGGTCTCAACAGTGGATTTAAAATATTCAGTAAACCATGCAATAAACAGATATCCCATGATTCAAGCTTTATTATTCCATTTATAGAGAGCAAGCACAGGAGATTTAGCGTAATTCTTAAGGGCTCTAGGATTTTTGGAATGGTAAATGAATATAGGCTTCAATTTAAACTCATCAGCTTCATTAGCCATAAAAAAAGAATCAACCTGTCCTTTGAAGCTTTAGAGTAAGACATTGACTTCACCTCTCTAATTATGTATTTCTTAAATGGCATCTTCTTTCAACAGAAGGCTGTTTCATCTGCTTTGAAAATTTGCTGCTTAGTGTAGCCACCTTTTTCAATAATCTGAGCTTGATCCTTTGAATAACTCACTGCAGCTTCTCCATCAGTACTTCCTGCTTCACCTTGCACTTTTATGCTGTAGAAACAGCTTCTTTCCTTAAACCTCATGAACCAAATTCTCCTACCTTCAGACTTTTCTTTTGACACTTCCTCACCTCTCTCATCCTTCACTGAATTGAAGACAGTTAGGGTCTTGCTCTGGATTAAGATTTGGTTTAAGGGAATGTTGGTGGTGGTTTGATCTTCTACCTGACTGTAAAACCTTTTCCATATCAGCAATAAGATGATTTCACTTTCTTATCATTCACGTGTTCACTAGAGTAGCACTTTCAATTTCTTTTAAAAATGTTTCCTTTGCATTCACAACCTGGCTGCCTCGTGCAAGAGGCCTGGCTTTTGGCCTATCTTGGCTCACTAAGTTTAATCATTTCTAGCTTTTGATTTAAAGTGAGAGATGTGCAGCTCTTCCTTTCACTTGTACACTTACGCACAATTGTAAGGTTATTATTGGGCCTATTTCAATTTTTTTTTTTTTTTTTTTTTTACCTGAGGAAAGAGGGAGGCCCAAGGGGAGAGAGAAAGACAGGGGAACAGTTGATTGGTGGAGCAGCCAGAAAACACACATAGCATTTATCAAATAAGTTCACCATCTTCTGTGGGCGCAGTTGATGCCACTGCAAAACAATTACAATAGTAACATTGATAATAGTTTGGATATTTGTCCCAACCCAGATCTCATGTTGAACTGTAATCCCCGTTGTTGGAGGTGAGGCTGGTGGGAGGTGTTTGGATCATGGGGGTGGATCCCTCATGAATTCGTTGGGTCATCCCATTGGTGATAAGTGAGCTCTCATTCTGAGTTCACACAAGATCTGGTCATTTAAGTGTATAGCATCTCTCCCTCACCTCACTCCTGCCTTTTTCATGTGATGTGCCTGTTCCCCCTTCCCTTCTGCTATGATTGACAACTCCATGAGGCTTCACCAGAAGCCAAGCAGATGCTAGCATCATGCTTCCTGTAAAGCCTGCAGCACCATGAGCCAACTAAACCACTTTTCTTTATAAATTGTCCAGTCTCAGGAATTTTTTTATAGCAATGGAAGAATGGCCCAATATAAACACCAAAGGCCACTGGTCACAGATCACTTTAATACATATTATGATAATAATGGAAAAGTTTTGAATATCGCCAATTACCAACATGTGGTACAGAGATACGAAGTGAGCACATGCTGTTGGAAAAATGGTGTCAATAAAATTACTTGATGCAAGGTTGCCACAAACCTTCAAGTCATTAGAAAAAAACAAAATGCCATATCTGTGGAGCGCAATAAAACAAAGCACAATAAAACAGGTAAGCCTCTATGTATATATAGAAAGAACTTGCAGAAATAAAATCACTGAGCCATAAGTTACAAATAAACTGAAACTCAGGAATTTTATTTCTCCAAGTTATCAGCAGAGCTTAATAAATACCAGCTATCACTTTTGTTTCTGGAAGGCTGAGACAAAGCACTATTCACTGTAGCAACTTGTTGAAATCCTCATATTCCTTCGCCTCCTCTTCTCCATGCAACCCCTGCCGCAACCACTGCTCCCATACCTCAGTATTTCATCAGCCTTGTAACTATCATGACAATGTATATTCAGTCTTGGGGAAAAGTAAAATACAGGCTTTAAAAAATATAGGTATTTCAAAAATGTTACCAGCATGCTGACATCTTCATAAAAATTAAGGATCCTTGAAGTGTCAAGTTGAATAATGCACAAACACAAACAGGCTCAATATCAAGAAATGAGAGATAAACTATTATTTTCATCAGAGTGACCTATTCCTTTGAAAAGGCCATTTTAATCCCAAATTTCTATTACTATTTATCAACCAAAAACATTGTTCAGTAATGCCTCATCACTACAGAAGAGTCGTCCCGATGCTTCTCTTTAGGAATCATGTCAATTTGAGTTATACTACATGCTAGTTAGATACAGTTGCTGAGGACATTGGATCTTTTCAAAGATGTCCTTAAATGCTATGCAAGAGAGTAATTATAACATGCTAATTTGTAGATCCTCTATTTTTATGTTCCTTGTTTTTGCCTTTTATGTGGCCTTCGGCAGAATTCTGTTACTTATCAAAATCACTTCTGCGTCTAAAATCTCATTCTTCAGTATAAAAACTGTATAATTTTTAAAATTAAAATAATATAATTTCCTATGTAGTATTTTAGTCCATGCAAACTTTAATTACTTTCTCTCAATATATTTTTAAAATATTCTATTACTCCTTGATCCCTAACTACTTTATACAGCAAGGCAAATGAATTTATTAAGATAAGGGAAAAAAATCTTGTACTTTTTGTGAGTTATGCAAGAATCTTATGTCTAGAGAGCAAGAAATATATCTGTATGAATTTTTTTCATTGCAACTATGGAATCTTTCTCGCAACTTTTTAGTAAATTACAATTCCATTACTTTTTATTCCCCAAGGATGAAAAAAATGCACTTCATTTTTTGACAAAACAAATAAACATCCTGAGTTGACAAAAATATCAATTACAAAAGTGTCTACCCTAAAAGTCACATTCATTTTGTTTGTTATTGCAAGTTATTAAAAGGCTTCCAGGCATGCATATAAAACCTGAAAAACAACAGTCGAATCTATCATATTAAATTAAAATCCCTCCATAAAAAAGTAAACCCAAGTAGTTTATCAGTTAGGGAATGCCATGCTGCCCCAGAAGTCAATACAAATAAGACTTTATTAAAACATAACTAAAATGAAGTTCCACAAGAATCCTCCATGGGAATTGTTCTGCCTCAAATTCAAATGTGGAGAGTAAAAATACATCAGCTGACCTTAATTCCTTTAAAGTAACAAAGGAAGAAAAGGGAAACAAATTCCAAGGCCAACAACTGAAATAACACTTGAGAAAATATAGCCTCACAAAGGTATATATGGAAAAATAACTGTGCTGCAAGTTAGACAGTTCTCTGCTTTCAAACAATTTATGCTCTTTAATATTTGTACTAGTGGAAAGCTTCCTTGACCATTTGTCTGATACCTAATGTACCTTCTTAAATGAATGCTTACAGTTCTGTGTAGCTGCCATGAGTTGGCAATCCAGCTCATTTTCTTCTGTCTTTAGTTATTCTGTATTACTTGCCATATCATTAAACATTATTTTCATAAGAGTTCTCTATTTTATTCCCCAAAGCAACACATAAAAAATTCAAAGGGTGTGCTCAGAGTTGGACAATCAGGTTGTACACGTACAGATACAATAGGCTTCCAGTTATACACAGTTCCCAACATGTTAGTTGTATCTCTAACCAGATAAACAAGTGTTAACACATTCCATCTGAAAGTTGACGTTCTATATTATCACATTAAATGTCCACAAATTATTTCATGGAATGGATGTCCCAAAATATATTATTTGAATAATCTATAACTGGACATTTACTCAGTCGCTAATATTTTGTCTAAATAATGTCATGATAAAAATTCTTTAGCTCTTTGAACATCCATCCAGATATGTAATTATTAGAACATTATTATTTCCAATATTTAAACCAAAAATACAAACCAAAGATCAGGAACAATGTTCATAGTTACATAAGAAAGCATTTTTCCAGATAGCTAGATAAAAAATTTTTCCATTATTACCTTCAGCCTTTCTTATGTACCTAGTGACCTTACTTCTTTATGTACCTAGTGAACTACAGAAAGCAAAGTAATGCAAATGTCTTTTTAGTAACTGTTTGATTCACGCTGGAAGGAAACTACCTTCCTAATAAACAGGGTGCAGTATTTCAGATTATTTCCCAAATATGGAAGATATCGAATGTCTTCTTCAATCCCAAATATGGAAGATATCGAATGTCTTCTTCAAACACAAAAAGGGTATTATGTATTAATGGTGACAGATGTTTGAGGACATATCAGTATACTGCCCACATAAACTTATTCTGATATTTACCTGAGAAATGAGCCCATATGGAACAACTTCATTCAATACCAAGATGTATCTTGACACCCTGTTGAGACACATACAACACTGATTAATGTTATCAACTTTTTACAGTTCTCCCTTTTAAAGAAATAAAAATTATGCAGTCTTTCCTCATAGCAGCAGCTACTACAACATCCTGAATGGAAAAATTTGAGAATTTTTCATGGGAAATCTTTCTATCGGGTGAAGGGAAGACATGTGTTCTTTCCTAGCTTTATTTCTAAAGGGAAACTGTCAAGGTTTTTCATTGGCCCATCTTCCATCTCATTATCCCTATCTTCTGAACACCTGTGGCTTCATGGCATCAATATCTATTTGGAGGCTACAACAATTTAAACTAATCTAAACTAATTCCAGAAAGAGTAAAACAGTAACATTTTATGTTGCATGTAACAGTGAAAATATTGGGAAAGATGTGAGGAAGATTTGATGTGTGTGAGTGGCACAGTGCCTAACTTTGTCCATGCTTCCTAAATGTTTCACTGGGCTCAGCAGGTTTACATGGCTTTAAAAGAAACTAAGGAGCCCATACATATCTTTGCTTTTATTTAAATAATCTTTAAAGTTCATTGAGAACTGTTTGTTAAATATGGCAGACTGTTAGACATGACAGAATCTTCTGAGACTTCACAAAAATAACAGAAATGGTATTTTTTGAAAGTATAAACCTATAAAGACAAAATGAATGGGAGAGAAGACAACAATGTTGAGAGACATCAGGAATTTGAAAAACATAAAACAAGTGAAAAAGTGGAGGTTATAACCTAAGTATCCGCAAAAGAGAATCTTACGAAGTAGGAGGATTCACCCAACAGAATTCCAGAAAGACTCCAGATTCAGAAGCACTGGCTATCTTGGAAGGCAGAATAGTAGAAAGTTGGAAGTTTCTGAGTCCACAATTTCCTCCTCCATAGGAGATAGAAGACTTATTTCTAAAACTAATTCAATTAGGAAGAGAGTGATTATTGGAACTGAAAACACGAGAAGAAATGAAAATCTGCCCCTCCTGTCCTTAGAATGGTTACCTGCCAGTAACTTACCTTCCAAGTGGGAGATTGTTTTCTGGAGAAACTAAACAGCCCTAGAGACAAGGACCCTCAAATATTAAAATTTGGAAGTCCTCAAACAAAAACTCCAGCTCCAGTGAAACCCCTCAATTGACAGCCCCACCTCCTTCATGCATACCCACGAACACACATCTTCCAAAGAGTTCTTTAGGGATTTGGATTTAAATATGAATAGATAGCCTAGAATTACCTAGATAGCCTACATGCTTGAGGCAAATCTCTAACATGAATAAGATAAATCAAAAGAGAGAAATAGAAAAAAAAGAACCCACAGGAATTAGAGATACATGATCACTAATGATCTAGAGATCTAATGATCTGATCTAAAGATACACCTGCATTAGATGGCAGAAGAAAACTGGAGAAAATCTATAATAAATATTCTCAGAGAATTAAGAATAGCTATTGGATTCTTACAACAAGAACAAGGCACTAATAAAAAATGACCTATAAGAAAACAAGAAATTAAAATATTGTATAGCAGTTTGAAAGATAATGTTGAGAAATTCTGCTAGAAAATAAGGCAAAAAGAAAAAATGTAGAAAACATAGGAAACTATAACAATTCAAGATGTCTTCCTAATGCCCAAATAATAGGAGTCCCTCCTTCAAAAAAAAAAAAAAAGAGAGAACAGAAAAAATTGTCAGAAAGAAGATTACCAAAGATCTAACACACACACACAAAAATCAATATGGACCAGTTCCATATTAAAAGGATTCACCAAGTTCTTTGTACAATACATGAAAAGAGACTCATACCAATGTACACCATCATGAACATTTATAACTCTCTGGGGATAAAGAGAAGATCTTAAAATCCGCATGAGAAGAAGAAGCAGGCTAAATAGAGAGCACTGGGAATCAGAATACCATTGCTCACCTCAAAAGCAACATTGAAAACCAAAAGACTTGCTTTCAAAATTCAGACAGCATGATAGAGACATTTTCACACATACAAGGATTCAAAATATTTACCTCTTATAAACACGTTTTAAAGGAAAGTACTAGAATATTGCATTGGCAAAATAATGGAGCAAACCAAGAAAGAGGAAGATCCAGAAAGCAGGAAATCTAACATAGGAGGGAAGCACAGAAAAGTCCCAGCATGATGACTGTGTTGTAGGTCTAGACAGTCTAGATTAAAGGTTACAGGAAATCTCCCCAAAAGACCAGAGCTGTTAATGGGTTACAAATGTGGGGAAACTGGTTCTCTCATCCTTGGAGCGTCTGGGTAGGGCCTGGTCAGAGTCCCAGGCCAGTGGCCTCAGGCCTTTAATTCCATCCTCCCATTTCTCATAAAGTACCATAAAAATATTATTTTCAATGTGTGCCATGACACAGAACATACTGAAAAGCATTCTGATATATTCGTTGATGTACTGAAACACTCAGAAAATGATAGGCTTTTAACAGATCTACTGAGAGCATTTGAAAAACTCATGGATGGTTACTGTGGCAGACAGTGGACTGATACCTAAAAGCCATTCACAACCCTCTTTTCCTTTGAGTTCTTTAGGGTAGAGACTGAAAACCTGAAGTGCTGATTTTTCCAAACTCCACTGTGTCTAGATGTGGTCATGTGACTTACTTCTGGCCAATGAGATGTGGGTAGAACCTGCTGAGCAGAGCTTCTGGAAAAGCAGCTAATCATGAGCATGGAGCTAAGACTCATACACTAAGAATGGAGGAACAGGAAGTGGAAGGAAGCCTGAGTCCTTGGTAATACTGAGGTGTCTTCCCCTCATGGTTATAAGTGGCTACACTATGGCAAACAATCAATATCTAAAATTGGTGAGTCAAGAGATAGAAATATTACAAGACTATTTAGAAATATGGAGTTAAATATCAGAAGAAACAGATCTTTGTGCATACTTGTTGCCTTTGAGGTATGGGGAAGGGTGAGAAAATGACATGTTTTCCATTATGTATTATTTAGACTTTTAAAGCTATGTGCATGTATTACTCTGATAAAACTTAATGTTAATTTAAAGTACTCTAAGTTACCAAAAAAGCAAGAGATGATAGCATTGAAATGAAATCCTGATGTCAAAGTCTCAAAAATAGCCAGTAGAATTTACATATTCCTCAAATCAGAAAATAATAAAGGTTTATTTCATGAATGGACTAAGACACACTTAACTAGATCCTTTTTTTTTTTCTTCTAGTTTCTGTCACAGTTACTGTGAAAATCTAAATGTTGAAAAATTTAAAAACTTTTTTATTATTATACTTTAAGTTCTAGGGTACATGTGCACAATGTGCAGGTTTGTTACATATGTATACATGTGCCATGTTGGTTTGCTGCACCCATCATTTGCATTAGGTATTTCCTCTAATGTTATCCCTCTTGCAGCCCTCAACCCCCGTACAGGCCCCAGTGTGTGGTGTTTCCCTCCCTGTGTCCATGTGTTCTCATTGTTCAACTCCCACCTATGAGTGAGAACATGCAGTGTTTGGTTTTTTGTCCTTGTGATAGTTTGCTGAGAATGATGGTTTCCAGCTTCATCCATGTCCCTGCAAAGGACACCAACTAATCCTTTTTTATGGCTGCATAGTATTCTATGGTGTATATGTGCCACATTTTCTTAATCCAGTCTATCACTGATGGACATTTGGGTTGGTTCCAAGTCTTTGCTATTGTGAATAGTGCCGCAATAAACATACATGTGCATATGTCTTTATAGGAGAATGATTTATAATCCTTTGGGTATATACACAGTAATGGGATTGCTAGGTCAAATGGTATTTCTAGTTCTAGATCCTTGAGGAATCGCCACACTGTCTTCCACAATGGTTGAACTAATTTACACTCCCACCAACAGTGTAAAAGGTTCCTATTCCTCCATATCCTCTCTAGCATCTGTTGTTTCCTGACTTTTTAATGATCACCATTCTAACTAGGGGGAGATGGTAATCTCATTGTGGTTTTGATTTGCATTTCTCTAATGACCAGTGATGATGAGCATTTTTTCATATGTCTGTTGGCTGCATAAGTGTCTTCTTTTGAGAAGTGTCTGTTCATATCCTTTACCCACTTTTTGATGGGGCTGTTTTGTTCTTGTAAATTTGTTTGAGTTATTTGTAGATTCTGGATATTAGCCCTTTGTCAGATGGGTAGATTGTAAAAATTTTCTCCCATTCTGTAGGTTGCCTGTGCACTCTGATGATAGTTTCTTTTGCTGTGCAGAAGCTCTTTAGTTTAATTAGATCCCATTTGTCAATCTGGGCTTTTGCTGCCATTGCTTTTGGTGTTTTAGTCATGAAGTCTTTGCCCATGCCTATGTCTTGAATGGTATTGCCTAGGTTTTCTTCTAGGGTTGTTATGGTTTTAGGTCTTACATTTAAGTCTTTAATCCATCTTGAGTTAATTTTTATGTAAGGTGTAAGGAAGGGATTTTAAAACCAATTTTTGTTACAAAAGTTGAGCTGTATTCCCAATGGGAGAATGTCTTAGTTCAGGCAGCTATAACAAATTACCATAGTTGGGGTGGCTTAAACAAAAAACAGCTATTTCTCACAGCTGAGGAGGCTGGGAAGTCCAAGATCAAAGTGTCAGCAGATCAAGTGTCTGCTAAGGGCCAGCTTCCTGGATTGCAGATCGCTGGCATCTCTTTGTATCCTTATATGGCAGAAAGCACAGCAGAGACAGCAAACTCATATTTCTTCTTATTAGGGCATTAATCCCATTCATGAGGGCTCTAACTTTAGAATAATTAATTCCGAAAGGCCCCACCTCCTAACCATTACGTTGGCGTTAGGACTTCACCATATGAATTTTGCAGTGACACAAACATTTAGTCCATAACAGGGGGGAAGAGCAAATCAACTAAGTTGAAAAGTTTTCATTAAATATGAAGAACAAGACATTGTTTAGCCCTGGTCAAACCGGAAGCAGTTTATTTTAGCAATAATTTCAGTATTTCCAAGACTTATAACTTTCTCCTTTGTCTTCTGAATCTAGAAGTAAATGTCATTTCTAATTTAATAATCCTTTTTTTCTCTTAAATTTATGCATCAATAACTTTATTCTCCTCTGTTCATTTTAATCCAGTGGAACTCCTTGTGTCACACACAGTTGGCATTTCAACTTCATTTTAGGAGATTATATAACTTTCGATCTTGCACACTGAAGGTACTCAATAAATTTATGTAGAAAATTTGGCCGTGTAGAGCAGATGCATATTGAGGCTATTACCTAAGACAAATTTAGGCAGAGGAGCACCTCACCCTCTTAGGAGGGATAGTTGGGTCTCTTATGACAATCAGAATAGAACAAAGTGGAGAAGTAAGTGAGGTCAGAATAGAACAAAGTGGAGAAGTAAGTGAGGTCAGAAGTAAGTATCAGGATGCAGGCAAGCATGTTCTTCATTTAGAGACAGATGAAGGCCTAGGACTTTCCTAGGCAGATAAAAGAAGAAAGAAGCTGCTTTTTGAAAAGAAGGATCAAGATTAGGACAAAAAGGGAGATTTAGCCATCAGCAATACCCAAATGAGAGCCCACAAAGAGACACTGTCTAGTGAGTGTACATCTTAAGACATCCAGGGTCCCAAGCTACTGTGTTTACAGTTAGCCCTTAGCCATTGTTAGGTCTTATTGCTTTATAACTCTTCTTTAAGAATATATTAATAGTAAAATTACTTACTCCTATATACTCAATACAACTAATCCTTAATTATTAGCAAAAACATTTATAGTCATCACCTCATGATTCAGTTTGCCCTTCTCTAGTCCAAATGAATTGAAGTAGGAATTCATAGGACCTTTCCTAGTGAAGAAAGATTTTAGTGCTACTTAAAGAGAGTAAAAAGTATATTCTCCCCTGACAGAAATTTTCATTCTAATAATATTTTATCGGTATCTTTTTTTTTAATGTCATGGCAAGAAATGGAGTTGATAGACCAAGCACGGTGGCTCACACCTGTAATTCCAGCACTTTGGGAGGCCATGGCGGGCTGATCACCTGAGGTCAGGAGTTCAAGACCAGCCTGGCCAATATGTATCTTTATTAAAAATATAAAATTTTATTAAAAATACAAAAATTAGCCAGGCATGGTGGTGGGTGGCTGTAATCCCAGCTACTCAGGAGGCTGAAGCAGGAGAATCACTTCAACCCCAAAGGTGGAAGTTACAGTGAGCCGAGATTGTGCCACTGCACTCTAGCCTGGGTGACAGAGCGAGACTCTGTCTCAAAAAAAAAAAAAAAAAAAAAGAAAGAAAAAGAAATGGAGTTGATTTTCAAAAGAAATCATTTTGAATAATTAACCATGAATTACTCTAATTAGCAGAAAATAATTATAGGTTGGACATACGCTCTTTCGAATGCAGAGGATAGAGTAAAAGAATACCGGAAAAATGATGCCACCTTATAGATGTTGCGATGAATCCCAAAGAGGGCTTTTCTTTGAATTAATCTTCAGCTGAGGCATTTTAAATGTCTTCCATTAGAAAACATTCATATTTCTATAAGACAAAAATTATTGCCTAGCATATGTTGTTAGAGAATCTTTATTGTAATAATTATTAAAGAAGACATCTTTAATGCTTCCTGAAAGAGAAAATATCATTTCCCTTGTTCCTTTTATAACACTTTCTGGATCACCAGAACAGCCTTCGATAGATTTAGCATATTTGTTCATCATAGGAATACTTAAAACACTGTATGGAAGTGGAATTAACATATTCATGTCACTTGGAAAATGTTTGTCAAGTGATTAACACGACAGTTGCACTTGTGGCTTCTGTTTCCTGTAGGGGAAGAATATGTGGCACACTGATGAGAACAGGTAACAGATTCCTTTGCAATTAGTTTCTGTTCTGTAAAGACCATCATCAGGACTCAAATGAGAGCCCACAAAAAGGTATATAGTCTACGTGAAGTAGACTTCATTTTTGGGTTATATTTTTGGGCTAAAGGGAGCCCAGATATGGGAACCAGGAGACACGTGCTCAGATATGGCACCACAGATAATTAGTTAGTCCCTGACTAACTCTGGAACTTGGATAAGTCTCATTGTGCCTCTTTAGCTGTTTCTTTATTAGTAGTGCCATCGATCTCACAGGATTGTAACACGGTAAAAATGGCATGTGAAATTAACTTTTGAAAGTTAAAAGCAACAACAAAAAGGTAAAGCATTGTTTGGACAAAAAGGTAATTTTTTGGAAGAGGTAATTGGGGAGGCAATGTGGAGATGTAGGTCAAAGGATAAAAAGTTGTAGTTATATAGGATGAACAAGTCTAGATCTAAGTACAACATGAAGACTACAGTTAATATTGTATTGTATTTGGGATTTTTTGCTAAGAAAGTAGAATTTAGATGCTCTTGCCACACATACAAAAGGGTAACTGTGCGAGATGATGGATATGATAATTTGCTTGACTGTAGTAATCACTTCACAATGTATATCAGAGCATCATATTGTATATCTTAAATATATACAACAAAAATGTAGCTTTAATATATATGATTTTTACCAATAAAAACATTGACAATTTAGAAATGAGGAGTATCTGGCATATGGATGAATAAAGTATAACTTGTTTTCATATACCATCATATATAAAAATAAATTTGAAGATGCCTGCTTTTATGATTGTTAACAGCTAATTATGCAAGACAGTATCTTTGCAAAGAAATATATAGTGACATTCTAATCATTGGTCACAAATGTGATTTTCTGGGTTAGGTTTCAATTTTGAGAACAACATTCCTGCTTCTTAAATCCTTGCTCTTTTTCTACATCACTCTTCTGCCACCATCAAGAAAGCTATTTTTCTTGATTGTTCAAAATAATAAATGGAGTCAAAGCCTATGTATAGAATAAACAAATGGTCTCACTTGCTCAAAAAATAACAGCACTCCTTGATCCTTTCATTGTACCATCCTCTCTCCTTTTCTTTTCTCCTTACCTGAAATATTGAATGAAACATTATCTCCAGCAAATCGCAATTAAAATATATGTTGGTTGCCTGGGAGAGGAGAGAAAGGCCCAAGAATCTCCTTTAATCTTCTCTTACAGGCTATTGGCATGGATTCTTTTATCTGATTAGCTAAAACAGTTAGCTTTCAGTATGGGCAAGTTGGACTAGGATTTCAGGAGAAGCTGTTTAGTGGTTATAATCGGTGATTTTTAAGGTTCCTTTCAACTCTGAAATATTTTATTACAAGTAGACCCGTGTAGCCAAGGGGTGCCCTGAGAGATAAAGGAAAGGAGACTACTAAATGACAGTGAAGAAGCAAGATCATAGGGGCAAATTATGCACTTTACTGTTTTGCCTGGAAATAGAGGGCAAAGGTGTGGGTGAGAAAAAAATGGGCCTTGACGCAATGTCTCACAAGTCACAAACATCCTAACTTCCTAACCCTTACATAGATTCTTACTGAGAGAGAAAGTAGATTTCACTAAAGAAAAGACAAGGTTCTTTGGGGAGGGAGATAAAGACAGAGACCTCTGTATTTTTTCCTTCAATAATAGGAACTTATCAAAGAATAAGGACATAAATGCCTCATTTCCAGGGACTACTTAGGTTTTCCATGATCTTGAAATCTTGAAAGCTCAGGCAGCAAAGGAAATGAGTTCAGGCCTGTTTGTGACAGAGTGGACTCATGAATGGAGAATGAGCAGAGACTGCCCCTGTCCTCTGGGTCTTACTTCTTGATTTTCAGGAAACTCCTCACAAAACATCCCCTCATTCTTGCCTCTTGGGGCAGGTTCCGGTGAAGACTCAGACTCAGGAGAGCATATTTTGTAATTGTCTTGGTTGAGGACCTCTTGACCTTGGACAGCTGGAGGAGGGTCCGGATACATATATTGGCCATGTCTGATTTTATAGAAGTAACCTTCACAGGCATGGTTTGGTGGAACTTGTAGCCATCTGTAAGGACACCGTAGAAATACACATCATTTACGGAGTCTGTAAAGTTTTGTGGATTGAATAGGAATGACTTGTCAAGTGGCAGCTCCTAGAGGAGGATGAAAGTTGGCCACTTCCTGCTCCTGGTCACCCTAACTCCAGCTCCTTCTGGAATCCTGGCAGGCTCTACCCCTGAGGCCACAAAGAGGGACTCTTAGGGTCACACCTGGTAGTCTGTGGAGGACTAGCATCCTCTTTTGATGAAAGTGAAATGCAACACTTAATATTCTTGGAAGAGAGAAAATGAATAATAAGAATTCTGACAACCTGGCTTGAATGTTTCTATTACAAAATTAGAGAAACAATAAAATTTGAAGGGACATGTAAAACATCACAAAAATGAATCAGTGATTACTGAGGAGTCTAAACTCTAGGTCATCCTAATGCATACATGTTTCCAAGTCTGCTGTGATGGCTAAAATAGGTTAATACTAATAGTTTTCAGTCCCATAATAAAATAGGTCTAAGACCTTTAGTGCAGTTTATCTTCTTAAATTGGCTCACCATGTACATGGAACGTATAAAAGAACCAGATCAAGTGTTTTATCACAAATTCTTAATGTATGGAATCTGAATCAGGATTCACAGGATTTGTTTAATTGTCTCTATATAGTCATTTGCAATATAATTATGTTTCAATAAATAATGAACATCATGTAAGTTTATATATGCTGTTTATATAATCCATAAGATTATAATGGAGCTGAAAAATTTCTATTGCCTAGTGATAGCATAGCTGCCGTAAAGTGGTAGTGCAACACCTTATTCACATGTTTGTGTTGATGCTGGTATAAACAAATCTGTGCTGCCAGTCATATAAAAGTGCAGTATAGCACATAAAATTATGTATAGTAAATACTACTTGATAATATTAACAAATGACTATGTTACTGGTTTATATATTTCCTTCTGTATACTTTTATTGTTATAGTTAATCCTTCTACTTATTAAAAAAAATGTTAACTGTAAAACAGCCTCAGGTGAGTCCTTCAGGAGATACTGTAGAAGGCAGCATTGTCATGGGAGATGACAGCCCCATGTGTATTATTGCCCCAAAAGACTTCCAGTAGGGTAAGACGTAGAAGTGGAAGACAGTGATATTAATGATTCTGACCCTATGTTGGCTTCAGATAATGTGTGTGTTTCGGTCTTAGTTTTTAACCAAAAAAAATTCAGAAGTAAAAAATAAAATGTTTTTAAAATAGGAAAAAAGCTTATAGAAAAAGGATATGGAGAAAGAATTTTTTGCACAGCTATACAATATATTTGCGTTTTAAGCTAAGTGTTATCACAAGAGTCAAAAGTTTAAAAATGTAAACATTTATAAAGGTAAAGAAATACAGTAAGCTAAGGTTAATTTATTATTGAAAAAACTAGTTTTTATAAATGTAGTATAGTCTAAGTGTGGAGTGTTTATAAGTTCTACAGTAGCGTACGGTAATGTCCTAGGCCATTACATTCATTCACCACTCACTCACTGGCTCACCAGTGCAACTTCTAGTCCTGCAAGCCCTACTCATGGTAAGTGCCCTGTAAAGGTGCACCATTGTCTTTCATATGGTATTTTTACTCCTTTTCTATGTATAGATATGTTTAGACACATAGGTACCAGTGTGTTACAATGACCTGCAGTATTCCAGTACAGTAACTTGCTGTGCAGATTTGTAGCCTGGGAGCAATAGGCCATACTATATAGCCTAGGTGTGTAGTAGGCTCTACCACCTACGTTTGTGTAAGTCCACTCTATATGATGTTCATTGATGAAGTTGCCTAACAATGCATTTCTTAGATCGTATCCTCATTGTTAAGCAGTACATAACTGTATTTAAATATTGTGAACATGGGATATATTTTTTATAATCTGTTCATATAGCTCAGGGGTCTCCAACCCCCAGACCACAGATGGTACTGGTCCATGGATTGTCGGTGACCAGGCTGCACAGCAGGAGGTGAGTGGTGGGCAAGTGAGTGAAGCTGAGCTCCACCTCCTGTCAGATCAGCGGCAACATTAGATTTTCATAGGAATGTGAACCCTATTGTGAACTGTGCATGCGAGGGATCTAGATTGCACACTCCCTATAAGAATCTAATGTCTAATGATCTGTCATTGTATACATTACATGTAATAATATATACATGTATATACATTATATATTACAATGTAATAATAATAGAAATAAAGTGCCAATAAATGTAATGCCCTTGAATCCTTCCAAAACTGTCGCTCCTCCCTGCCCCTATCTGTGGAAAAATTGTCTTCTACAAAACCAGTCCCTAGTGCCAAAAGGTTTGGGGAACTTTATGAGCTATTTATGGAGTATTTAATATGCATAAAACTTAGCGATAGCCAGTGCAAAAGCACAAAGATAGAGAGGAGATAAGCATACAAATAACAAGACCCCAAAGTTGAATAAGGTAAATGTCATAGGAAGGAACAACAACAACAACAAAATCTATAGGTTTAAGAGCAGAGGAATAGTATCCAGTTGGAAAATACATTCATGGAGAACAAGAAATTTGATGGAGATCTGGAAGCAGATAAGTAGGATGTTAGCAGGTGACATTGGGAAGAAATATGCAGTGGGGAGGAAGGAGCATAAATTAGAGGGTAGAGGCAGGATACATGGAGTAAGTTCATGGACAAGGCCCTCCAATTTCATCATAGCATGAAATCAACTCTATGGTATGTTGGCAATCTCCCTTTTCCTCGCACTTTTGGAATGTTTGCTGCTGCAGTTTGATTTAGTTCAACAGTCTTTCCTTGGATACCCACTAAGTGACAAACACTCTTCCAAAGCAGGGAAATAAAAGATAAAAAGGTATACACATTCTTTGCCCTCACATCACTTAGAGTGGGGCAAATCCTTTGAACTCTCATGATTGGAAATATGCTTGGAATGCTTTTGGATGGAGGGGCATCCCTAACCCAGCCTGTGAAGTCAGTCAAGACTTTCCAAAAACAAATTGGTTAGAATTCAGTCTAGATGGACGAGAAGGAATTAGGTAAAAAACAGAAGCTAAGGTGTTCAAGGCACAGGGAAGAAAAGCATGAGCAAAAGGTATGAAACAACATTTAAGCTTGGAAAACTATAAGAAGTTTAGGATTCCAGAAGCATTCATTCAAGTCATTTCTAAGTAGTGTCATTACTGCTCCAATATTTGCTTTTTGATGTGAAACTGAGATATAAATATAATTATATGGCTTTCTTGGTAAGCCCACACCCTTTACTCATTTTGGAGTTACTAATGGTGTTTCATTTTTAGAATACCTACATGTTTGTGTTTTATTGTTATTCTACCACATGACGATTTTGTAAACAAACATTGCATATATTCAATGTTCCCTGAGTTTCATTACCTTGACTCAATGAACTTTATGATTGTAATACTGTTGGGCAATATACCCAAGAGCTATAAGAATGCCCAACAATGAGACGTTTGCAGCATCCCCACCTTATTTTGATAAAAAACCTATCGCCTTATAAGTGAATCTAAGTATTATTCACACAATCCCTTAGTATTATATACTTCTCAGTCCCAAATAGTTGTTATGTTCTCACTACTGCACGTTAAATCTCTATAATATTATTTGTGTGTCCCTTTTTAAAAAACACTGATATAAATATATGAATAGCAAAAGTGTTCTTCCTGGACTATAACTCTATCTTCTCTGCCCTGGTCTAATAATTCTCTATCTTTGAAGTACGTTTTCAGAAAGCAAAACTTAAATCAAGACTGTCATTTCAAAATATAGGGCTATCTACAGTATGGGTATGTATGTCTAAATATGCTGCTCAGTGGACCAGGAGTTCAGCCCATGATGGTCAATAGCATGTGTGACACCAGGGTTTCACTCACTGCTCAGTTCTGTGGCAACTGTGGATCACTGTGTAACCTCAAGTCTTCGTGGCTTCTCACTTATGGGGCTCTGCTCAGCCTTAATGGAAACAAAAGATGTGAAATCAGATACCACTGAGAATGTATAGTTGTAAGAGTAAAAGCCTTTTATTCTCTTGCTAAGTTTTTTCACTATGCTATTTATTTCCATTTTAAGGGAAGTTTTTTTAAATGACATGTAAGCCATTTGAAAATGGTGTCTACACTCACCAGATAGAAAATTAAAGATATGAATAATTTAAATTTTTACATGCTTCCTTTGGTTATCAAGATATTCGAGTTCTGAAATGTTTGAATAGCTACTTCATAATCAACCTTCTACATGTATACATAGTAAAAGAGAAAAAAATCCTTTGAAATGTTCATATTTTCCTCTTATGTCAACATGGATATGTCATAATATTTTTTGTTTTGTGGGACTCATTTCCAGTTGATGCAGAATTTTAAAGTCAAGATAATCACAATAATTAAGGAGTAAATGTGTAAATGAGGACCTGATTCAAGTTATTTAATTAACATAGATTCATGGAAATTTGACAACTGGAGGATTAAATATGGATTTTCATCTAATCTGTTTCTGTACTTTTCAGTTCTCCTAAACTATCACCAAATAAAGGGCAACGGTAGAGAATTAAATATGTGAAAAAAAAATTAGAAAGCTATTTCCTGTTCCTTTGTGGCTTGTCTAGTCTAATACTGCTGCATTTAGAAGTTCTTAGAGACAATTCTTGTGAATCTTTTCTATGTGGGGGAAGTGAGAAGACGGAGAAAAATGGCTCTCCTCCCCAAATATGGTCCTAGTGGTGTCGATGTTAACCTGTTCAGGATAGACCAAGCCCTTTAGTATGAACAGGAGCCCTGGGTCCCCCAGGACCACATAATCCTTGCCTTTTATCCCCTCTTATCACAGGCTAATCCCTTTATTCCTCCTGGATTCCTCCTGTTAAAAATCAGGTAAAAAAGCCCAATAGCAGCAATTAAACCTACCTTCCACTCCATCTGAATGGAACAGGCTCCCACCAATGTTTCTCTCACTGTACAAACTTTTCTCATCTCTATTCCCACTACTACCCCCTTCACCCCTAAAGAGTCCCAGACTGAATTTTCAGATTCAGGCCAAATCCCTTCCATTTACTTCCACAGCGATCTTCCTTGAACACTGCTTTACCATATTCTTACCCTGCTTTCTTCTCTCTCCAATTGGAGAGAACCAATACTTACTTAGGGCCAAATAAACCAGCTAATCTATAGTTCCAAACTAACAATAATGTTAAGGTGATGTGTTGGGGGTATTGTACCAGCCTAAAGAAAGCATGTTGGGAGAGCCTCTTTTTTATGGGATGAGTTGGCTTATCTTTCCTAGACACACCAAAATCATACTAGAGGAACCCGGCATGGGACCATCAGGAACAGGAAATGGACATTGAGATAATGAGTACCAGTCTGGACATTGAATCTGAAGTGCCAGGAGTTCATAGTGATGAAACTGTCTAGAATAACAAATATGGATTCAGAGCTTATCGGGGAAGTCTGGGTCATGAGAGTCCTTAGGGATGCTTAGGGGTTTATGAGATGTGAGGTTATGAGATGGCCAAGGATGGGTTTATAGTGTTAAGAGGAGAGGGCTAGAGACAGATGGAGGAGGAGCTAAGAGTAGGAGGGCAACCAGGAGAGAAGAGTGTGAGGAATCAAGCGAGGAAAGTTTTTCAGGAAAGAAGAACCATTCACCAGTTTAAGTCCCAGCAAGGCCAAGTTAGATTAAGATTAAAAAGGGAAAATCGGAAGAGAGAAGTACAGAAAGCAAGTAGACTACTTAGGCAAATGAGATTTTTAGTAATAAAAGAGAACAGACTTTTATTCCTCAATCTTTCTTTCCATCTTCACCTCATATTTATCTCCAAACAAAACCATATTTCTACATTGTTTGTCAATATTTGAACTTATCAATTTGAAAAAAATATATATTTGACCCTTCACAACTCCCACACTAAGCCTAAGGCCAAATTTTTATTCTGTCGAGTCCCTTTTCTCCATTCCCAACCATTGGCCTTTTCTTTGTCCTGATGTGTTTCTCATGTTGGTGTCTCCTCTGGCCTATGCGCAATGTACCTGCCAGATGGACATTTCTGCATTATGCACACTTGGTCCATCTTTTATTTTTACCACTTTCATTAGCTTCTGCTTTCCTTTGGTAATAGATTCAGATTTATTTTCTGCCTTTATCTTCTCTTGATTGCCATTTTTGAGCCTTCTTTTTCCTTTTCTTCACCATCATTCCCTCTTGTTGTCTGATCCCCTGAACACTTGTCACCTAGTGCTTTCTGTCAACTTCCAAAGCCACCCCTCTGAAACTTTCACTTTTCTCTTGTCTTTTAAAAAACTTGGCTGCTGTATTTCATTAATGAGTATAAATAGGAAACAAGTTAATGTCACTTTAATATTTTGATTTAGATTATCCTCATCTTGACCAAATATTGCATTTCATGTGTATATTCAAAATATTTCAGTGGTGTCTCTTTTTTTTTTTTGAGACGGAGTCTCGCTCTGTTGCCCAGGCTGGAGTGCCGGATCTCAGCTCACTGCAAGCTCCGCCTCCCGGGTTTACGCCATTCTCCTGCCTCAGCCTCCCCAGTAGCTGGGACTACAGGCACCCGCCACCTCGCCCGGCTAGTTTTTTGTATTTTTTAGTAGAGACGGGCTTTCACCGTGTTAGCCAGGATGGTCTTGATCTCCTGACCTCGTGATCCGCCCGTCTCGGCCTCCCAAAGTGCTGGGATTACAGGCTTGAGCCACCGCGCCCGGCCTCTTTTTTTTTTTTTTTTTCTTATTTTGTTTTGCTGTTTGTTTGTTGGTTGTTTTTTTCTCAAAACTCAGGCTAGGCCCTCACATGAATGTAGAGAAAAACGTTTGCCTGGAAAATATGATTTGAAGGGTGTCTTAAAGTTCAGTAACTGGTCACAGTTACTCAAGTACTTACTATTATCTACCTTTCAATTGAATTGAGGCATTTTAACTTCTAAAATGCTAAAATAATTTCTTAAGCCATGAGGAGCTATTAAGACATCAGACAGGGTTATATTTGCAAGGAGAGTAGGAAGAAATTTGGTTTGATTGAGTGAAGAATAAAGATGGCTCAGGACCAGAGGAGTTTCCCAGAGAATACAAGCCCTAGGACTACTAGAGTGGAGGGCTCAGAGCAACTAAAGTCAGCTGAACACTTCAGGTATTAGGGGAAGGGAAGGGTTATGCTACCATCAGGAGCAGATGTTGAAGTGAGACAAGGGTAAAATGAAAAGAAACTTCTCTTATATCATTGGTTTGCCTCAATGAATAAGTCTATTTAAAAGGGGTTCCTTTTGGTTATTTTTTCGAGGGTTTTATTTTTATTTCATTTCAAATAAATATTTTTCCAATTACTTGATAAAGGAGGGAAGGGTATGATCTTTATAGAGATCCTCTTTTCTATGCAGCACACTAATTGCAGGGAAAAATATAGGAAACATTTTCTGTCTACTCATTTACTCATGTATGTGTATGCCCGTGTACTAATTAAAAAATTATCCAGGGCTGGGTGCAGTGATTCATGCCTGTAATCCTAGCATTTTGGGAGGCTGATGCAGGTAGATCCCTTGAGGCCAGGAGTTTGAGACCAGCTGGCCAATCTAGCAAGACTCCATCTCTAAAAATTAAAAAGAAAAATAAGTCATTGTGAATGTGATGTGTGCTAGGTACTTTGGCATTTTAAACAAAATGGTAAATAAGACACAGTTTCTATCATCCTGGAGTTTAAAGTAGTGTGCATGGACAGATAACAAAGCAGTTACGGTCCAGCATGTTATGTGCCATGGTCAGAGAAGTACAGGTGCTTCCTGGAACAAGAGAAAGGGCACTCCATGCAGATTAGGAGCAACAGCAAACTTCACAGTGGGAATGACATCTTAACAGGAGTTGACCAGGCCAGGCTGGAGGGAAGGGGCAGAGAAGTGAAGGTGAAGATGGAAATAATATTCCAAAGTAGAAAACAGCACCTGTATCGCTCAAGGTGAGTGAGAATGTGACTTTCCCAGACATAAACAATGTTGTCTATGGTGGGAAGTCAAAGTCAAAGGGCTAAGTAGATAAAAGATGAGTGTGGGCCCCATCATAAAGGCCTTTTGTGGGCTGTTCAAGGAATTTATATTTAACCTGAGGATAAATATATGGAGAATCATTGAAAGGTTTTAGATAGGGAAATAACGTCATCAGATTGCTTTGTAGAGAGCTGCTTCTAGCTAAAAGAGGTAGTATTAGGAGGGTGGAATAGGAGACTGCAATACCAATTTGGAAGTCACTATTGCAGCCATTCTAGCCAGAGATAATGGTAGTCTAACTTATATTACCAACAGAAAGTACTCATTCAAGAGATATTTATTATATGGCAGATAATATCAATAGGACTTAGAGGTTTATAAAATCAGAAAAAAAGGAAAATTATGATGCCCAAATTTATCCTATGGCCACTGGATGAATTCTGTCATTGATTGAGATGGAGAACACCAGAGAAAAAGTCTTTTGTGGGGAGAGAGCCTGTGAAACACCCAACAGTCAAACAAACAGGGGTTACAATCCTAAGTCTTTGGTCAAGTTATGTATCTTAGAGTGCCTCAATTTCCTGATCTATGAATGGGATAATATTACCTATTTCATAGAGCTATTGATAGAATTAAATGAGATAATGTACATAACATATTTTACACAGTAATCTGGATCATATAAGTACTCTTAATAATTAATATGATTCATATTATTTAAAATTTTGTTAAGATGGTAGTTCTCCATGGCATTTTTACATGTCTTGCGATGGCTTTTGTCCCAGACTATCTGTTCAAAGAGCTTTGCATAGCAGACAGCCTCAAGATATTGAGTCCCTCAGGGCAGAAAGCAGATTTATTTCTCTAATGGGATAATAAAGATAATGACGCCTTCCTGGGCAAAGGTTGGGCTGGTTTGCTAGTAGCCCCCTAATAAGATTGGGGTTCCCAAACTGAGGTTCCTTAGCTGTGACACAAATTCACTGTACATGCAGTATCCTCTTGGGCCACTCTGCATTCCTCCTGTGAGACTTGGGAGCGGGGTGACCAAGGGTATCCAATGTAAATGTGAAGCTTATGTTGCCCACAGTGCCATGAGTAATTAAGGTCTTTGCCGCTCTCCTAATAGCCTTATGTCTTCTGCTAGCATTTATTAAATCTTAGCAGACTATCTGGTTAGCTTAAAAGCAAGGGAAAAATCTCAGACTCTTCACGTTTCTTGATGAAGTTGTCTCCTAAATGTTTACATGTATGTTGTAAAACCTTGATACAGTGGCTCTGTAAGACACTATTTTCCAGTCTTGACAGTGAACTCTTTCCATAAATCGAATTATGTGCAATATAGAAACAAAACTGTATGAAACAAGAGTGTTTATTTTCACTTTGAAGAATTTGATCATTTTGCTTATTTGGGAAAAGTTTGAGAAATACAAGGTTGCTTTGCGTTTAAAATATTTCTTCTTTCAGGCACAAATCCATGGGGGACAAATGTTTATCGTATAAATCCTTACTATCTAATAAATATTAAGTATCACAAGTATATGTTGAAATCATACAATAGTTTTAATATTAATAGCAATCATTGAATAAATAGCATAGACTAAGGCAGCCATTGGCTAGCAAATTCCACCTATGTATTAATGAAGAGTAATATCATGTATTCATATATATCAGATAATCTCTCACTTAACTTGCCAGTGTTTATTCAGGTATAGGCACATAATTTCTAAAAGGCATCAATTTGTATTCAGGTACATATGTATAAAATACCTAGTTATATCTGAGAACATAGTTAGGGATATGCTTTGTAAGAAAATATGATGATCCTGGAGTTAAATAAAATGAAGAATGTTCACTTGGATCCAATATGATCAGATGCAGATAACATCCAGTAGGGAACAGGGTCTGCAAACTATAAAAAAGGGGCAAAATACAAAAATAAGAGAAAAAATGAATTGCAGGTAGGACTCAAGATAGCGGACAAAGTATACAGAAGATAGATCTTACTTTAATAATCTAAGACAAGAATGTGAAGGAGAAGTAAAAGATCTAGTGTGCTTTAATAGAGGAAGCTGGAAATATAGTTCAGGATGGGGGCAAATAAGGCATTGTTCAGGGAAGTCTTCCTAGAGCAAGGAACACTAACCATGTGAAGGAAGGAATCAGCGTGATAACATGAGACCTTAATCCAGACGCCAAAGGGGTGACTTGGGAGCCTAATAACCCTATGTTTCTAAATACCAGAAGATAGTAATTCATATGAAGGGGAGAGGAATAAAACCACAAAGAGTTTATAAACCAAAATGTCTATAACATGTGGAGAAACTTCCATGCATTTGAGTTACTGGTACCAAGAAGGGGCAGTTTAGTGTTCTTAAACCACAGGTGTCATTCTTTGTGTCACAGGTGAAACCCAAGCTAAATTAAATGAACATGAAACTACACTGTTAGTGTTTCTAAACTGTACATCATTTGAAGTTTTAGTTGTGTTCTTGAGACATCTCTAGGCTAAAGAACAGACAAAAAGATGGAAAAATAATCCACTGAGAAGGCCAGAGAAAACAGAAGCCAGGAACTCAGATTTTGATCTTTGTTGCTAGTATTTTTGTCTCTCTTATTCCTGGGTAGTGGTAGACAAAATGGGGCAATAATAAAAATTGCTTAGTTTTGGAGACATGACCAAAATCTAAAACACTATCATGTTTAAAATAATTAAAGTGTCAGGCATTCTTTTATTTGTACACTACATCTTTGTTTATTGTTCTGTTAGATAAAGCCTCTTGTCATTATACTCCAGGCAAAGCTGTTAACAGGGAAACTAAATCCACACCCTAGACCTAATTTTTTAATACAGTTTCTTCTTTGATCTATTGCATCTCTGTATTTAATTATGAGGTCTGACTTGATGCCATGGTATCTTTTGCTCTTCTAGCTCTTTCTGTAGTTTGTAAAAAAAAAGAATTTTCTGTTTCTTTTAAAGCAAGCTCATTTTTAGTTAGTTCATTGAAAGGTGTCACCTTCTACTTCTTATTGCTCCTTGGGTCCTTTTATTCTTTGTCTCCTGAACTGACACAATTACCACCTCTACATTCTGCAAATATAGCTTGCAGAGCCAGTTTCCTAAGAATGTAATTTTCAAAAGTACCAGACATAAGAATGACTCTAAAGCCATTTGATGAGTTCTCTGTTACATTTCTTCATTTGCTTCCTTCCCAAAGAGATTTTGATTTCTGCCTGGAACATGCTTATCAGCCTAAAAGTAAGCAGCATCATTATGTTATAAGGATTTTCTACTGCAGCAGCAAGTGCACTAGCCTTGAATGAAGCAGTTGCTAATCATGTTGCACTAAGCAAATAAAAGTCAGAACCGACCTAACCTTGCTTGCCTAATACCAGTTTCTGCTGCAGACTTCAGTATAATGTTCTAATCACTGGCGCAAAACAGCCAATTAATTTGCTTTCCCTATGTGTTTTTACTGGCCAAGATGCATAGGGGAGCAGTGCATTCGGTCATAATCATGCTCCGCAAAGATGGGAAATGTTCCCTTTGAGCTTCCAATCATTAGGCCAGCTGAAGTGAAGACAAGCCCATTGACAAGTGAGAATGGCAATAATTTATTTTCTATTGATGGCTTGTGACAAATCATGTCGAAGCAGTGGCTGCATACTGTGGGGCTCCGCGAAGGAAGACTGTGATGGGCAAAGATGAAACCCTTCACAGCTCATTTAGTCCAAATGTAGCCACCTAGGTGGTGAATCGGTTCAACATACCAGCCCAGGAATTCCAGCACAAAATTAGATCACTAACAGGCAGGCCATATAGGGGTTCCTAGAAGACATTAATCAACAGGGTTGAGCTGTCAAAATGCAGAGTTTGAAATTAAGAAACACCAAAAGGATGAAAATGTGGCAATGCTGTCAAAAAAATCAAGAATGTGATGTCTACTGCAGGATTCTAGCCACCATTAAAAACCTTAGAAGAAAAATAAATTATAAACAGGTAAAGAAAGTCATTACCCTACTGAAAATTTTCCTAATATTTTTACACATGTTAATTAGTAAAAGCAGCATGGAGGTGTATGCAAGCATGAGCACATCCCTTTTCAACTTAACACTGACAGGTCAGCTACATGTAAGTCCTCCTTACTGCCCCACAGCATAGTTCATCTCTTATTTAAATTTCTTTTCTACCGGACCTACTGATGTGCAAAGCATTTGATGTCTCACCCTGCTTCTGAATACCAACATTTCAAACTACAGAAGTTTTAGACTTGCATGCTTCATTTTTCTGAACACTGTTTTTGGTAGAATAGAGATTTCTAGAATCTGGACTGTTCAGGGGTGTGTGTATGTGTTATGTGTGTATCTATGATTATATTTTATCGATATGGTTTTCTTTAAAAAGCTCATTGTCTGTTTTCATGTTATAAAAAACGTTTAATGCCATAAACAAATTCAGAGTTACTGAAACTGACCAAATTTTCACTGAGCAAAAACATGAAAAATTCCATTACCTAAAATTATAAAAATTAAATCCTGAAGAATTCCTTTCCAAGCCCCACAAGGGTTTTTCTTAAAGTTTGGTCTGCGGACCACAAACATCAAAATGATCTAGAGCACTCACGGAAAATGTAAATGCACAGACCAATATCCTTCAGACTTACTGCATACAAATTTTTGGGATGGGCCTGAGAACTAGAATTTTAATAGGATCCCCAGAGTGACTCTGAATGTACAGCAAAACTTGAAAACTACTTATTCTTGTATGAATAAGCCCTGGCCCATTTTCAAGTTCAAACACTTGCTTCTTTCCACCACTGTCTAACACATCTCCCTGTTGGACAAGCTATGCTCCATTTGTTCACAAACACTCTAATACGCTCACATTTCCATGCCTTTGATCGTGCTGCACCCTTCTTCTAGAATTCCTCCCCAATCTCCAGCCCCAGCTCCATCTTTCCCATCCTCTAAGATTCAGCTCAAATGCTCACTCCCACATGAAGCCTTCTCTGTAACTCTCAGCTAGATGTTAATATTCTGGCCTCTGTGCTGTCTTAGCCTTTTGTTTGTGCATTTTGTAGCACTGCCAACTTGCCTTTCATTGCAGTTACCTGTATACGTGCTTTATCTCCCAATTACTAGATGGTTCATTCTGTGAGACTCATGTCTGGTATGTCTGTTAATATCTCATAGCATCTAACTCATTGTCTTATACTATATGTACAGTAAATGTTTGTGGAATTGAATTGTTGAATAACAGATGTTAATTAATTCAAACCTAAGCTTTATGTTTTTAAGTCAGTCCAGGAGGTAAGTGTCCTCCCTTGCTTTATGCTCAGAATTCTCATTAGCATCTTGGACTGAGTTTACCTGTGAGCAAAAATGAATGAGGTCTGTTAAATTTTATTTATTTGTTTGTTTTACTTATATACAGTTTGTCTGTCAAATACTATTCTGCTTTATATTTTCTATATTAGCTTTAATGATATGTTCCCTGAAAGAATATTTATTGACATTCTAAGTCCTCTGTTGAATCAGATATGTAAAGTGTATTAGTTTGCTGGAAGAAAATAAATGACCTTACAGCATGCTACTATAAACCATTTGTTTTTTGTTTGTTTGTTTGTTTGTTTTGTTTTGTTTTTTGAGATGGAGTCTCACTCAGTCGCCCAGGCTGGATTGCAGTGGTGCTATCTCGGCTCACTGCAAGCTCCGCCTCCCGGGTTCACGCCATTCTCCTGCCTCAGCCTCCCAAGTAGGTGGGACTACAGGCGCCCGCAGCCACACCCAGCTAATTTTTTGCTTAGCTGGGTTTCACTGTGTTAGCCAGGATGGTCTTGATCTCCTGACCTCGTGATCCGCCCGTCTTGGCCTCCCAAAGTGCTGGGATTACAGGTGTGAGCCACCGCGCCCGGCCTATAAACCATTTGTTTTATAAATATTTCAGATATTCATGGGCTTAAAAAAACAAAAACACAGGAACTATAAGCCCAAAAATACTTGATAGCACTGTATGATGATTAATGAACAGTTCTGCAATTGTTCAACTATGCCTAACTTAAGACTAATGTCTTAGACCCCAATATATCATAAAGCATAGAAGCCATGGTTTGGCTTTTCATAACCTAAGGAACAAGTTCGGCCTGACTTTAAGGTAAAGAAATGTTTGACTGTGAGCCCCCCCGTATTCTGGAAGCACAAGAAAGATTTGAAAGATACAGGGCAAATCCTATCAGTTTTATCCAGGTTCTTGAAAGTATTATGGTCTGCTCAATTCATGTTGTAATTGTTTTAAAAACCCCTTGTTACCTCTATGTTATTGTGATATTGCTGTGTGTTTAAACACCACGGAAATATAGGGGTGAAATGTTGCCAGGATACCTGAGAATATATACTTGAAAAAATAAAATAATTCAAGCCAATTTGAGTTAAACCTGTTCTAGTCAGAAGAATAGTCCTTTATCTGTCTTGGTCTTCAATTACAAACACTCTTGATGAGGAGTAGGCACTGAGGAGATGCCTCCCACTTTACGTGAGTGCCAACGATCTCTGGCAGACTAGAACCAGGACAGGTCTGCTGGGAAAAGTTCTGAAGGTGTGGGAAATGATTATTTCAAAAAGAAGGTGATATATAAACTTACCTCTTTGCAACACCTGGGGTTGTTTTGGAATTAGTGTAAAAATGCTTTCTGGGGACCACACATTTCATAAATGTTTCCTTTACTGTTTAGTAGACATCTCAGTGGGTTCTGCTTTAACTCAGTTGATGATTGTAATATAACAGAGTATGATACTGCATTTTTATTTATATTAGAATTGCTGGCCATGGGCACCTAGGGAGCCCCTAGATATAACCAAAACCTAATTAGGAGAAAAGAACATTGCTGGCTCAATTTCTGAATTGGAGAGTAAAAGAAACATAATTCCTCATATAACAACATAAAATCATTTCAAAATAAATAACTAAAAATGATACTGTTTTGGAAATATGCTTTTCACCTCCGCAAACCAGAAAAGAACAGCAATGTGGTATTTTCTACAGAATTGATTTGATCTTCTGCGAATTCCTCTATTCCCAGTGTATATAAGCCCTAAAACTGTTTTTGCAAACATCCTATGTCACTTGAGGGTGGAAAGAAGGAAAAGTTAGTCCATAAATGGTTGATGTAAAGTGATGAGACCTTATAGGAGAGACTGAAGGACTGTGACAGACAAGCACTGAGACAGGGAAAGAGATAAAAAGAAACCATGGTGTGAATTTCAGGAAACCTTTGATGTATAAGAAATATTTGGACATTAGATTAAAGGTTCTCAACACTGACCTCAAAATATTCATGATGCAAGAATTAGAAGAGCTTTGAAGAAGATAATAAGACTAAACATAGAGGCTTCTTTGAAAAAGCCACAGAGCACAAATAAATAAGAACCAATCTGTCCTGTACAAGGTATCCTGCTTACTGTATCGGCAAAAAGAAACTATACATAAAACCTGAAGGAAAAAGGGACTATAGACAAAAGGCAAATGAAGAACATAATCTGAAGAGGAATGGCACAGAGAAACACAGAAAGTATTCAAAAAAATAGTTCTCCAGAGTTTCTAAGGAATTACAGACAACACAGCCTCTAGAAAACAATCTAAAAAGACTTCAAAAAAGTGACACAACGAAATAGTGGCAGATGAAAATTGATCTGGAAAACTCATAAAGAAATGAAGGAGAAACTGGAAATCATAACAAACATAAAAGCCTCATTAAAGACAATAAAAATTATAATATATGCTCTTCAAAACAAAGTCATAGAGGCTAGAATTCAGAAATAAAGACAAAGAAAATAAATCTCAAAAACCAAATTAGGTTAAAAGAACTATGTAAAAATTACTATAGAGATGATAGATGCAGCAGAGAGAAAAAGGAGAACGAAGAATCACAAAATTACTATTTCTGAAGAAAATAACGGAACAAAAAAACTAACATATAAGAAAACTTTACTGAAGAAAGAAAGATTTGATCTGTATAGTGCAAGCGTCCTTTATATCTGAAAAAACCTTAATACAAAATAATGTTAAAACATATGCTAATACAGTTTTTCTGTTCTCTAAGGATAAAATTATATGGGCATCCTAACCGATAAAGCAAGTCATGGAATGGGGGTAAATCAGGTGCCTCTTAAACTTTTTCAAAGCAGCACTTTCTACATAGCAATGGGTGGATGACAACATTTCCAGGGCAATAAAATATGATCCAATATAAAGACAACATTCTCAAGCAAGTAAGAGCTTAGGGATTATGGCATCCATGATAATTATTAGCAAGAGATGAATCAAAGTAAAACACTATATAAAAATATCTAAGATTGGGCCAGGCACGGTGGCTCAAGCCTGTAATCTCTCAGCACTTTGGGAGGCCGAGGCGGTTGGATCACGAGGTCAGGAGATTGAGACCATCCTGGCTAACATGGCGAAACCCCCGTCTCTACTAAAAATACAAAAAATCAGCTGGCGCGGCGGCAGCGCCTGTAGTCCCAGCTACTTGGGAGGCTGAGGCAGGAGAACGGAGGGAACGCGGGAGGCGGAGCTTGCAGTGAGCCGAGATCGCGCCACCGCACTCCAGCCCGGGCGACAGAGCTCGAGTCAGTTTCAAAAAAAAAAAAAAAAATAATAATAATAATATATATGTGTATTATATATATTAAAAATAATATATATATACACATATATATAAAATAATATATATGTGTGTATATATACATATATATGTATATATATGTGTGTGTACATATATGTGTGTGTGTGTATATATATATATATGATTAAATAATCACGGAAACCATAGTTAAATGTTATAAATCCTGAGAGTGTAAAAGTAATTATACATACTCACAGATACACAAACACCAACTACCGAAGGGTGGAGAAAAAGGGCAGTGATAGGAAAAACCATGATATGTTAGTACATCTTTTACAATCAGCTCTCAGGAGATCCTGTTTTAAGTACTAATGTTTCAGCCACTTACAGTTCTTTCATGGTGTTTTAAAAACTACATTTAGAGGAATTTTCAAGGAATTCTAACAACTCATAGTGAAGAAACGTTTCTCTGAATTCCCAACAATTTTTCTCTTTCACTTCATCTTTTTCTTTGATTATCTATTATTAAAGCCAGAATCTATGAAATTGTCCCATTTTTAAAAGATATTTCATTTCCTTCTCTTTGTCTTAGTATTACAGAGGTCTGGAAAGATGTTCACCAAATACTGAAGTTATTACTGAATGGGGAACTTTTGAGTGATGATTAACTGCCCCCTGTAGAGGAGAGGAGGGCATATGAACAGTTTAGTCAGAGAACAGTTTTAAATACCCAGAAAAATGAGGTATCTTTTTGATGCTGTCTTTTGTATATCCATCCATTTCATTTCTCTTGAAGGAAAAATAAAAGGTAAAACCATTCAATCAGCTTATGCAAGACGCTCACATTGGCACACTGTTAATCTTTGAGGGAATTACAAAGGAAGCTAAAGGAATTTATTTTTCCATACATAGTTTACAATTTAACTTGATGGTCTTTAGTTTTTTTCATTTGTTTGAATGCAATGCTAACTTAGTGTGACAGAAAAAGGACTTGCAAAGAATCAAATGGTGGTATTTTTAGGTAGCTCTCTTATTCCTCATTCACACATAATCCATGCTTCTCTTACCCAAGTAACGGGTAATTTTATATTTTGGAAATTATTCTAAGTATGAGGCAGAGTCTTGGGTAGCTACTGTAATGTGAGCTTGAACTCTGAAAGAGAAAAATGTCAACCAAAACTATAATGCCTTAAGAATATACTTTGCTATTTGTCTCAGTTGCTATTTTGGTTTAAAGGAAATCTTTGAATTAGCAATTATCAAAGAAGTACAAATTTGTTCTATTTGAAGAACCCCCATTTCCCCAATAAGAAAAACTCATGATTTGACCATATACTGTGGCCTAGATTTTGTAATTTGTTGCACCTCTAAAGATAATTTTGAGCTAAATTATTCACAGATGTATTTATCCAAATATTTGTTTATAGTCATTCAGTTTGATGTTTTTTCTAAATACACTGTCATGTTGTGGGATTCTGTTAGCGTAGCTATAATGGGGTTAACTTTACATTTTTATTTATTAACATTTTCATGATAGAAGCTGAAATTTTGAAGGTTATGATATCATTTCAAGATTGTCAAAGCTCCCAGTTTGACATATTATTTCTCAAAGTGTATCTAAAAAGAGAGGATGATAGAAGGAATCAGCTGTTACAGAAGTTTGTTAGCATAAAATATATGGGAAGGAGATGAGGAGATGTATTTAATATGATGGGTAATTTACAATATCTGTGCAAATCAGATCCTTGAGTATCTGTTAAATGGGCAGTCTTCCATTTGACTGTGAATACTTACCTATGATCTAATCTACTTTTTTTTTTGAGACGGAGTCTAGCTCTGTCGCCCAGGCTGGAGTGCAGTGGCCGGATCTCAGCTCACTACAAGCTCCGCCCCCCGGGTTTACGCCATTCTCCTGCCTCAGCAGCCCAAGTAGCTGGGACTACAGGCGCCCGCCACCTCGCCCAGCTAGTTCTTTGTATTTTTTAGTAGAGACGGGGTTTCACCGTATTAGCCAGGATGGTCTCGATCTCCTGACCTCGTGATCCGCCCGTCTCGGCCTCCCAAAGTGCTGGGATTACAGGCTTGAGCCACCACGCCCAGCCGATCTAATCTACTTTTTCCTTTTCTTTTTTTAAAAGTAAATTTAAACATCTGGTCCCTCACCCACTAGATGTTTTTACCCAGTATATATCTTCAGTTTAATTGCAGATTGGAAATGCTTTCCTGAAATCATGAACTTTTATTTCTTAAAATTAATCATGATATAATCACAAAGATGCTCATCCACAGTGAGGGCTATATTAACACTCTTTAAATGGTTAATCACACATTGCTCACTGTAGCTGCTTTTGCAACTTTTAGTTTTGTATCTTATTTTGTCCTCCAAGGTAAAATGATGGAGTGAGCATATTGCATAAAAACTAAGATCATCACTCTTCCACTGCCTATCACCCTGTTTATGCTTAACCAAGCATTTATTTATTAGTTCTTAATGGTAAGGGCTACAAGGTTACTACACCTGAGAGAAAAATCTGTAAGACAGGCTTTCTAATTAATCACTGGGAGGGTTCAGGAAGGTCTAGCTATTTCTGTAAACTGAAGCATTTATGCACTCTATTGCAAACGTTGATCATGAAAATGGCAGGTAATGCTTTATTTCTCTAAGTTTCTGTAGTTCCATTAGGAATAATGAACCCTTTACATGTCTCTCTGTGTATATACATGGATGCCATCGTTAAAACTAGTGCCTTCATTCACCTAAGGACAGATGGGGGACAGTTCTAAGAAAACCAAAGAGTAGTACCAGTATCTCAGGAATGATATGAAATGGTGCTCTGAATTGAAAAATCACCATCTCAGAACAAAAGGCTCTGAGAAGGAATGATCAATAACAACAGACCCTGTTAGTCAAGGTTACCATATCCGGGATCATTTGTGGCTAGTCAAGTTGTCTAGACCATGTGCCTCATTGGGTAATTTTCCTATGTTCACAACAAAACTGCAATGCCATTTGCAGCAGAGCTTCAGGTGAAATAATGACTTAATTGATAGTGCTGAGGCTCTTTCCCAGATTGGCCTGGGTCACTGGGTGCAGTAAGAATACGTAAGATAGCACCAGCCCCATTCACATGTAAAGGTTTATTCAGGAACTGATATTTCTTTCCCCAGTCCCTAGCATCTGCTTTGGTGTTTCCTGGTGCAGAAGCCTGTACAGTGAGAAGCATAAAGCATTGCAGATCTTAATAGCCTATTCCTCTTGCTGCTAACCAGGTCCCTGATATTGGCAAAGATCACCACCTTAGCCACACTGCTGGTATAATTTATCTCTTAAACACAGTAATGTTGATTTCTTAAGCCCAGCATAGGAAAAACAGTACACAGAGATGCATTCTCACCCTGTTTTCTTGTCCCTCAAATACAGTGTAGCAGGCTAGGACCTCTAATCTTCCCCACCACTACCCTTGTGATTTTTCTGTTCTTCCTCCCCTTCATCCTTCCTCATTTCTATAATTCTTACATTTGTGTGTCAGTTGCAGAAGAACAGTGGCTTTTATGTGTTGTACAGCCATGCAGATGCTAGCCAACTGACCAAATATTCTTTGGCTTCGCCAAATTTTAGTCAGAATTCTGAACATTCTCCTAGATCCATATGTGCATTTCCTTGTAAAATCCAGTTTTAGCAAAAGAACCGTGCTAAATCACTTTAGCCAGAACCCCCCATCTTTAATATCTGATTGTCCTAGATACCCTCATCCTCTACCCATCATCCCCCAAGTGACGTCTGATCACCCTGAGTTGTCTTCAGCAAGAATCCTGATAGGTCAGTTTACCCAGAAGACCCTTTACCCCTGATGTTTCCACTTAGTAATTATCTATCCACTGACCCCCACACTGCTTCTTAGCTATAAATTCTGATTTGCCCATGCTGTATTTGGAGTTAAGCCCAATCTCTGTCCTGCACTGCAAGACCCCATTGTAGTGGTCCCTATACTGATCACAATGGTTCTGAATAAAGTTTTCCTTACTGAGCTTTAATAAGTATCATTGGCAGGGCATGGTAGCCCACATCTGTAATCCCAACACTTTAATCCAAGACCAGACTGGGCAACACAGCAACAACCCGTCTCTACCAAAAACAAAAACAAAACAAAAAGACTCTTTTTTTAAAAAATTAGCAAGGCAAGGTGGCATGCACCTGTATTCCAAGCTACTCAGAAGGCTGAGGCAGGACAACCACTTGAGCACAAGGGATCAAGGCTGTAGTTGGCCAGGAACGTGCCATGTTAATAATTTTTTATTAACACCACTCCTGGCAAGACTAAGAACAAGGCTGTGGATACTGAGGCCCCATTGCATTTTGTTAAATACATCTTCCCAGATGGCCACTGCTTCCTGTTCTTTTACAGCTGAGGATTCTGTGGGTCACTCTCAGAGTCTCAAGCACCTGTTCCCTCCACTTCAACCGAAATAGGTCTACTTTTTATGCTTTACATATTATGCTTCCACAAAATATTTTTATGCAGATACTGCTACAGTTTAATAAAAAGAACTTGATCTAAAAAGTTAAAGAAATTAATCACTTAAGGTCCTGATATATGTGTGTGTGTGTGTGTGTGTGTGTGTGTGTGTGTGTGTGTGTGTGTATATATATATATATATATATTTCTAGAGAAATAGCAGCTTTGAGGAAAAATAGACCTGTGTCCTCTAAGTGAGGAATATAGCAGGAGAAATCAAGAAGAAGGAGCGTCAACATAAAAGGGAGCAGAAATTTAAGGAGCAGGAGTAGGAGATAATAGTTACACTGGTATGGGAGTTGTTCTTCTTTGTGAATTGGTTTTAGTTTGGTTTCTTTTGCTTCATTTTAGAAAATATAAGGATAAATAGTAGAATGAGAGGTGTAACTTCATCCAGTTTGCAGGTCAAGGGTCCTGAGTTCTAGTGCTGGTTCTTGTTTTATTTCGATGATTGCCTATCCACCTTAAGTAGCCCGCCCCCTCCCTCAGGTATTTCCTATTTCCTTTTGCCTAGTTCTATAAGCATAGAATGGTCATGATATCAGAAGTTTAGCAGTAAGGACAAAGGGCCAAGATGGCTGACTGGATGTAACTAGGAAGACCTTCTCCCACCAACAGAGACAAGAACATCAAGTAGACTGAAACTCTGATCACATCTTCGAAAAGCAGGCATTGAGAGTGGATAGAGGAAGGAGGCAGACCACAGGGCTGAGAGGGGAAGAAGCTAGAAACCCTGAACCAGGTTGCCAAGCACTAGGGCTCATTCCTGCCCTGAGCAGCTCCTAGGAAAGGGGTGAGTAAAATTGGTGTGGAGCAGCCCACTCTCATCACAGATCTCCAGGATCCTAACTGTAGGAGACCCCTATGACCCACACAGACATTTGAGTTGGCAGGGAGAACTACCCAGAGAGTTGGCAGAGACAGAACTCCAGTTTGCATGGAGTCTAGGGGGTTTGGCATGGGGACAGCTGCAGTGGATCATGGCCATGGGTGCCCAATCCCAAGACTCACTACTCTTCTCTAGGTGGCTATAGCCTTTATTAGCTGCCAGACCTGGAGAGAATAGTGCTGTCATGCCTGCAGGACTGGGCCAGTCTGGTCTGAATGCCCCTCAGTCTGCCAGTCTCTTCTAGGGTCCCTGTCTGGCCACACCAACTTACAGCACAGCCTCACCTTCCCCACTAAAGCACTTTCCAGTGGCCACCACCACAACTCTTTTGCTGGTAGCCCCCAACCTCCCATCAGAGTGCTTTTGCAGACAGACCTCCACTGGTGTACTTTGCTGCAGCCTCCCCCGCCAGCAGGCACTTGCCTACAGCATCCCCCAGCTGACATGTACTCACCCACAGGCTCCTCCCACTATCCCACCAGCACATGAGTGTGGATAACCCACTGCCACACTGGTATGCATGCATGGGGGAACTCACCACTGCCTCACTGATATACACACACCCACAGCCACCCCACCATTGTGCATGTGTGTGTGGTCCCCCAACTTCCCCACTGGTGTGCCCACACCCATGCCCCCCAACCACTCTGTCAATATGCAGTTACCCTCAGCTGCCTCACTGTTGCACACTTGCCCACACCCCACTTCCCCACTAGAGCACTTTTGCTGGCAGCCCTCATAGGAGTGTTTTTGCCGGAAGACTGGGAGTACCTTGGCTCCTCTAGTGCAACAGGTGTTTGATCTTAAGGGACCACAGAACAAAGCCAGGGGCCTGGTCTCTGCCCTGCAGGGTTAGAGCACACAGCCCAGGAGTGCTGAGATAAGCCTTGCCCCCCTGGAGGCATCCAGAAATTAAGACAATCAACTAAACCCAACTTATACTACAGTAAGGGCACAAAAAATATAAAAGCAAAAAGCTCCATCCCAGGACATTCAAAAAGATCAAAGGAACATCAGCCTACACAAATGAGAAAGAACCAACACAAGAATTCTGGCAACTCTAAAAGCCAGAGTGTCTTCTTACCTCAAAATGATCATACTAGCTCCCCAGCAATGGTTCTTAACCAGACTGAAATGGATGAAATGACAGATACCGAATTTAGAATCTGGATGGCAAGAAAGCTCAAAAAGATACAGGAGAAGTTTGAAACCCAATCTAAGGAAAACAGTAAAATGATCCAAAAGTTGAAAGACAACATAGTCATTTTAAGAAAGAACCAAATTGAACTTCTGGAAGTGAAAAATTTACAACAGGAATTTCATAATACAATTGAAAGCATTGATAGCAGAATAGACTGAGCTGAGGAAAGAATCTCAGAGCTCAAAGACCACTCCTTTGTTGTTGTTGCTGTTGTTGTTGTTGTTGTTGTTTACTGTAAGTTTTGGGATACATGTGCAGAATGTGCAGGTTTGTTATCTAGGTACATAGGTATACATGTGCCATGGTTTGCTGCACCTATAAACCTGTCATCTAGGTTTTCAGCCCCGCATGCATTAGGTATTTATCCTAATGCTCTCCCTCCTCTTGCCTCCCACCCCTGACGGGCCCCAGTGTGTGATGTTCCCCTCCCTGTGTCCATGTGTTCTCATTGTTCAACTCCCACTTATAAGTGAGAACATGCAGTGTTCGGTTTTCTGTTCCTGTGTTTGTTTGCTGAGGATGATGGAAGATCACTCCTTTGAATCAATGCAGGCAGACAAAAATAAGGTAGACAACAAATTTTTAAAAAATAATTTTAAAATCTCTCTTTGCAGACAATATGATTCTACCCCTGGAAAACACCACAGTCTCTGCCCAAAGGCTCCTAGAACTGATAAACAACTTCAGTAAAGTTTCAGGATACAAAATCAAAGTCCAAAAATCAGTAGCATTACTAAACACTAATAACATTCAAGCTGAGAGCCAAATCAAGAACACAATCCTATTCTGAGCAGGCACAAAGGGAATAAAATACCTAGGAATACAGGGAAGACAAAGATCTCTACAATAGAAATTACAAAACACTGCTGAAAGAAATTAGCGATGACACAAACCAATGGAAAAACATTCCATGCTCATTAATAGGAAGAATCAATATTATTAAAATGTCATACTGCCCAAAGTAATTTTCAGATTCAGTGTTCTTTCTATCAAACTACCAATGTCATTTTACACAAAAGTAGAAAAAAACTATTCTAAAATCCATATGGAACTGAACAGGAACCCAAATAGCCAAAGCAACCCTCAGCAAAAAGAACAAAGCCAGAGGCTTCACACTACCTGACTTCAGACTATACTACAATGCTATGGTAACCAAACAGCATGGTACTGATACAAAGACAGACACATAGACCAATGGAACGGATTAGAGAATCCAGAAATAAAGCTTCACACCTACAACCATCTGATCTTTGACAAAGTCAGCAATAACAAGCAATGAGGAAAGAACTCATTCAGTAAGTGGTACTGGGATAACCGGCTAGCCATATGCAGAAGATTGAAACTGGATCCTTTCCTTTCCCTATGTACAAAAAAATTAACTCATGATGGATTAAAGACTTAAATGTAAGACCTAAAACTATAAAAACCCTAGAAGAAAATCTAGGAAATGCCATTCTGGACATTGACCTTGGCAACAATTTCATGATGAAGTCTCCAAAAGCAATTGCAACAAAACCACAAATAGAAAGTGGGACCTAATTAAACTAACAAGCTTCTGCACAACAAAAGAAACTATCAACAGAGTAAACAGACAACCTACAGAATAGGAGAAAATATTTCCAAACTATGCATCGGGCAAAGGTCTCATATCCAGAATCTATAAGGAACTTAAATCAACAAACAAACAAACAAAACACACAAACAATCCTGTTAGAATATGTACAACGTTCATGAGCAGACATTTCTCAAAAGAAGACATATACATGGCCAAGAAGCATATGAAAAAAATGGTCAACATCACTAATCATTCAAGAAATGCAAATCAAAACCACAGTGAGATACCATCTCACACCAGTCAGAATGGCTATTATTAAAAAGTCAAGAAACACCAGATGTTGACAAGGTTGTGGCAAAAGGGGAATGCTTATACACTGCTGGTGGAGATACAAATTAGTTCAGTCACCGTGGAAAACAGTTTGGAGATTTCTCAAAGAATATAAAACAGAACTACCATTGAACTTAGCAATTCCATTCCTGGGTACATACCCAGAGGAATATAAATCATTCTACCAAAAAGACACACGCACTTGTATATTCATTGCCACACTATTCACAATAACAAAGACATGGAATCAATCTACATGGCCATCAACAATGGATTGAGTGAAGAAAATGTGGTACATGTACACTATGGAATACTACAGTGGCTGTTAAAAAAATGAAATCATGCTCTTTGCAGCAACATGGATGGAGCTGGAGGCCATTATCCTAAGTAAATTAATGCAGGAACAGAAAACCAAATACTGCAAGTTCTAATTTATAAGTGAGAGCTTAACATTGAATACATGTGGAAACAAAGTTGGGAACAATAGGCATTGGGGACTTCTTGAGGTGGGAGGGTGGGAGGGTGGGAGGAGGATAAGGGTCAAAAAACTACCTAACTGATACTATGCTCATTACCTGGGTGATAAAATAATCTGTACATTGAACCCCCATGATATGCAATTTACCCATTTAACAAACCTGCACATGTACCCTCTGGACCTAAAATAAAGTTTTTTAAAAAAGTTTCATCAGTAGAAAATAAAGTAGAAATAAAGGAAAGTGGAACAGAAATTACAAGTAATATAACTACAAGTAAAAGAAGATTGTGATGATTTTAATATTTTGATATTGTATGTTATTATGCTTGATGACTTAGTTGGATTCCTCCAAAAGCTGACCTCAAGATGAGGATTAAATTGTAAGATTATATGGGAAGTACAGGGACATTAGCAGGGGAGTAGAGCTGATACAGGAAAAACTATGTAGCCAGCAGTGTGCAAAATTAAGCCAGCTACCCAATGGGCAAGTGAAGCTTCATTCCTTAAGGAATGCCTTGGAAATAGTGTAAAACACACCTCAGAATTAACCTGGCTAAGGAGTAAGGGAGCTGAGGTATATCCCCACAACCCACAGGGGGATATTAAATCCCATGTACCCTGACACAGTAGATTCCAACAGCCTGGAAGTAACCCTCCTGCAGAGATGCAGGTGCTGGCCATTGGTGGTTGGGTTGCAGGGCACAGAAATGGTAAGGGGCACTGAGGGGCCATGAGCAGATTTCCAACAGCATCTGCCACTTTTGTCACTTAATGTATCCATGGGTAAAATTACTACGTAGTGAGGTAGTAATGCAGCCATATCCTGTTAAAGAAGAAAAAGTTTGAAGAAAAGAGCTAAGAATTATGACGTTGGTAACTAAATGTTTCTTTCAAATCTTAATTTTATACAAATTTGTATTACATGTGACTATAACATATGTCCCTTTGTTGGTGATTCTCAAATGTTTCAAACTGGATAAAATTAAATTAAAAAAAAAAAAAGGTTAAGAAGCGCTCTTGTCACTTTTCTTACCTAATCAGAGTTTCTGTAGTGAATTTAAAAAGAAGAAGAAAAAAAAATGTTGTTACAAGTTTGGAGCCAGGGAGCATATGTTTAAAAGGAATCTCCTTTTTTCGTGTGTGTTTTTCCTTTTGTCCCAACAGGGAACCTAAACCTGTTTTAATTGCACAAGCACAGACAGAAAGTCATTTTGTATCTGCCAAGTGTGGTACCTTCCTTTGTTTATTTGCTATTAAACTGTTTTCGAAGAAAAACAATTAATTTTTTAAAATTTGTGGCAATTATTAATTTTTTTGTGTTCTGTATTGATGGTATGAAATCATCAATTCAAAAATCTTTATTAGAATTTATTGGATTGGTTTATAGAAATCATTGATGTTATACTTATGTATTTATTTATTTCTGCCTTATCTTGTTTGGAATAGGATTTGACTATAACCCAGATTCCTTCATAGGGAAAGAAATCAAACTCAAGAATTTGAAAAATTAGTTTAAAGGAATTGGATTCAGTCAGTCAGCACGGGGAATACAGAGATTGTTAATTTGTAGTCAGACAGAAGTGGGTAAGAATTTTATCTTCTCCGTTTTGCCTTGTGACCTTGAGTCAGTACCTCATCTCTCTTAATCTCAGCACCATTATCTCTAATCTGGAGAATATTATGAAACCCCACAGAGTTATCATGAGGATTTGGTGAAAAGATGTATGGACAGTACCCCAGTGCCTGACATGCAGTGCAGTATATACTGAGCTAGAGTTAGCTTTAAGAAAAGGTGAATACATGGCAAAAAATACAAGACAGAAGTGATTAAATGCTACATTTTGCAGTGCAGACATTAAGTGCAAAGGAGGTGAGAGATAACTGCAAGCCAAAGTAATCAGAGATTTTGTGGAAATTTAATATGGATCCAGAAATATGTGAAGGATTTAGGTTAGAGGAATGAGAAGATGTAATCTTGATAGGTAAAAGAAGCAGCAAGGATGAGTGAATAACGGCAAAGCAGGAAAAGGTAAGGCCCATCAGATCCAGATTATCCCTCTGAGGCCTGGCGGTGCCCCTGACAGAGACAGGAGGGTGGCCAGTGGTTGGCTTGGAGGTGGAAAATTCACTCCACTTTGGATTTATAGAATTTGAAGTGACAAGAAGATGGCTAAGTGAATACACCTCACATAGCTGGAGAAGGAGGCAGGTATTCTGAAGAGACTACTATTTGGGGGTCACTGGCCTCATGGTGATAGTTAAACCCAGTGAGATCCCAATGAGAGAGAGGGAAGAAAGCATGCCAAGGACTGAATTTACTGAGAATGCTATCCACTGTCATAGAGTGGAAGGCAGAGGGACTCAATCAGAAAAAAACCCACCAAGAGGGGTGGTCAGGATATGAGAAGAAAAGCAAGGAGAGTGGTGTGAAGGCCAATAAAAGAACGGCTTTCAGCACGAGGGGTTAGCAGGAGCCTGGGGAGGGCAGAGAGGAGACATTGTCTGCAAGCAGCTGCTTCCCCTCTTAGGAAAAATAAAACCAGGATCTCCAAAGCGAGCCCTGGAAGGAGAAACTGACCGGCTGTTCTGTCTCTATTAGTTTGACCTTTACCTTGGGTTTGTTTGTGCAGGTGATCATGATTCTGCTCTTCCCTATCTCCTACCTCCACATTCCCAGCCCTATCCCCAAATAATATGCTTTTGAGTGCTCTGGCTTCAACAGGACAAACAGCTATCCTTTATTCCCCTTTAGATCAATTGGGGCAGACTAAATCTTTAAGACACTTCACAAAGTGCTAGGAGATGACAAGAAAATAAACAGGAGGTGGTACAGAGCATGGACTCCAGAACTAGGCCACTTTGGTTTGAATCCAGTCTCTTCCATTTCCCAGCTTCATAACCTTTCCAAGGTACTCAATATCTCTGTGCCTCAGTTTTCTAATCTGAAGAATGAGAATAATAACAATACATATTTCATAGGGTTGTTGTGAGATCCAAGTAGATTTAATAAACTTCTTAGATGAGTGCCTGACATATTTTAAGTGCAATGTAAGTATTTGCTATTAAATAAGCACAGAGTACAAAGAATTGAAAGAACAGGATACAGAATGGTTAAGAGAATAGATAGTAGAGCCAGACTGCCGGAGTTCAAATCTCCACACTGCCATTTGCTAGCTGTGTAACCTTGGCCAAATTACTTCACCCCTCTGGCCTCAGTTTCATCAGCTATAAAAGTTGGAAAATCATAGTAATTAATAAGTATGAGGATTTAAAGGGTCAATACATGTATTTAGTAAGTACTTAATAATTAACAGCCATTATTATTAGCTGTGTGACTTTTCAATGTGGCATTCTGATCACTAGAAGTCACAGATGCTGTTCCACTTTATACCTGATACAGAGGAGAAAGAGGCCTCCCCCTGGGTCCTGGCAGGCCGTCATGGTAGGTGCAGCTTCATTCATGTGCTCACCTCTTCACAGTCATGTACAGGATGAAGGGACTGTCCTTTCTTTCACCTAGCTAAGCTGCTCAGATTTCCTTTCTGAGACCTACCCTTTTCTATGATAACTGTATATGAACCTCTCAAATCAATGAGGGGGAGCTTTCTTGTATTATAGAAACCATTTTAATGTAATCAACAGAGGCTAACATTCATGTAACGTAATTTGATCACAGCAAAAATGGAGATAATATAGTAATTGGGGAGAGGAGGTGAGAAGGGAACTGCATTCTGGAAATGTATGTGTTATAGCTCTAAAAATCCCTTCTCTAAAAGCAGAGAAAGCTGACTCCACATGTAAAAAGGTAACGTTTCTGTGGCAAAGAGCTAGGGGTTTCCTGAGTCAGGGAGAGTGTACCTGAGGGGAAGGAAATAACCACTGTGGCTAGATTCTATATGCAATTGCGTTCGTCCAGAGCTATCATTTCTTCACTAATGTCTACAGGGTGGATGGCAGGTAGTACTGGCCTGGCTTAGCCTGTGACCAGACAAACATTCAGCTACTGGCACAAGCAAGGGTAGTTAAAAAAAAAAAAAAAAATGTATTGTTAAGTAGATAAAGAACTACCCTTATATTCCAATCATTTGGGTGCTTCAGCTTCCAGATGCCTTGCAATCAGCAGAATCCATATAAAAAGATACTTTAAATAGTGACTTCCTCAAAATAACAATCTATAAAACACACATAGTATATTTCTTTTTACCATAAAAGAAAATTAATTATCAGAAATAGAGGTTATAAATCATATATAATATGTCTGAACTTTTTATGTACCATAATAACTAATCACTTGGCTATCAGGGCACTGGGGAAATTACAATAAATTATATTTTGTGGGATATGCACTACATGAATGAAGCCAAGAATATTATACAAGTGACCTTCACCTTGTGTGATGTCATAGAAAAAAATGATGCTGCCCTAATAACTTCATAGGGTTAATTAGTTTTGGAAAACACACAAGAGGCAGCGATGTCACAGAGCTTTTTTATTTTCTTTCCCGTGGGAAGTTGGGCTAATAAAAATGAAAAACATTTCAAGTAGCTAAGTAAGAAAGAAGAGTTGCATAGAGTTAGAACGCCTAGTTCTCTTTCTCTGCAAGCTGCAAATCTTATTCTTTTTTTGTGCATCTTTTCCCATTGACTTGGGAATCTTTGAAATAGCCATTGTTTCTAAAACCTGCTCTGACGATGGATTTTTTAATTCACTGATGAACATGAATCCATTTAATCAGATAGGGAACTCTGCAGATAGGGAGACATTTATCTGTATAAAATATGCAGCTTTGTTTGGTCTCTCCACTTGGATCCCCAGTGGGGGTGGAGGTAAAGTTTCCACAGTCATGCTGATTTCAGATGAATAGGTTCGCTGGTGTCAAAGACGGGCTGCAGCACTCCGCTGGCATCTGGGGTACAGAAGGCTAATTCTTCTGAATAGAGCCATTGATGATTACATTTTGGAGAAACTTAATCATAGAGTAATTAGGCTTTAATTCTTACAAAAACTTACAATTAATTGGATCTTTTATACAACTTTTTTTGTTTGATTTAAAGTACCATGTAGGTTAGTTATAGAAACTTAATTTAAATATGGATTTAATTAGAATTGTTTTATGATTTTAATGAATCCTAAAAGTCTTTTGATGAGCAGCCTGTATAATTATGGCATTTAAAATGATTGGGTAAATGCATACTTTTATAATTTACCTTTCAGGAAACTGAAACTGTATTTTTATGGAGACTATTTTCTGCATGATGAATTGTTTCATTTGTGTTCAGTTTTTGTGAGTATGGGTGCTTAGTCCTGCCCCTAATCACCCAAATGTTTTCTTTCTAGAATGAAATTAAACATTCATGGAATCAAAAGCATCAGGATGTAGCCAAATACTACAGTTAAATTTAATCACAGAAATATTTTTGTTTTTATTATACATGAGAATGAATCACTGCTAAAACTTTTAGCTGGTGATACAGTTTTCCTACATGAGGTAAAAACAAGTTACCTGGTGACAAACTCTTTTTTCTATAGAAAAAATACGTGATTTTAAGCAAATGATTTGAATTCATTTAATGGAATTTAATATTGAGTTGTCAACTTTTTAATATAATGTCAAAGCAAAAATGAGTAGTTTCAATAAACATGAAAAATTTAAAAATCAGAAAAGAAAGAAGAACATTAGATAATATCTCCTCTTTGAACGATCCCATTCCTACCCATACTAACTCAGATGTCCAGCATTTGGTGTTTTTCTGCTGATTTTTTTAAAAGGGTTCATTAAGTAATATTAAGATACATGTTTTTATTTGCCATTTTAAATGATACTATTATCATTAAATGTTCTATCCTTCACTTTTCAGTTTAGGTTCAATTATTTACATGTTCCTGGAAAACAAACAGTCAATTCAATTCATCATATCAGAAGGGTGTAGGAGAAAAAAAAATGTAGTCATTGCAATAGATGTAGAAAAATATTTGACAAAACCATTCCATAATAAAAACTTTCAGTAAACTAGGAACAAAGGAGAACATACCAACTTGATTAGGGGCACCTATGAAAGACCTACAGCTAATACCATACTCAAAGATCAGTAAAAAGGCAAGGATTGTCTTCTCCCAAATTCTTTTAAACATTGTATTAGATATTTTGGCCAGTGCAATAAGACAAGCAAAAGAAAGAGAAGGCATGCAAATGAGAAAGGGAGAAGTAAAGATGTCCTTCTTTGCAAATGACATGATCAGGTAGGTAGAAAATCCTAAGGAATCCACAAAAAGGCTATTAAATCTAATGAATAAATTTAGCAAGATTGCAGGATACAAAGTCAATATAAAAACTGGTATTTCTATGTTAGCAAAAAAAAAAACAAAACAGTTAACAATAAAAATTTTTAAACTTCAATTTAAAATAGCATAAAAATATTCAAGAATAAAAATAACAAGATATGCAAGACATGAACACTTAAATCTATATAACATTGCCAAAGGAAAGTAAAACATTGCAAAAAAAGAAAAACATAAAGTAAGTAAATAAATAGGGGAATAAATTCATGTTAATGAATTGAAGATTCAATATTTTTAGACTACAATCTTCCCCAAATTGATCTATAAATTCCATACAATCCCAATTAAAATTCAAACAAGATTATTTGACAAGATAATTTAAAAATTTATATTAAAAAGTAAAGGATTCAGAACAACCAAAACAATTTTGAAAAGGGAGGATGAATTCGGAGGGGTTACATTACCTGATTTAAAGACTTACTATAAAGCTACCTTAATCAAGACAGTGTAGAACTGACTAAAGAATGGGCATTTTTCACAGAAAAATGAATCTTAATAAAGAGTCTAGAAATAGATCCATGCTTATGTGGTCAATTCATTTTTGACAAAAGCACTAAGTTATTTCAATGGAGGAAAAAACAGTCTTTTCAACAAGTGATACTGGAACAAATGGATATTTACATAAGGAAACATATGAGCTTTTATCCTTATTTCACAGCTTTTCACAAAGATTAACTTAAAATGAATCTTAGACATAAATATGACGACCTGAACTACTAAACTTCTCAAGAAAACATAGGAAAGAAAATCTTTATGATACTAGGTTAGGCAAAGATTTCTTAAACTTGCCACAAAAGACAAAAACTATAAAAAGAGAAATCAAGTTAAAATGGACTCTCGTTAAGATTAAAAACTTTTTTCTTCCAAAAGACATACTTAAGAAAACAAATAGCCATGTCAAGACTAGAAGGAATTTTTTATAGAAGATTCCTGACAAAAGGCTTGAATCCAGCATGTATAAAGAACTCTTACAATTCAATAAGAAAACTCAATTTCATAAATAGGGATATACTTAAGCACACACTTTTCAAAAGATAATACACAAATAGTTAATTAGCACAGGTAAAGATATTCAACATTGATAGTTATCTCAGGGAAATGTAAATTACTACCAAAGTAAGGTACTACTACATACCTACTGTAGAATGGCTAAAAGTTAAAAGAGTGGCAATAATAAGTGTTGACAAAGATGTAAAGTAATTGAAACATTCATACAGTGTTGGTGGGAATGAAAAATGGAATAGCCACTTTAGAAATCAATCTGACAGTACATTATGAAGAGTTAAATACATATTTTCCGTAGAACACAGCAATTCCCCTCCCAGGTATTTCAGTCAAATAAAAATACATGTCCATGCAAAGATGAGGTTGCAAATATTTATAGCAGGATTATACATAACAATCAAAGTGGGAAGCAACCCAAATGTCCATCAACTGTTGAATGAATAAACAGTTGTGGTATATCTCTACTATCAAATATTATTCAATAATAAAAATAATAAAATATGAATAACTGAAAAATACGAATGAATCTCAAAAACATGCTAAGTGAAAGGACCAAAGACAAAAGACTATGTACTATATGATCCCATTAATATGAAATTCTAGAAAAAGTAAAACTATAATGACAGAAAGCATAGCCAGAACTGGGGAACATTACTGAGTGCAAAGAGGTATGAGAAAACTTATTTTTACTAACAGGTATTAAAGAGCTGTCAGTATGGCAGAAGAAAAGAGCTTTGTCATAATTAAATATGAAGTCTTCATCAAATAGAGAGGTCCAAATACTTACAAATTACAATAAATGCCTCAAAGTATCAACACTTTATAAAATGTGTTACAGTGTTCTGTCTTATTTTCTGGTGCACTGTCTTAATTCAGACCATTGTAACAGAACATCATAGACTGGGTAGCTCAAACAACAAACATTTATTTCTCAGTCTGGAGGCTGGGAGTCACAGTCAGGGTGCTAGCCTGGCCAGGTTCTGGGGAGGGTCCTCTTCTGGGTTGAAGACAGCCAGCTTCTCTTTGTGACCTCCTCCCATGGTAGAAAGAGGATGAGAAATCTTTCTGGGGTCCCTTTTATAAGGGCACTAATCAAATGCATGAGTGCAATACTTTTGTGACCTAATCGTCTTTGAAAGTTCCCACCTTCTAATACCATCACACTGGCTGTCAGGATTTCAACGTATGAATTTTGGAGGAATACAAACATCCGGTCCATTGCATGTACATTGTGCTCCATTTGGTTTCTTTGACAATTGAGGCTGTTGTGTTAACTTAGAGTTACCATCATTTCTGAAGTTTAATCATTGCTGACAAAATTATCAGTTCAGAATTTGAGGGAGTTTAGGCCCTGGAATTTGCTTTTTAAAAAATAACTCCCAGCCCGGCGCGGTGGCTCACGCCTGTAATCCCAGCACTTTGGGAGGCCGAGGCAGGCAGATCGCGAGGTCAGGACATCAAGACCATCCTGGCTAACACGGTGAAACCCCATCTCTACTAAAAATACAAAAATTAGCCAGACGTTATGGCGGGTGCCTGTAGTCCCAGCTACTAGGGAGGCTGAGGCGGGAGAATGGTGTGAACCTGGGAGGCGGAGCTTGCAGTGAGCCTAGATCGCCCCACTGCACTCCAGCCTGGGTGACAGAGAGAGACTCTTGTCTCAAAACAAACAAACAAACAAACAAAAACAAAAAACAAACAAACAAAAACCTCTTTTCTCTTTCTCTCAGATTTGTTTTTCATCTTTTTTTTCCTTCCTTCCAATAAACTCCTGCTTCCACCATCCCTATTTTTACAACAGTTCTACCTGTCTGAATCTGAACTGACTAAAAATGCCAGTTTTCTTTGTCATTTGTCTTCAAGCTGTCTAATCAGAATTTTCAGATTTACCTTTTCTTCTTCCTACTCAACAAATCCCTAGCCCCCAGCCCCAGTCTTAGTCCTTATTATGTGCCTGCATGGATTATTTTAGCAGCGTCCTTGTTCCCAGTCTCTCCCAATTCCGATCCATCTTTGCACTGTATTTCAGTGTCAAACTTACCTTTATTCACCATCAATTTCAGGAGTTCATTCTTCGGCTGAAGAACTTGCAGTAATTTTCTATTATATGATCCATCAAGTCTGAATTATTCCCAGTAAGCTTCTAAGTCTGTCTGCAAATGGCTCTACTATATGACTTCTGATCCCTTTGTTGTTCTATACACACTGGCCCTTCTCTGCCTCTGGAACATATGTGCCCATCCTCATGTCTTCCCTTGGGTTTTGGTCATCTTTTCTCTACCCAAACTGAAGGTATCCTTCAAGTCCTACTTCCCTCACAAAACCCTCTCTGGCAGCTCCTGCTCTTATCAAACTATGTCCTTTCTCAGTTTCTAATGAATGGAAAATGCTTTGCTCTCAGTAGCTCCTTCTTGTGTACACACGTTTGGTCTATCTCTGAGCAGGATTATGTGCTTCCTAAAGGCAGAGACCAGATCTTATATTGGATTTGTTTACTCAAAATGTCAAATACAACACAAGACATATAGTACATAATATTACTAACTTTGCCATATACTTTTCACCATATATTTGCTCATTTACTTAACATCATAAATAACCTAAACACCTACAAATTGACTTATTTATTATCACATATCCCTTGCTTATGTCATCTGTTGTCCTACAAATCTCTTTTTATCTATTTACTTCTTCCAAATGGAAATATTATTTACTGCTTTAGAAAGGTCAGTAAATATTGGCATTTGTACACCAATAATCAAAATCATCTATACTATACTATATAAGTTTATGATCAATACTAACCATTAAAGATTATGTGGAATTTTTAAAAAATTTAAAATAAACTAAACTTGTATGCAAATAAAATACTCACAGTTCCTTAACTACAATTCTGAAATACACAAAACTCTTAAATTAAAAGTCTTTTTTATAAGTTGATAGTCTTAATTTATTCCACTTGAAATGACTATTTATATGCAAATATATTAATGTATTTGGTTGTATATTACTACGCTATACTCTGTTGGGAAGGTTACTTAATAAACAGAAAATGCATTGTATTACCTTTCTAAAGTCTGAGTTTTGAAAATGACCTCAGTGGTTTCAGGTAAGGGAATTGTGTAATACATGTGTATAGTGCTGTGCAGATCTTTGCTTAATCATCTCAGTTAATGCTCCAAATAATGTTATGGTAGCTATTATTAATATTTCCATTTTCTATACTAGAAAACTAAGATGCAAAGAAATTATGTAACTTGCTAGTAAATGATACAACTGAAGCTCATATTTTCTAATTTTAAATTCTATGCCCTTTTTTCTGTGCCAATATCTTGAACAGATGGTTTTGAATCTCTGCTCTTTAAGAATCATAATAAACTGGAACTAGGAATTTTTATATATCCTGACCTATCTATGTGTATCCAGAACATATACTCCATACATTATGAACTGGCAAGCCTACTGTGGTGAACAGAGAGCTTGCCGAATATTAACTGCTGAAATAAGACCAGAGCACAGGGGTGATTCTTCCAGGGTCTTAGAATTTGAGAAAAACTTAAAATAAGGAAAGGTTGGCATTTAATTCAATAGCTACAGGTAAAACCTGTAGTGGGTATCTAAAAACAAGTGGGATGAATAGAAATGTTTAATATGTGGCTTCATTAAGTCAAAGAAGCACTTAAATCAATGCAAATATCTCTCAACCAAACTCCATATTCTTTTGATATGCAGGCATCAATAATCTTCAGCATCCGCAAGGCTCTATGTAGTTAATTACAGTATGTCCTCAGCCCTAGAAGTATATGACATATAATTTGAAGTGTGTCATAAAGATGCCTAGTGCAGTAGATTGTTATAGTGACGACCTTCCAATAAATTACAAGTCCCAGGATCCCATACTGACTCTGGGCTTGGTCCTGTGACTTGCTTTGGCCAAGAGAGATCAGCAAACATCATGAGAGTAGAAACTGGTGCACTGGGGCTGCCCTTTAGAAAACCACCATGCTGTGAAGAAGACGGACATGAAAGACAATACCCGCAAAGAACCCCAGGCTTTCTATGCAAGACAAGTAGAGCTTCCCAGAGAATTGTGAGAAATAGTTGATTGTATTGTTTTAATTCACTAAGTTTTGGGGTGGCTTGTTATACAATAGATAACTGGATACACCCAGTTGCCAGTTTTTCATAATGAGAAATGACTTCAGCCTGAGTTGTGGATTCTTCATTGACAAAGTACGGAAGGTACAAACTTGAGATGAAATGATGAATTTAAATAGCTATCAAAGACTGAGTTTCCTCCAGCCTTTGCATTTAAACTCTAAAATTTTTTAAAGACTCAGTGTGTGTATATGTGTATATATAAATATATGAATTTTCATAAGTTTAGTCTTCTTTAAAATAATTTACATGATAATAGCATAAAACCTGTGCATAAGTTTCTTAAATATTTGCATCTATAAGGAATAGGAGGTTTTGTTGAATATAGACAATATACAGTCTATGCCTTCCTTTTAGACTAAGAACGAAGAGGAGATAAAACATTCTAATATAACAAGTATGAGGTCTGTGTTTGTGTGAATGATAAATGTATCTAAAAGCAGAAGAGAAACCATAAATGGACAGCAAGTAGGTTGGCCTTTTCACAGTGAGAATGCATCTATGAAAATGGCAAAAGAACTGCTTGAGTCTTAAGAGCCCTTACATTCCATGTAAAATGTAAAAATGGGGATAATAATATTTATACTGAATAGTTGTTTCGGAAATAAATGAGATAATAAATATGGAAGGGAAAATATAGCACCTGATGGATAGTCATATTTCTTTCTCCCATGCTACCTCACTTCCTTTCATCCTTAACATCTCTAGAAAAATGGTTTCTCTACTTGCAATACTTACAATACTAAATGTTTGGGGTTCTCCACAGCATGTAGTTCTCCAGTTCTCTGCAGACACCAACTGCGTGTCCTACAATTAAATTTAACTCTGGTACCAGCTACCTGGAGTTAGTGCAGACCCCACAGGTTAAAGGCTCAGTCCTACAAGATTGCCCCTCATTTCAGATGCCAATCACAAATGGTGGGTCTCCAAGTTAACCACGTTTCTGACTTGGCTACAAATCTGGGGTTCCCACAACTCCTTCAGGTTTGATAATTTGCTATACTGGCTCATAAAACTCAGGGAAACACTTAAGTTTATTGTTTATTATAAAGGATATTATAAAGGATAGAAATGAACAGCCAGATGAAGAGGTACATAGGCTGAGGTCCAGAATGGTCCTGCCTGAGCACAAAAGCTTCTGTAGAGTTGAGATGCGCCAACCTCCTGGCATGTGGATGTGTTCACTAACCCAGAACCTCCCATACCCTGTCATTTAGGATTTTTATAGGGGTTTCATCACATAGGCATGATTGATTAAATCATTGGCCGTTGGCTCAATTTCCAGCCCTTTTCTCCTAGGAGGTCAAGGGGTTGGGCTGAAAGTCTCAACCCTCTAACCATGACTTGGTCTTTCTGAGAACCAGCCCCATCCTAAAGCTACTCAGGAACCCCAGCCAGCAGTCATCTCATTAGCATACAAAATGACACTCTTATCACTGGGTCTTAGAAGCTCTTTTATCAGGAACCAGAGACTAAGACCAAAACAAAAGATTTACAACAAAACATGCTCCTGTTATCCGTATCACATAGGAAATTACAAGGGTTTTAGGAGCTCTGTGTCAGGAACTGGGGCAGAGACCAAATATACATCTCTTCTTATGTCACAAAATTCATAACGCTTTCTGAAGGATTCATCTCCGGCTGTACAGAATTTTGTGGTAGTTTGACCTTGAATCAGAAAGAAACACAAACAAAACCCACAAACTCTCTTCCTTGCTCTTCTGTGCTAAGATATACACAACCACTTGGGACAGAACAGGCTGGGAAGTGAAGTACAAGAAAAACCATAATTATCAAGAACCTGTTCCCTACCTTACTAGAGATACCACTGTGCAAACTGCCTATCTATTCATTTAGTCCTCAAATATTTGCCGAGCAGAATCACCAAATAATCCACTAGGTTCTGCAGTTATTGAGATAATAGATTCAGTTCTGCCATCAAAAAGAGAGGGGACAACACGGTAGGGGGGACACAGAAGTTTAAAAAATAACTGCAAATAATCTCTCAAGGTATGCAATATTAGAAGTAAATAATCACATACCTCTGTATTATCATAAAGGAAAAAAAATTATCATAAAGGTATTTCAAAAATACCAGTACTTGCTTAGGGGAAGAAGGAGGCAAGACTGGAGATGGAGAGTGGACAGAAAATTTGGCATAAGAAGGGACATTGATGGCTGGGCATGGTGGCTGTCACCTGTAATCCTACCACTTTGGGAAGGCGAGGCAGGTGGATCACCTTAGGTCAGCAGTTCGAGACCAGCCTGGCCAACATGGTGAAACCCCATCTCTACTAAAAATACAAAAAGTAGCCAGGTGTGGTGGCATGTGCCTGTAATCCCAGCTACCTGGGAGGCTGAGGCAGGAGAATCACTGGAACCCAGGAGGTGGAGGCTTCAGTGTGCCAAGATCACGCCACTGCACTCCAGCCCGGGTGACAGAGTAAGGCCCTGTCTCAAAAAAAAAAAAAAGGAACATTTAAGTTATGTCTTGAAAGATGAATAATCCACAGGAAATAATCAGCTCTTCCTGGTATGAACAGCTGAAGGGTGAAGTGAGCCTGCATTGTCTATAGAGAGCGCTGAAGGTCCTACTGAAGGGTAGGATGGGAGCAGAATGGTAGAAGAGGGGGCTTGATATGCGAGCAGGAAACCAGTCAGAAAGGTTTGTATATGTTGATAAGGAGTTTAAACATCTTGTCAGCAGTAGTAAGTCACTAATGAAAAGTCATTAAAGAGATGAAACCAGGGTTTAGACTGCACAGACAAAGGCAGTTCCCTGCAGCTGGTGTCCAGAAGGCAGAGAGATGAGAGAAGCTAAGTTAAACCTAACCTGAAGATATAATTTATCCCACACTAAGTATCCTTTGAATTAAATGAAAACCTTTAAACTCTCTCAGGATTTTTTCCATCCTCAGCCATAGTTAAACTATGAAATCGATGAATCAAAATTTCAATCACTGTTTTACTCTTCTCTGCAGATTAAGTTTTTAGAATATGCTGTTTATTCTCTTTACCTTGATGTAGTCCTGTTGTCTCCCAGCTATCCTCCCGGCTGGATGTGCCATGGCATGTCTTACAGCAGTAATATATTAGGTTAATAAAGCAATTATTTAATTGACTGTAATTTCATTGGCATTCCTATTAGCTAAAGGAAGTGGTTCAATCACTGTTTACATTTGTAAAGCCAATATTATGGTTTAAATTATGGCCTTTGGATGAATTTGAAAATTGAAGCCTGATAATCCTTAAAGCAATATTTACATAGGATTCTTTGTAAAGAATAAAGGGAATGGAAACAAGAGCACATTAAATCAGAGGGGCTTTTAAATATTCATTTTGCAATCAGCTTCACTGGTTTCCAGGCCACTACCTAACTTTGTAATTCCTGTTGTAGAGGAATACCAAATCTCTTGCTTTAATTATCCTGTGAAATATTAACTGCTATTTCACATTCTCTTTTCTGATTCTGAAGTATAGGAGCTCCAGATATAATGCTCACGATGCAAATGTTCTTCCTTAATGGAAATACCTTGGGAGACATTGCTAAAATTAGTATTTCAAAAATATAGACATTTTGGATAGGGTGGCTTCTGATTTAAAATGACTTCTGCTCAGCAGTTGTTAATAAATCTCTTTAAACTACCCAATAAAATAACCATGAGAGTATAAAAATGGTAAAAACTCACAACTCTGAAAACAGTGTACCAGTAAACCTGTTGTCAGTGGTTTTCCATGAACCACAAGTGGTGGAAGTGGTCTAAATAGCACTGTCCTACTTTGAAGATGAATAACCCAGAGAGCCCGAATAATGCTTGGCCAAATATGCTGCAGCCTAAAAGAAAGTAAAATCACTCTGAAAAAAGTAAAAACCACTGAAACATGTTTAATATGGGGACCAGACAAAAGTATTTGAGTATTCTGACACTGAAAAAAAGTATGTAAGACTTAGTTAAGTTCAAGAAAGACAAAATAGATTTAAGGTATTCAAGCAGATAAAAAATAACGTAGGTTACCTAAAAAGGGACAAAAATTAGGCTGACCTTAAACTTCTCTGAAACATGAAATGCCATAGGATGATGGTGCCATATCTATAGCATTGTTTAGCAAAAATAGTACATAGATTCCCAAATACCCTTCAGCCAAAGTCCCCTTATGTTAACATCTTATATAACCAAATAATATTTATCAAAACTAAGAAATTAACCTTGGTTGCAGGTAATTTTATTGACTAAAGTACAGAATTTTTTCAGGTATCACCAGTTTTCTATTACCATCCTTTTGTTTTTCCAAAATCTCACATTACATTTAGTTGTCATTTCTCTAGTTGCTTCCAATCTATGACAGCACAGGACTCTTTGTTTTTCATGATCTTGACACTTCTGAAGGATACTCATAAGTTATTTTGTAGAATGTGCCTCAATTTTGGTTTGTATGATGGTTTCTCGTGATTGGATTAAAGTTATGTGTTATTGAGGGGGAAACCACACAGGTGATGCGCCCTTGTCCATGTATTGTATAAGGGATCACATAATGTCCATTTGTCTCATTACTGGTGATGTTACCCTTGATCATTTAGTTAAGCTTGTATTTTTTAGGATTCTCCACTGTAAAGTTACTATTTTTCTTTCATAATTACTAAGTACTTTGGGGGAGATGCTTTGATATTATAAAATTATCCTATTTTTGCATAAACTTTTACCCACTAATTTTGCATCCATTGTGTGGCAATTGTTACTGTGTGGTGTTTTAATGATGATTTCTATTTCCTTTATTCCTTGTATTTTTCAATTGTAATTATTATATAAGAAAGAATTGTCACCTCTCTCCCATTTACTCAGTTATTTATTTATATTAGTATGGATTCATGTATATTTATTTTATTATTTGGTTATAATCCAATGCTATCATTATTTTGTTGCACAAGTTGTTCAACTTTGGCAATTGGTAACTTTTCCCAGGTGGCTCCTATCCCTTTTAGTATGCTCCCATCTTTTTTTTTCCTTCACTTTCTTACTTTCAGATGCTCCGGGCTCATATTGTATTATCCCTTCTCCAGCCCCTAGAATCAGCTATTTCTCCAGAGATTCCTGTTTCTTTTACAGGAGAAGGAATTTAGAAACCAAGATCTGTGTTCATTGCTACTGGGGTAGTTTCTAGCCTATTTCAGTGAACAGAGTGAGGAAATGTATGTGTGGTTACTAACTAATGCAGACACACACATCAAAACCAAACAGTGTTTATGCACAGTTCTTTTGTTCTTCAGCCTTAAAGTATCTAGTCAAAACAAAAAACTTCTTTCCAGAGTTTTTTAAGTCAGCTCCCTTCTCCCCCATTCTGTTCAGTGTAGCTTTGTGATTTAATTGTAATATAGTTAGATTCCTTGTCATAGTCTGCATTCTATCTTTGCCTCCAAATCCTGGTTGATTTTTAGGTTGTTTTCATACAAGAAAGTTCACCCTGTGTTTGTACAGTTCTATGTGTTTTGACAACTGCATACAGTCACATGTCCACCACTACCTTCTCTACAGACCAATTCCATCACTCTCCAAAAGTATGAGTTACCCTTTTTTGGACAATCTCTCCTCTCATTCTCAACCCCTGGCAGCCAAAGATCTGTTTTCCTGCCTGTGCTTTTGCTTTGTTAAGAATGTCATGTAAAATGAAATCATATAATATGTAGCCATTTGATTCTGTCTTCTTTCACTTAGAAAAATGTATTTTAGATTAATTCATGTTGTATAAATCAAAAGTTTGTTCCTTTTTAGGGCTGAATGGCATATCATTGATACGAAATTGCTTAAGGATATCTGGATTGTCTATAATCTCTGGTTATTGTGAATAAAGCTCTTATAAACATTCACATATTTTTATATGAATATAAATTTCCATTTCTTTTAGGTAGATCGCTAGGAGTAGGATAACTGGGTGACACGGTAGGTGTATATTTAACTTTTTAATACACGGCCAAAATGTGTCCAAAAGTGGCTACACCATTTTGCATTCCCACCTGTCTATAGCATTGTAAGGAGAAAATTGGTAGCCTAAGAATTTTATGTCTTCTTAAATGTTGTTTGTGTATGATGGCAGCAGAATTCTCAGTTATTCAATAATTCAAAACTTAAATCACCAAATATCCTCCTTGAAAAAATTTATTTAAAGTCATACTCTAGCTAACAGAGAGAAATCAAAATTAAGAACTCAAAGGAATCCATTTCTAAGAAAATCTTAAGGGGAAAAAATGAAGAAGGAGACTTCCTTCTCATAAAAAAGGATATCTAAGAAGACAGATCACATCATATAATATTAATACTAAAACCAGAACGCTCATTAAAATCAAGGGGGGGCAGAATTCCCAATCTCCTCCTTATTTAACTGTATTCTAAAATTTCTGGTTACTGCAATAAGACACAAATCAGAAATAACTGATAGAAAGGACTAACTAATGGAAAGGAAAAGAGAAAAAAGGTTAGTAATTGCAGAGAATGTTTCTTAGAAAACCCAAAAGTGCCAAGTCAAATCCTCTTAAACAGAAATTAGTAAGGCTATGGAATACCAGAAAAATACCAAAAAATATCAATATCCCAGCAAGAAACAGAGATGATAGGAAAATCTTATATGAATAACAGCAACATACATACCATAAAATTTCTAGGAATAACCCTAAAATATGCAGGATCCATTTATAGAAAACTGTAAAACTTATTGAAATATAGAAGACTTGGATACTGACTTTTACAATACTGCCATTTATTAACTCATTCATTTGATTATTTGTCCAAAATTTGTCTTTGCCACTGGTATAAGTTCCATAAGAGAAGGGACAACAATTGTCATATTTACTGTCTTATCCCTTATGCCTATAATATATTGGCTGACTCATAGTAGGAACTCAAAAATACATTATTTCTACACACTGATTTTGTATTCAGTTATCTGTTCTACAATGTTTTGTATAGCTTATAAGACTTATTCACTTAGTAGCTTAGTAATTTTTGAAAGGAGTCTAGACTACTTAATTACCAATGCCTAACAAATTATAATATGCAGCCATTCGACCACAGGCAGCATCAAGGCTCATGGTTTGAAGTGTAGATACCCACAGTCCTGCATTATGATTTTTCTTCACTCTCCCACTCCAATATGAATACAGTCCACAACAGTAGGAATTTCAAAGCTTAGAGGAATTTAGGGGGTTTTAGAAGTGGCTCTTCTCTATGAAAAGTGTGATTTTACTTCCTCATTTCAATTTTTAGATCCCTCAGGAAATGCCAGGTTAGTAGCAAATGAATGGGAATGGACTACAAATTATAGTTATTAAAAAAGGAAGAACCCGTAAAAGACCCACAGAATCTAGGAGCAGGTTAAAATGAACTATTTGACAGTATGCAATCTGAGTCATTTATTTGGAATCTTTCTGCTTCCATGTAATACAGAATTTAAAGTTAATGATGCTTCACAGTATTACATTGCTTGATGGCTTAGTTTCATTTTATAATTAGGTTAACATTTTTCTTTATATTTGATTGGTGACATTTTTCTAGATTTTAAAAATAATGAAATGATATTATAACATTGGTTAAAGTTGACCCAAAATGTAAACCATGCTGAATTTTCCACATAAAGCATTTTCTTGATTATTCCTATCATTTTCCAATGTTTTATTATCTGTGGTGTGCACTGGTGTTTTGTGTGTTTGCTTGGGGTGGGGATACTCTGTACTAATTTCCCTGTTGTGCTTTTAAATAGGAACTTTCTAGGAACACTAATAATGGTAATGTCATAGTTACTTACTGAGAGAACTAATCTGAATTCTATGGAGGTATACTGAAGTTTTGTGAAAATGAAATTAGACATGCAGCATATCTCAGCAGTAATGAATCTGTTTCTGTTGTATAAAACACGGTTAGGTTTTTTTTTTTTTTTTAAAGCAATTTTTCAAACTCGGTGCTTTTTACTGGTCAAGTGTTTATTCCGTTGGGTCATTAATCTGTTATATTCCCGAAGTACTCTTTGGGTATAGTTCCTGTTCTAGCTAATGTGAAAGAAGCATTGGCCTATGACAGAATTTTTATGCTTTTTAATGATAATTTTGAATTGTTTAGGTAAGACCCTCTTGAGTATCTCCTAGTGCTTATAAATGAAAAGAGCTAGTAAGACCTTGTTTATAATGACTGACTTCACAACAAAGTTGGGTATGTTAATAATAGACATTGTCAGTTCTATTGCATATTACTGAACTAATGAGGGGTGTCTCCACCTGTTTTCTGTTGCTATAACAGAATACCTGAGGTTGGGTAATTTACAAAGAAAAGAGGTTTCTTTAGTTCATAATTCTTCTTGCTAGAAGGTTTAAGATTGAGCAGCTGCATCTAGTGAGGGCCTCATGCTGCTTCCACTCATGGCAGAAAGTGGATACATGCAAAGAGATCACATGGTGAGAGAGCAAGCAAGAGAGAGAAACCAGGGAAGCTAAGATTTTTTTTTAAAAATCCGCTCTTGTGGAAACTAACTCATTCTAATGAGAGTGAGAACTCACCCTTGCAAGAGAGCATTAATCTATTTCTTGAGCGATCTGCTGCCATGACTCAAACACCTCTCACTAGGCCCTACCCCCAACACTGCCACATTGGGGATCAAATTTCAACATGGGTTTCGGCAGTGGCAAACCACAGCCAAACCACAGCAAGGGGGTTTAGCAATAAAAAATAATAATAATAAATTTGATATGGAATTCAGAATTGTAATACAGTAGCAGAAACACATCATAAAAATTTAGACATCAGTGAGGATAACCTTTGAATCTCAACTGCTTATAAATGAATTAGACTTGCTGCATTTTGGCCAAATTTATAGGTTATAGCAAATAGGATGGGAGGGGGCAAGAGAGAAGAAACTAGAATGATTTTGTTTACTAAATACCTCAATGTCAATTGTTATTTTTAATGCTTCCTAGATATTTCCCTAAAAGTATGACATTTATTCAACCTAAAATCATGTAGTTAAATATAGAAGGAACTCCTTTAACTTGGTCAATTAATGAACGTATTTTGGAAATTAATTTTAATGTTAGTCAACTGTTACATTCGAAGTTAGAAGTTAAATAAGAGAGAGAAACTCAGAATAGGAGAATACAGGGGAATGCTCTAAGACTGTGTAAATGAGAAAGAAGGCTCTCCAAAGTCATAAGGCCTTCTTCCAAGATACTGGGTAGTTGTGCTGGGTTATTCTCTCGGGAGTCATAGAAAGATTTAACACAGTACTTGACTTTCTCTGGTGCCAAAAAGCTCTGGAACTGTCAGTCAGAATTTTCTGTATATGACAATAACTGTGATTAGACATAATCACACCTTTAGCTATGATGACAGATGTTAAAATGACTATAAGAAGTTGAAGGGGAAACAGGTCACAGACAGTTATCTGGAAGCAATGAGACAAGGATGTTTGAAGAAATAACCTATTATCTGGAGAATGATAGGATTTTAGGATATGAGAGATAATGGGTGAGCTAATTGGGAAGACAAAACAGCAGGCCAATTTCTAATTAAATTGACAGCATATGTAGGATTTCATTCAGGGAAAGTAACAGTGATCTGAGATGGGCCACCATTTACTCCATGCAATTCTGCAATAAGAGTGCTGCTGGAAGATGCCTCATAAAGGAGGGCTAGAAACATAGCATAGCTTTTAGGGGCAAGACTTTCTTTTTCGCTGCCTATCAAAATAAATACCATACCAATGATGTGTTCATCCACAATATGGTAATGAAATAGGAAGAGGGCATCCAGGGTGATAGCTGTGAGAGTGAGTCAGTGCATAAATTCTGTTTAGGAAAGGAAGATGTTTAAATTTGAAAAAAAAAATCCGTAAGTATTAAAGGGTATTCTTGCTGCCTTCCTATTATGACACTCATCTGACTAAAAGACAAATCAAACAGAATGGACTGATAGGGTTGGTAATTGGATGCAGTAGGAAGAAAGCTGAATAAATTAGCAAAGGACAGAGTTTTTTTTTTTTTTTTTTATTTAAAAGGGTTATAGTTTTCAGATGTTGTTTAACCTCTTAAGGGAGGATAAGCTTGATATTTTTAAAGCAATACTTACATCTGAAATAGTATCACGTACATTTTTAGCTAGTACTCAAACAAGTTCCATATTCTATACAAATGGGGAAATGTAATTCATAATTGACAAAGTATGAATTTTTTATACTTTAAGCCATGAGGCTGCCACATCAACAAATGTAATTCCTTAGCAAATATGTCTTATGTTTATATTTATGAAATGTACACAATTGACGCAGAACCCAAAAAGGAATAAGCATTTTAAATATATATATACGTGTGTGTGTGTGTGTGCGTGTATTTGCTTGGATTTGCAAACTCCATTCTGGAAAACATTTATTAAATTAGAAACAAGGAAGGAATGCAAGCAAAATGTGCTTAGAGTTTCAATTTATCTTGGACTTGGTGTTACTTTTCTGGATTTTTCCAAAGCTTAGACTTCCATCGGTTAAAGTGTTGGCCTTTGCTTTGTTTTGTTTTTGTTTTTAACTTACAGTGTACTAGTCTCAAAAGTGGAAATGATAAATTATTAAAACTTCAAATTTATCTATGGGAGCCCCACATTGCAGTGGTGATTTCATGTTAAATATTTTAAGTTGAAACAGCAAGAAGGAGATCAAGCCAAGGTCTTAGAAAGAGAGACAAGGTCTGGATACATGATGTGTTCCACATTTCATGCAGCTATTGAAAAGGGCAACACAGGCTGGGCGTGGTGGCTCAAGCCTGTAATCCCAGCACTTTGAGAGGCCGAGACGGGCGGATCACGAGGTCAGGAGATCGAGACCATCCTGGCTAACACGGTGAAACCCTGTCTCTACTAAAAAAAAATACAAAAAACTAGCCAGGTGAGGTGGCAGGCGCCTGTAGTCCCAGTCACTCCGGAGGCTGAGGCAGGAGAATGGCATAAACCCGAGAGGCGGAACTCGCAGTAAGCTGAGATCCGGCCACTGCACTCCAGCCTGGGCGACAGAGCGAGACTCCATCTCAAAAAAAAAAAAAAAAAAAAAAAAAAGGGCAACACAGCAAAAGGGCAACACAGCTTGCCTAAGGGCCATAAAATGAGTACAATTGGAGAGTCCAGGCTCCAGAATGAACACTAGCAGGTTGTGATGATTTGTAGAGGTGTGTGTGTAAACATGTCCAGGAAGCCCCTATGCTGCTCTCCCTGTTCTGAGGCTTGCCCTGCCCACCTAAGGGTCTGTACTTCACTTCTCTAAGTGTGGTGGATTGTATTTTCTATGGGAACAATACACCTACCCACCCATATAGTATTTTAAAACCTTGCCATGCCCCCATAAAGAGTTGGAGCCTCGTTTTCCTCCTCTTGAATCTGGGAGCTGATGACTCCTGTGTAACCAATAAAATACTATAGAAGTGGTGTTACATGAATTTCAAGGCTGGACCATAAAAAGCAGTGCAGCTACTGAACTGAGACACTGCTCCTGGAACTCTGAGCTGTTATGTCAGAAGTCCAACCAATGGGAAGCTGCCATGTTATGAGGAAGCCCAGGCCATATGGAATAAGTGTAGATTCTCCTGCTGACCATATTAGCTGAGAGTCCCTCAGATAGCCAACATCACCCACTAGATATGTGAATAAAGACGCCTCAGATGAGTGTCTCCCAATCTTTGAATCTCTTTCAGACATCCTGGAGTAGAGACAAACTCTTCCCACTGTGACCTTTCCAATGGCTTTATTGTGTAATAGTAACTGTAACATTAAGAGAAGTATTAAGCAGAAACCCTGAGAAGACAGCTGGGCATCTTTTCTCATTCCCTAGTTTCCTATGGTATTTGTCCTGGTAACAGAAAGAGCATGATATAGAAGTGTTGCTAATTGTCTCATACTTGCTTAACCTATTTTTATAAATTAAAAGTTATTTTCTGTAAATTATTTCAGAATTCAATGTTATTACTAAAAATAATAGCTTCATATCTAGAAAGCAAGGTATTACGAGGGACAGTAAAATACCAACCCTCATTTATGAGGTATCTGTCATGTGCCAAGCACATTGCCAAATCTTTTCCTAAATTACTTTAATCTTCACAATAACCTTACAAATTAGGTATTATGATCCTTATTTGAAGATGAAAAAGCTGAGGCCAATATGAGGTTAATTTTCATTACTCAAGATCAGAATAGTGAATCTAACTGGGCTCTAAAATTTCATACACCTTCTACCACATTCCATTGCATTCGAGCAACGAACGTTAAGTATAGTAGGGCCATAGATGTTAGTTCAAAGCCAAAAAAAATGATGAGTCAAACAAAGTTTTAGAAATAATCATTTACCTAAATATTGATAAGTCTTCTAACTTAAGGTTGCTCTATATGTAGAGGACTACGTGCTTGCAAAGGAGATGTTCCGATAAGTCCTGCTCTTGCAAACGAAGCAGGGCATTCCCGATAGGAGCCAGCTGCGAACAGCAGACCCTGGGGGCTTGTTTATGTGTAAACATCTTGAAAATCCAGAAAGTCAGGGAAAGGTCAGAAAAACAACAATGTGTCTTGTGACTTGGTAACATTCCACAAACGACTGTATAAAATAAAGCGGAGCATGTAGTTCGGGGCGGCCGCCATGTTTGTCTTATCTTGTGTTGTCTTGTGTGTTCATTCCTTTGTTTAGGAAACACGCAGACCCCAACACTATATATATTGCCAGACAAAACTGTCCGTCATTTTGACTACAAACATATGAGATACTGCGAGCCAGAACTAACCAACTAAGTCACTCAAAAACTGTGTGAATTAATAAATGTTTATTGTTCTAAGCTGCTGAGTATTTGGGGGATAATCTGTTCAGCAGTAATGAATAACTAATATGTAGACTATGAGATCTCTCTGTAGTCAATCTGTACGTAGCCAGTCAATAGCTCTGCATTCTGAAGTTACACTGTATAAGCAACTATTCATATATTTTGCAAAACTGATAGTTATGATCCTAAGCCCTGGGGGCATCAGTCTATTATAGCAGCTAGTATGACATAGTTATAATTTCAGACAAGTAATCAAGAGTCCTGAGTTCAAGTCCAAGATTAATCTGTGACAAACTGTACTCCCTGGGCATCAGTTTCTGTAAAATGGAGAAGTAAACAGAAGATCTCTAATACTTTTTCCATTCTAATTTACTTTAATTCTATAATTGTTATCTTCTTTTTAATTATTTCCATCAGTTTTATTATTATATGTCTTTTATCTTAACTCTACAACAAAATATTTCCCCAATGTCTGAGAATCTCATGTCACTATCTTCAGTGTGGAATCCTAATGAGACATTCGATGTTCAAATATATTGAGGCACATTATGATGTATCATTTTTGTTTTTTTTTCTCTGCATATACTGGGATGTCTTAAGGATCTTTCTGTTTTATCTGCACTCTCTCAGTATCTTCTACCAAAAAAAGGAGGATAAGTGCATTTCTTTCACTTATTTTCATTGGCTAGAGTACACCATCACATTGCCACTACCACCTTCAAGGAACAGGAAAGAGTCCAGAAAGAAGAGAATTACAATAATGGCAAACAATCTTAATTAAACAATCTTAATTATGGAGGTATTAATTAAAGACCTCCATAATTAGTAAAATACATGCATGGGTCAAGAAACTTTTTAAAGCTAGATTTTGTTTTGAAGAAAAGTTAATTCTGCTGACATGTTCCTGAAGATGGGTCATTCACTTAACAGATATTTATTGGGTACCTATTACTTGCCAAACAATGTTCCAGGCACTAAGGACAATGTGGTAAACATGATAAACAAGGTCTTTACCCTCATACAACTTACATTCAAATTGATATCAAAGTTATTTTACAAAAATTCAAAGGCATTTGCACTCTGTATTAGTCTGTTTCCACACTGGTGATAAGGACATACCTGAGACCGGGAAGAAAAAGAGGTTTAATGGACTTACAGTTCCACAAGGCTGGAGAGGCCTCACAATCATGGTGGAAGGAGCAAGCCACATCTTACATGGATGGTAGCAGGCAAAAGAAGAGCTTCTACAGGGAAACTCCTGTTTTTAAAACCATCAGACCTTGTATGAGACTCATTCACTATCATGAGAACAGCATAGGAAAGATCCACATCCATAATTCAGTCACTTCCCTCCCACCAGGTTTGTCCCACGACATGTGGGAATTGTGGGAGTTACAATCCAAGATGAGATTTGGGTGGGGACACAGCCAAAACATATCATACTCCTATCAAAATTTCAGTCCATTATGTTGGTGCTGGTTTTGAATGATTCAGAGGGCTTTTTAGCTTCCTAGGCCACTCTTTGTATAACTAATGTTTCTGTTTACCAAATCATTTGACCCTTCTGACCCATGAAAACATAGTGAGATGAAAGCATGTCACATTCCATGAATGATGTGATGAACACACATTCCATGTAAAATTCAGTTCTTTTGTTCAAGAATGCTCTTCTCCCAATTCCTTGGAGCTGGTATGATAGGCAGAAAGATGACTTTGTGATCCAGGGCCTGTTTTGTGACATCAGAAGTTACTTACTTCTCTAAACCTCAGGTCCCCATAATCCCCCAACATTATAGTGTTTGGTAAACTTTGAATGAAACTTTCATTTTTCATTTTGTTCCAGTCTTCTTCCTTTTGGCCTATCTTGGGAATAGTTATAGTCTATCTGTACAGCAGACATCAGCCTTCTAGCCACATTACCTCCCTACTTGACGCCACTGAGCCAGACTTGCCTCTCAACCTCCTTGATGTAGCATAAAGTTGGAGAAAGCAATACTTCTCGTTAGTTCCCCCAAGAGTAAAGAAAGGAATAGAGGAATGGGTCTCATCATCCCCAAGTAGCTAAAATGATAAGTAAATGATTCGCCTGCCTCGGCCTCCTAATCACTATTGTTTTATGAAACATAGAGACTTAGAGACACATAGCTTATGTGGGAGATGTACCCTAATGTGTAAAAGAGCATTAACTCTGGATCCAGTTGCTTGGGTTAGAATACTGGCTGCACCACTGACCAGTGACTTTGGGTAATTCCTGGTCTGTAGCAATAATAATAGTTAACCCATCTCACAAAATTGTGAGGGCTGGCCAGGTACGGTGGCTCACGCCTGTACTCACAGCACTTTGGGAGGCCGAGACAGGCAGATCACGAGATCAGGAGATGGAGACCATCCTGGCTAACACGGTGAAACCCCGTCTCTACTAAAAATACAAAAAAATTAGCCAGGCGAGGTGGCGAGTGCCTGTGGTCCCAGCTACTCGGGAGGCTGAGGCAAGAGAATGGCACAAACCTGGGAGGTGGAGCTTGCAGCGAGCGGAGATCGTGCCACTGTATTCCAGCCTGAGTGACCGAGCAAGACTCAGTCTCAAAAAAAAAAAAAATGTGAGGGCTAAATAAATTAATATGTGCAAAGTACTCAGAATAGAGCCTCACAGAAATTGCAATTGCTAAATAAGTATTAGCTGTTATTATTGATGTTATTACATGCTTCAAACCCCTACACTGCCCTGAACATAGTAGTCATTCAGTAAATAATTCCTGAAAGAATGAAAGGAATGAACTTTGGAATCTTTATGAATATGAACATATAGGCAGTGACTCAATGAAGAGTAAAGGCACCATGAACCTTACAAAGTTGTCATTTTCTCCTGAATTCTAGATCTTTTGTTTTTTCTTTGTCACCCAGGCTGGAATGCAGTGGTGCCATCTTGGCTCACTGTAACCTCTGCCTCCCGGGCTCAACGGATTCTCCTGCCTCAGCCTCCCAAATTGCTGGGATTACAGGCATATGCCACCATGCCAGGCTAATTTTTGTATTTTCAGTAGAGACAGGGTTTCACCATGTTGACCAGACTGGTCTCGAACTGCTGACCTCAGGTGATCCACCTGCCTCAGCCTCCCAAAGTGCTGAGATTACAGGTATGAACCACCGCCCGGCCAGTTTTAAATTTTTTAACTTCTTAGTCAATTTCAATCCAAATACGAGCCAGGCCTATATTTCAAATACTTTCTAAACACAACATTACTGTTAGTTGGAATGACAGAATTGTAAACAGGCTCTTCAGCGAATACACTGTGTGTTTCTAAATTATACTTTTATTCAGATTCTCATTTCCAGAAGAGGTTAGTGCATTGTTGGCCTTGTGACAACTGTATTGTCTAAACAATTGGTTTTGTCTTTACACAGGCTAGTAAAATCACCCTCAATTTTTGATAACTTTAGATTTGTAAATATGTAATCCTTTTCTTGATGAAAAAGGAATTGTTTTTATCATTTTGAGAGCAAGAGCAGTATTGCTTGACACAGTTTAAGTATCTTTTAAAATAACAGTTAAATATATACGGAATAAACACCAAGTGTCTATAGAGCACAGTCCATGAAAATTTCCAGACATATCAACTTTAACAGGAAAAAAATACATTTTTTTCTTTTGATTCATTAAATTATACCTTACTCTGAAGAAAATCAGCAATATGGTTCTAGCAGTATATAGTAGTTCTGACACTTCCCTTAGTAAAGGACATTTTTCTACCTCAGCACTAAATGCTGGCCAAATAGTATGACCTTGGCCTTCTATCTAAACTCTTAAAATTGTTTAAGATCCACTGTTGGAAATGAAGTCTCTATGGAGATGTGGATGATTTACTGATAACAGAAAAGGTTCAGATTCCATTAGTACTGATGGCTATACTTCCGTTTATGTTTTCCCTAAGCCATAACTATTTAAAATGTTACTGTTAGCATTCTTATTTGTCTCATTTGTTGGTATATAACTCTCCTACTTAAATATATAGAACAAATCATATTAATTAAAATAAATTGCTTGGACAGTTAAGTTGTCCTGCAGATTGTCTCTGAAGGCTATAAATTCAAATTAAGGGTTTTGTTGCTTGTTCCTGAGCTTGGAAAGATTCCTTTTACTGCATTAGTAGTAGCTCAAGAAATCAACAACCTTGCAAAAGAACATTCATTTGAATTATTGCAGAAATAGCTGGATAAACTGCATATATAGCTAGTTATCATAATCATATAACAAAATCTTTACTTAAGCAAGCAACCAAATTACTAATTCATGATGGCAAGTGTTGATATATAATAGTATTGAGCTTGGACATAACTATATTTATTTCTATATATTTTAAAAATATACATTTATATATGTCTATATCTATAATATTTATTTCTATGTATTTCTATATATTTTATTTTATATATATATAAAATTGGGTTTCGGGTGTTCCAAATAGTATACTATAGTAGCAAATTGTGAGATATTTTTGTAAAATAAACAAACAAACTTCATTTTCTGGATATTAAAGCATTCAATTAGGTCAAAATAACTCGTGGGGAGTGGGAATAACTTACTCTGCCTATTTTAAGAAAAGCCTATTTTGTAACTTCTAAAGGCAAAGATGTGACTACCATTTATAGTATTCTATAAAAATTTAATGTCCTTTGCATTTCATGGAACCCCTGTAATATTAAAAAAGAATAGCCTAATCTATCATTAAATTTGAAAATAAAATAGAACAAATAAATTACATTCTTAACTTTCATTTGACCTTTTAGTGTGGGTATATTTCCTTAACATTTTCCTTTTTCTTATTGGAATTTCCCCAAAACTAATACACCTTAATTAGCTTGAGGAAATAACTAAATTGAAGTAGAAATAAGGTTGTAAAGATCTCTCTAATCTCTTAGCAAAGTGAGATTTTTGCCATCCGCTTATTCCCAAAAGCCCCTGCTGAAAACATGTAAGGCCTTGTTAACTCCCTTATAAAACCCCTGTTATTTAACTACTTTAGAGATTCAATACAAAGTTCAGAGGAAAACAAAACTATTAAAGTGTTGAAAATTACAACCTATAAGGAAATTTTAAACAACTCTATTTTTGACAAGATAAATCAATTTTCGAGTTACCTAAAAAGAACAATGTTGATTTCTCAATTTCTGCTAATGTATGCTAAAGGGGATGGACTGAAACTATGCATGTTTCTTAAAACATGGGTTTTAAAACATTAGGCAAAGCTTTTTTGGATTTTCGTCATCCGGAGAACATATCAGAAAGCAGGTAGGTCTCATCTGATTACCTATCTTCAAGTGAAGAAACTGACGTTAATCCTGTGGTTTTTCTTGGGGTGAGGAGGGGCGCGTAATGGAGTTACTAAAAAATGGCGCCATTTAAATTCAAGATGAATATTCTGGTTTGTAATGGATTTCCCACTACTATTCCTGAATCATAATACTCATGAAGTTATTCTCAAGCATAGGATAGTCTTATATCTGTCCCTTCTCTAAGACTTTTCCTTTGGGACTACAGAACATCATATTCTATGGTTTGCAATCTTACCATAGAATTTAATAGTGATTTTACTACTCAAAAAAAAAATCATACTGCTTTCTGTCATTAATGTTGCTGCCTTTCCAATGAGTCAAGAAGGACATAAGCACTTTGGGAGGCTGAGGCGGGTGGATCACCTGAGGTTAGGAGTTCAAGACCAGCCTGGCCAACATGGTGAAACCCCATCTCTATTAAAAATACAAAAATTAACTGGGCGTGGTGGCGTGTGCCTGTAACCCGAGCTACTCAGGAGGCTGAGGCAGGAGAATCGCTTGAACCCGGGAGGCAGAGGTTTCAGTGAGCTGAGACCATGCTGCTGCACTCCAGCCTGGGTGACAGAGCAAGACTCCGCTCAAAAAACAAAAAGAAGAAGGACATGAATGATTTCTTAAGGCTACCCCAGATTGCTTCATGAATCAAGGAAGAAATACCCGAATTATGTATTTTCGCAAAATACTAAAACGAAGCCTAAGAAAATAGCATCGATGCCCTTTATTACCACTGACATTTCATACTAAACTGAAATGTTGTACACAATCTTTATAGGATTTTGAATATAGATTTAGAATAATTATTCAGTTCAGTCCATATAATGAATACGATCTGTCTGAATAAGCTCCCTGAGGACAAGACCATATTCAGCTCTTCTCACTACTGCTGCCGAGCACAGTATTTTTTTGTTGGTGGTGGTGGTTTTTTTTTTTTTTGGGGGGGGGGCTACATAGGTGTATGTATTTATCGGGTACATGAGATGTTATGATACAAGCATGAAATGTGAAATAAGCACATCGTGGGGAATTGGGTATCCATTCCCTCAAGCATTTATCCTTTGAGTTACAAACAATCCAATTACACTTTAGTTATTTTAAAATGTACAATTAAGGTTTTATTAACTATAGTCACAATATTGTGCTATCAAATAGTAGGTCTTATTCATTGTTTCTATTTTTTGTACCCGTTAACTATACCCAACTCACCTCCAGCCCCTCACTACACTTCCCAGCCTCTGATAACCATCCTTCTACTCTCTATGTCCATGAGTTCAATTGTTTTGATTTTTAGATCCCACAAATAAGTGAGAACATGTGATGTTTGTCTTTCTGTGCCTGGCTTATTTCACTTAACATAATCATCTCCAGTTCCATCCATGCTGTTGAAAATGACAGGATCTCATTCTTTTCTATGGCCAAATATTACTCCATTGTGTATATGTACCACATTTCCTTTATCCATTTATCTATTGTTGGACACTTAGGTTGTTTTTCAAATATTTGCAAGCAGTGCTACAATAAACGTAGGAGTATAGGTATCTCTTTGATATACTGATTTCCTTTCCTTTGGGTATATACCCAGCAGTGGTATTGCTGGATCATATGGTAGTTCTATTTTTAGTTTTTTGAAGAACCTCCAACTGTTTTCCTTACGGGTTATATTAATTTGCACCCCCACTAACAGTGTACAAGGGTTCCCTTTTCTCTATATCCTCGCCAGCATTTGTTATTGCCTGTCTTCGGGATATAAGCCATTTTAACTAGCATGAGATGATATCTCATTGTAATTTTGATTTGCATTTCTCTGATGATCAATGATGCAGAGCACCTTGTCACATACGTGTTTGCCATTTGTATGTCTTTTGAAAACTTTCTATTCAAATATTTTCCATTTTTTGATCAGATTGTTAGACATTTTTTTCTATAGAGTTGTTTAAGCTCCTTATATATTCTGATTATTAATCCTTTTTCAGAAGAGTAGTGTGCAAATATTTTCTCCCATTCTGTGGGTTGTCTCTTTGCTTTATTGATTGTATCCTTTGCTGTCCAGAAGCTTTTTAACTTGTTTTGATCCCATTTGTCAATTTTTGCTTTGGTTGCCTGTGCTTGTGGGGTATTGTTCAAGAAATCTTTAGCCAGACAAATGTCCTGGAGATTTTCCCCAATGTTTTCTTGTAGTAGTTTCATAGTTTGAGGTCTTATATTTTAAGTCTTTAATCGATTTTGGTTTAATTTTTTATGTGGTGAGAGATGGGGGTTTAGTTTCATTCATCTGTATATGAATATCCATTTCCCAGCACCATTTATTGAAGAGACTGTCTTCTCCCCACTGCATGTTCTTAGAACCTTTGTTAAAAATCAGTTCTCTGAGGCGGGGCGCAGTGGCTCACGCCTGTAATGCCAGCACTTTGGGAGGCTAAGGCAGGCAGATCACGAGGTCAGGAGATGGAGACCATCCTGGCTAACACGGTGAAACCCCATCTCTACTAAAATTACAAAAAATTAGCCAGGCATGGTGGCACACATCTGTAGTCCCAGCTACTTGGGAGGCCAAGGCAGGAGAATCGCTTGAACCTGGGAGGCAGAGGTTGCAGTGAGCTGAGATCGCACCGCTGTAGTCCAGTCTGGGCAACAGAGTGAGACTCTGTCTTTTAAAAAAAAAAAAAAAAAAAAAATGAGTTCACTGTAGGTGTGTGGATTGTTTCTTTGTTTGCTATTCTGTTCCATTAGTTTGTGTGTCTGTTTTTACGCTAATACCATGCTGCTTTGGTTACTATACCTCTGTAATATAATTTGAAGTCAGATAATATGATTCTTCCAGTTCTGTTCTTTTTGCTTAGGATTATTTTGGCTCTTTTGGCTCTTTTGTGGTTCCATATAAACTTCAGGATTGTTTTGTTTTATTTCTAAAAGGAATGTCATTGGTATTTTGATAGGGATGACACTGAATCTAGATTAGCTCATCGTTTTGAACTCAGCAGGCTCTCTAACATTTGCTAGATAAATAAGTAAGTTAATTACATATGGTAAAACTCTGTTCTAAAATGTGGTTCATTGTGATACATATTAAATAGAATACAAACTAAGGTTGATCTCTCAAAACATAAGCTATACATGCTAAAGTTCAATATAACAAGTAATCTTTAAGGCCTTCTAATTTCATTCTTATAACAAGAGCCCATTACAATTAATTTCCTACTACTACCATTCACTGAGACAGAGTTTCCCAGAGTTTATGCTCATTTGGGTCAGTCTTCTATTTATTCTATATCTACAGCACCATATTTTAAGAAATGGTATAATCTGAAAGTGTTGTCTGAGTCATGAAAGATAAATTTAAATTCATTTAGTTAGTATTATGTATTTTGATCCTTAAAAATTGAGGACCTAAATATTGTTATACTCAGTTAATTACATTAACCAGAATGGAAACGTGAATGGTTATATTTCACTGATGACTAAATTAAGAGGGCTCTGCTGATTTACACAGTGTCTCAGAATTAACTATAATAACATCCTCTTTACATCAAAGCTGGTTATGATAATTAAAATGACAGCCCTTTTTTTTGACAGTTCTACTGTACGCCTTTAAGGAGCTTCTAAACCGAAATGACAAGCCAGGCAATCAACAACCAGAGACCCAAGTGAGATAATGATATAAAGTTACATACTAAAGAAAAAAGTGGTGGCAAAGAAAGTGAGAAGAAGGAAAAGGTTATTGGGATCAATCAAATTAAATTAAACATTTAGTTTTTGGTGTCACATCACCAGAAATTAAATGTTTAAACAGTGATCTACAAAAAGTCTCACTCCAGTGTGATATATGACCTAAATTAAGTGCTTTGCTAAGCAACGTTTGTTTAAAACCTGTTTACATTGGTCAAAAATACTAGTCAGGTACCAAATACTGAAATTACTGAATATCTTTTTTCTTTATACCACTATCTCGTTTTTTAAAAAGGTTGTGAGTATAGTTAGTAAATAAATGAACTTGCAGGAAGTTGTTGCCTCTTGGTAAGGTCATTGAATTTTAGACTTTAAGAAACAAATAGTGATACAAAAACTAAGGATGGGTAAATTAACTTTAATGCTCTAAGAGCCATCATATTCATCATTCATAAAATTAACAAATAATACCTTTTGAGATATCAACTACTACTCATTGTGATACTGGTAGTGAAAAGTTATTATTTCTTCATTCCACCTAAGAATAACATAGTAACACTTGAACTTCTAACACAGACCAATCAACAGATATTTTGCCAGTGCTTAAAAAGCACAGATTACAGTGTACAAAACACTAAACTATTAGTTATTTGAAATATGCTACTTGAGCCAAACTAAGATATTTGTCCATTTTAAGGGGTGGGAAGCACTGGAGTAGGGGACAGAACAGGTTTGTTTGTTTGTTTGTTTGGGAGAAGAAATAACATGACATCTATCTGCAATTTCTCTGAATCATGGAGAGACAAGTAATGTTATTATTCTGTGATCATTAAATAGCATAACCAGACCAGGAATGGTAGCTGACACTTATAATCCCAATGCTTTGGGAGGCTAAGGCAGGAGGGTTGCTTGAGGACAGGGGTTTGAGACCAGCCTAGGCAACAAAGTGAGACCTCTTCTCTACAGAAAAATGTTAAAAAAAAAAAAAAAAAAAATAGGTGGCCATGGTGGTGCACCCCTGTAGTCCTAGCTACCTGGGAGGCTGAGACAGGAGAATCGCTTGAGCCCAGCAGTTTGAGGCTATAATGAACTATGATCATGCCACTGAACTCCAGCCTGGGCAACAGAGTGAGACCATGACTCTAAAAAAAAAAAAAAAAAAAAAAAATCATAACCAAATACTTTCTGATTTTGCTTCCAATTGCGTTCCCTGGAGAAAGCTTTCATAGAAAAGTAACCATCTATTCTAGATGTCTTGTGTCCTAAGCTTCTCTATCCTTATCATTTCTATCCCTGGAAATGATAAGTAACCTATGGATTCCTTAAAAGTATCAAGTTGAGATGGTTGTAAATGCTGAGAAATAAGATGAAGGAGAGATTGTATGCAGGGCAAGCCATGGTGGTGTCATTTAGAGGCTGAATCAAGAACAGAAAAATCCACTCTTCCTACACTTTCCAATGTTTACTAAAAAGCTGAATTAAGTGGCCTCAGCTTGGGTGGCATTTTCTTGCTTCTAACAACATAACTTGAGCAGCAGCATTTAAAATGTCCTCACTCTGCTATGTTTATTAAAAGCAAATGATAACAAAGATGACATGAACGTGAAAAGGTCAATTTCTATGTGTTTTTGCATTTGTCATATTATAAGAGAAAACTGTTAATAGTTGATAAATATGCTCAAAAACATTCCTGAGGCTCATAAAAATAAATCCATCTCTTTTCCATTTGAAAAAGAAAATATGTTGTTTGAAATAAAATATTTGAAACGAAAGCTACTGATAATGAAGTTTTCTTCAACAAACTGCAAGCACAGATGAAAAGATACATGTGAAAAAAACTGTTAATGCAACAATGAAATAACAGCTCAAGAAAGTAATAGAAAAGATGTAACAAAGCAGTATGTGGTTAATTGACCAAAATTGACCTGATGTCCATAAGCACAGACATTAGATATTATAGGACTCAAAGGAAAAGGATGGTCACACATTAGGCATAGGTAGTTGGGAAGTTCTCCATGAAAGAGGTGGGCTGTGGACTGGGTCTGAAGAAGGATGAGCAGGTTTGGGGTAGGTAGAAAGGCATTTCATGTGGGTGGAACAGCAAAAGCAGAAGTGCAAAAACAAGTGGGACAACACAATGTGGGAGACAATAAGGAAAGTAATTTTCTCCCTAGGGGAGGTATTAGCAGCTAAACAGAACTGCTGCTACCAAGCTAGAACAGTAAAGACTTTAAACTCTCTAGGCAGGGCAGTCATTGCTGGTTTGATGTAGCAGTAGCCTGAGTCTTTGGACCTGGATATCTGGAGATGATTGCACTGTCCAGACACTGAAATCATGGGTACCTGTGGACTAATGGCAGTGGGGTATGCATGAATGTGAGAATGCAGAGTAAGTTGTCTCTTAACTGGTGACAGACTGTGTGAACAAGATTGGGAGTGGTGGCATAAAATACTTTGTGAACAACAACTGGATATGTGGAGTTTCCAAGGGAGAAGAGAAGATGGTCTAGGACTGATGCTGAGAAAAGCTCACATGTACAGAACAGCAGAAAGAAGGTAACACAGACATTACTTTCCCCTCTGATTTGAACCTCCCTCTGAAAAACCTGTCTGCACCGTGCAATGTGGAGAGACAGACAACAAGGGTTTTTCTTGAAGAATAAAATCCAATATGACTTTACTCTTCACTCTTCGGACCCTGTGTTATTGAGGGAGAAGGGGGTAATGGTCAGTTTGAATAATTTAAATATATGGACATATATTATATATTAAATATACATACAGTGTATATTTAATATATATTACATATATACATATGTGTATATAGTAAAGATACATACATACAGTATATATTTAATATATACACATACAGTATTTAATATGTATACATTAAATATACATACAGTATATATTTAATATACACACATACAGTGTGTATACTTAACATACATATGTGTATGTATATTATATATACTGACGCATATATATGTGTATATATACAGTATACAGATATGTACTATATACAGATATACTGTATACATATGTGTACTGTATACATATATGTGTACTGTATGCATATATGTACATATATATTTAATATTGATATAATTGGAATGTAAGCAAAAATGGCCATCAAGAATTGAACTGAGAGAACTTAGGACAAAAACAAAGTTTAAGGATTACAGCTTAAACTTTGTTTAATTCTTAAAGATTAAGAATTACAGCTTGGGACAGAGCTGAATTACAGATGTGAGACAACTGGATATGTGGAGTTTCCAAGGGAAAAGAGAAGATGGTCTAGGACTGATGCTGAGAAAAGCTCACATGTACAGAACAGCAGAAAGAAGGTAACAGAGACATTACTTTACCCTCTGATTTGAACCTCCCTCTGAAAAACCAGTCCACACTGTGCAATGTGGAGGAGAGAAAGACAACGAGGATTTTTCTTGAAGAATGAATCCAGTATGACTTTACACTTCACTCCTCAGCTACATATTGGTAGAACAATTTCAAATCATTTATTTGGCCAGATGGCTAATGTTGTTTAACAGTACAATTAAGTAATAAATAATTGTAAAGCACTTTGTAAATATAAAGTGCTACATAAATGTTTCATAATAACATTAAACAGGAGACTTAAGTTACATTTTTATATTCAAATATTTTATTGGTATCTCAGGAGAAATGCCAAAAATATGATCAAATACCATTATTACAGTCTGTGTTTGAAAAATACAGCAAAGTGATTATAGGAAAACAAAAACAACCTTGGCCATGCTCGGGTGAACAGAGTGGACTAGCATGAAACATTTCCCTCATGAAAAACAAGAGGGAATGACCACATGATCATATACATATATATATGTATATGTTGTAATATTTATTGGAATTTATTTATTAATTGATAGAAAAGATAATTTACCAGATTAAAAAATGTGAAAGACACAGAGCGTGAGAAAGCACATCAAGGTAGCAGCTCTGAGGAAACCACCTGACACAAGCAGAATCTTACAAAATAAGAGTAACATTCTATGAAGGACTTAAATTTATAGCTCATCCACTATTTACAACAATGTATTGAGATACATTGGTATACATTGTTGCATACCAACAATGTATACCACTAGCACCCCCTATTTTGCATATAAGAGAACTGATGCACAGAGAGATTAAGAAATGTATTCAATATCACACAGCTAGTAAGTGGCAGAGTCAGGATTCAAGCCTAGACAGGATGGTTCCAATGTCTACTGGGAGGAATCTGGCAGAGGTTTTATTACCCCGATAAAACAAGACAGGTGGAGCCATACTCCTTCCTCCTGCCTCAGACCAAGGACATGAGGGCTGAAGCTGCAGCAACCATATTGGGACCATGAGGTAAAGGACAAGAGAACCACAGAGACATCAGCCCTGCTGTTGTTAAACTACTTAACCTATGCAAGCAATCACCCACCTCTGCATTTTTATTATACGAAGACAATAACCCTCTATTTGTATAACTGACTACACCCAGGACTTCTCCTACTTGCAAGCTTAACCAATATGCCAAATCATCATCATCATCATAAAAATAGTTATCACTTGTAGAGTGCTTGCTATATACGAGGCATTAATTTATGTTTTATGTGTGTTTAATCTCTTCTACCTTATTCCAACTCTGTGAGGCAGGCACTATTATTATTAGCATTCTAAAAGGAAACTGAGGCACTGTTTTATCTGGGTTGCCTAAGGCCACACTGCTTATAAGGGATTTAAATCCAGCACCCTAACTTCTAAACCCTCATTCTTTTAGCGAACAGTATTCTAAACAGCGAAAGACAAAAACTATTTCAATTAAAATCAGAAATTAGATAGGGATTCTTCCTATTTTAGTATACCTATTCTTATTCAGTATTATTTGGCGATTCAAAAGCCAATGTTTCTCAGTGGGGATATATTGACATTTTGGGAAGACAACTCTTCATTGTGCAGGATTGTTGCACATTAAAGATGTTGCCATCTGTGTTGTCTAGGTCCTAGCAGAAGCACTCTCTAGATATAGTGTCAGCCAAAAATACCCTCCATGTTTCCCCATAGGGAGGCAGTGTCGCCCCAGTTAAGAACTATCATTCTAGCACAAATTTGGCAAACTTCCTCCAAAGAAAAAGTCCAAATAGTAAATATTTTAGGCTTTACAGGACATGCAGTCTCAGTCTGTCTCAATTGCAACTACTAAACTCTGATATTATTGAGTGAGATCAGTCATTGACAGTACATAAACAAATAAGGGGGCCTGTGTTCCAACGTGACCATATTTATACATGAGAAAGAACCCCGAAGCACCAAGGGGTTAAAAAACTTGCCTGGGGTGATTCATCTAGGAAGTTTACATTCAGATTCAACACAAAGGTGGAGTGATTCTAGGGCCTGTGCTCTTATTCAGAACACTATTGATTTCAGGTATTTTAAATGTTTTTCTCTCAGTAAAAGGCAGGGTAAATGCCTCAAAGACCTTCTCACCCTCCAGACTCTGGCCCTCCTCATCTGTCTGGTGTTGGCTGCTCCTTCCTGCAGTACAGGCCACCCAAGATTTGCTTCTGTGACAGCTTGGACCAGTGGACCAAGGATATACCTCATGCTTTACTATGCATGTCCCTAAGAGAGGCTCTCCTGGTTGGCTCTAACACACAGTCATCCTCGAAACCTCCCCAAATATAAGATTTTATGAAACTAATCACTAGAATAGTTGTTCACTGATCTGTGACTGTTTTTATTTTTCAAACCTCAAGGTCTCATTGTGGGTGAGCAAAAACAGAAAGGTCTTAGCTCATGGTATAACACATGGAAAAGCTCTGTAATATGTGCTAATATTAACAAAACATACAGAGTAGCACGCAGATATCTCTGCTTGAGGAATGAATATGTGTGTAAATTCAGGAACACGCATCAAGGCTAAGAACAACCAAGTCAATCAGAGTGGTATAAATGAGCAAAGTTGTAACTGCTGATTCTGTTAGAGTATGTCAGTCTAGGGTTTAGAGTCCCTATTGTGCTTGCCTAGGAAAAGGGACCCATATCTAACCACCCAGGAGCCATACAGATGGAGCCAATTCCAGAAGACAGTTAATATCATGGTGCAGATCAGTGGAGTCTCACGAGACTTTACCGCTAATCAGTGTCTAAGACACACCATAGTCATTGCCACCAGCTGTGGGGGCCAGGCTGCAATTCTTCTACAATAGTAGGCAGGTGGGGAATTCAACAATAATATAAAAGGGCAGGCTACCAAAATTAGGAAAAACAAAAATATAATTACCTCATAATGCTTTTTGGGAGGAACCAGAATATGCTGCTTCCAACATTTTCTGGTTTCTGTAGGGTATGCTTTTTCCATCACAGATATTAAATATATTAGAGGAAATCAGGAGTAAAGATTTTTTAACAGATTGCCCATCCAATTACGTTTAACAAATTGGTAGATTCTTTTCTCTTTCAGTATTTTTTTTAACAGAATTGACTTGTCGTGTTTGCATTGTGTTAACAAAACCCAAAACCATGATGGAATTAAAGAAAAACTTCTCTTAAGAACTTATAGTTGTGAAATATAACAATGTTTGTGATAAATACACATTTCAAATCTCTAATGCTTTCACTCAATATGAGTAAAACTATTAAGGAAAATGTAGTTCTTATTTTTTCATCCATTTTTGTCATCATTTTTTATCCTCTTATGAAATGATTTCTTCTTAATAAGCACAGAGCAAATATAATAAGGTTGTGGTAGGTAGGTAACTTTGCCTAATATCATTAATTACTAACAGCTCAATTATACTGTGAAGTGCCTATAATTGTCATGAAGCTTCAAAAATCCTTATCATGGATTCTATTATGTATATGATTCATTTAAATTACATTAATTATACAGATTTTTAATGAAGCAGAGAGACTACTTTCAATTTTCACAAGCAGAGACAATGATCAAAATATTTATGTGCATATTACATACTTTATTCTGTTGACATTCATAAAATAATTCATTTACTCAGACAATATTAGCACCTTTACATGGGAGGGAAAAAAGGCAAATCTAATTTTTCATGTTTGGATTTCTTTTAAGATTATATGATCCTTAGAGGGTTATTTTATGTAATATCTAGCACAATTTGGGCAATATTTTCTAGAAAGTAAAATATTTAAACTTTTTTTTTTTTTTTTTTTTTTTTTTTTTAACCAGTAATTTATATCAGCTGTAAATGGTTTTTAAACCATGGTTGTTAATTCCATCTGAAAGTCCAGAATCCAGAGCCTTACTCTCTGAGTTCAAATACAAAGATACTCAGGCCAGTGATTTTAACATTCTGTACCTCAGTTTAGTAATCTGTAGAACAGGAATAATAACATTTTTTATTGAGAATTTAAAGAGTGATATGTCAAGTGTTTAAAAGAATGCTTAACCATTAGTTAATGCTATATAAAAGTATTTTCCATTATTTATTTTCCTGCTTGGGAGGAGCTCAATTTAACATGAATATTAGTGATACCCAATTTCACCCATATAAAATGGGTAGGGAGAGCTTTTTATCATGAAAATTCCATGAAAGCAGTGTAAGAAAATCCTGTGGGCTAAACTGTAAATCCCAAAATACTGACTTCCCTTGTGATGTGGCTTTGAATAGTGTGGCAGTGAAAAACATTTTTTCATTCATGTTTTTATTAAAACCTGTTAGATCAACGACTTAACTTCAACCATATGGAAACATGGAGAAACTAAGGCAGTCAAAAATAGCACTTTTTAGATCCAGAAAAGTTTGAGGCTAGGAAATGAGGAGAATCGTAGGCAGAGGGTGAAGCAGAAATATAAATTGAAACCAAGTGTCATTTTTCAGATAATCCTTTTTCTTCTCTCCATATTTCCCCTCCTTCTTCATCTCATATATATCACTGCAGGGACTGACCAGGCGTACTGAACTCAGCACTCCAAAAAGGAAACGTGTATGGGAACAGACATCCTACTATGAGATCTTTATGGAAAATCCAAGGCCAGGCATGGTGGCTCACACCTGTATTCCCAGCACTTTGGGAGGCTGAGGCAGTAGGATCAGTTGAGCCCAGGAGGTCAAGACCAGCCTGGGAAACATAGCGGAGACCCTGTCTCTACAAAAAAATTAAAAATTGGCTGGGCATGGTGGTGTGCACATACAGCCCCAGCTGCTTCGGAGGCTGAGGCAGGAAGATCACTTGAGCCCAGGAGGTCAAGGCTGCAGTGAGTCATAGTTGTGCCACTGCACTCCAGTCTGGGTAACAGAGGGAGACCCTGTCTCACAAACAACACAAAACAAAACAAAACACACACACACAAAGAAAATACAGTTGCTTTCTTTTCATCATTCAAACAAAACAAAACCAGAAAATTCCACCCTAAATTCATGTGTAACAGACTATTTGTTATCTGGGAGTCTGGATTATAACACAATGAGGGGTTCTGGAGGACATTCAGTGAGTAGCTGCTTGTTTGTTATCAGAAATCCTATCCTGCTGAATGAAGCCTTTATGGCAGAGGATCTTTTAGACTGTATCAGTACTGGCTTTAAAATCCTTTTGTAACATTACATCATGGTGGACAGCTTAGGGCGGGACAGAAATAAGAGTGAGGAGAGGGGAATGAAACTGTTATAATGCTGGGTTCAGTATACCCTGGGCAATCCTGGGGAGGTGGAAAGAGTGGATAGGAAGGAAGAAGTAAGTGTGCTCGGGTTATTGTGATGATATTTACTTTGTAAGATTATATTTATATGTATGTAGTTTGAGAGTCTGTATCTCTTAATCATCCAGAATTAGAAAGTCTTTAATCTCTTTTTTTTAGTGAATGTTCTTTGGAACCTTGCTAACAATTTGCCACTTTTCTAGAATGGTTGAACTTGATTGCTTCAAATCTGATCTTATTTCAAGAAATAAACTGACCTGCCCTTAAGGTATATACAAGTAAACTTGATGTTCTTCTTTCCGCTAAAGCCTTCCTGGCAAGCCTCCCTGCAACTTAAAACCACTAATCTGATTAATCAGTGAGGGAAAAAATACTATGAAAAATATTTGCTTATTAGTTGCTAATTTTAGATTTTATTTATATGTGTATTTTCATACCACATACATTCTTGAAATACAGAAACCTCATTTGAAACAGTTCTTTAAAAACTATCCTGGGGGGCGGAGCAAGATGGCCGAATAGCAACAGCTCCAGTCTCCAACTCCCAGCACGAGCGACACAGAAGAGTGGTGATTTATGCATTTTCAACTGAAGTACTGGGGTCATCTCACTAGGGAGTGCCAGACAATCGGTGCTGGTCAGCTACTGCAGCCCAACCAGCGAGAGCTGAAGCAGGGCGAGGCATCGTCTCACCTGGGAAGCACAAGGGGGAAGGGAATCCCTTTTCCTAGCCAGGGGAACTGAGACAGACAACACCCGGAAAATCGGGTAACTCCCACCCCAATACTGCGCTTTAAGCAAACCGACACACTAGGAGATTATATCCCACACCTGGCCGGGAGGGTCCCATGCCCAGGGAGCCTCCCTCATTGCTAACACAGCAGTCTGCGATCTAACCGCAAGGCAGCAGCTATGCTGGGGGAGGGGCGCCCGCCATTGCTGAGGCTTAAGTAGGTAAACAAAGCCACTGGGAAGCTCGAACTGGGTGGACCTCACAGCAGCTCAAGGAAACCTGCCTGTCTCTGTAGACTCCACCTCTGGGGACAGGGCACAGCTAAACAACAACAAAAAAACCTCTGCAGACGCAAACGACTCTGACAGCTTTGAAGAGAGCAGTGGATCTCCCAACACGGAGGTTGAGATCTGAGAAGGGACAGACTGCCTGCTCAAGTGGGTCCCTGACCCCTGAGTAGCCTAACTGGGAGACATCCCCCACTAGGGGCAGTCTGACACCCCACACCTCACAGGGTGGAGTACACCCCTGAGAGGAAGCTTCCAAAGTAAAAATCAGACAGGGACACTCGCTGTTCAGCAATATTCTATCTTCTGCAACCTCTGCTGCTGATACCCAGGCAAACAGGGTCTGGAGTGGACCTCAAGCAATCTCCAACAGACCTACAGCTGAGGATCCTGACTGTTAGAAGGAAAACTATCAAACAGGAAGGACACCTATACCAAAACCCCATCAGTACGTCACCATCATCAAACACCAGAGGCAGATAAAACCACAAAGATGGGGAAAAAGCAGGGCAGAAAAGCTGGAAATTCAAAAAATGAGAGTGCATCTCCCCCTGCAAAGGAGTGCAGCTCATCGCCAGCAATGGATCAAAGCTGGTCGGAGAATGACTTTGACGAGATGAGAGAAGAAGGCTTCAGTCCATCAAACTTCTCAAAGCTAAAGGAGGAATTACATACCCAGCGCAAAGAAACTAAAAATCTTCAAAAAAGAGTGGAAGAATTGACAGCTAGACTAATTAATGCAGAGAAGGTCATAAACGAAATGACAGAGATGAAAACCATGACACGAGAAATACGTGACAAATGCACAAGCTTCAGTAACCGACTCGATCAACTGGAAGAAAGAGTATCAGCGATTGAGGATCAAATGAATGAAATGAAGTGAGAAGAGAAACCAAAAGAAAAAAGAAGAAAAAGAAATGAACAAAGCCTGCAAGAAGTATGGGATTATGTAAAAAGACCAAATCTACATCTGATTGGGGTGCCTGAAAGTGAGGGGGAGAATGGAAACAAGTTGGAAAACACTCTTCAGGATATCATCCAGGAGAACTTCCTCAACCTAGTAGGGCAGGCCAACATTCAAACTCAGGAAATACAGAGAATGCCACATACATGCTCCTCGAGAAGAGCAACTCCAAGACACATAATTGCCAGATTCACCAAAGTTGAAATGAAGGAAAACATCTTAAGGGCAGCCAGAGAGAAAGGTTGGGTTACCCACAAAGGGAAGCCCATCAGACTAACAGCAGATCTCTTGGCAGAAACTCTCCAAGCCAGAAGAGAGTGGGGGCCAATATTCAACATTCTTAAAGAAAAGAATTTTAAACCCAGAATTTCATATCCAGCCAAACTAAGTTTCATAAGTGAAGGAGAAATAAAATCCTTTACAGATAAGCAAATGCTTAGAGATTTTGTCACCACCAGGCCTGCCTTACAAGAGACCCTGAAGGAAGCTCTAAACATGGAAAGGAACAACCGGTACCAGCCATTGCAAAAACATGCCAAAATGTAAAGACCATCGAGCCTAGGAAGAAACTGCATCAACTAACGAGCAAAATAACCAGTTATTATCATAAAGGCAGGATCAAGTTCACACATAACAATATTAACCTTAAATGTAAATGGACTAAATGCTCCAATTAAAAGACACAGACTGGCAAACTGGATAAAGAGTCAAGACCCATCAGTCTGCTGTATTCAGGAGACCCATCTCACATGCAGAGACATACATAGGCTCAAAATAAAGGGATGGAGGAAGATCTACCAAGCAAATGGAGAACAAAAAAAAGCAGGGGTTGCAATCCTAGTCTCTGATAAAACAGACTTTAAACCATCAAAGATCAAAAGAGACAAAGAAGGCCATTACATAATGGTAAAGAGATCAATTCAACAGGAAGAGCTAACTATCCTAAATATATATGCACCCAATACAGGAGCACCCAGATTCATAAAGCAAGTCCTTAGAGACTTACAAAGAGACTTAGACTCCCATACAATAATAATGGGAGACTTCAACACTCCACTGTCAACATTAGACAGATCAACGAGACAGAAAGTTAACAAGGATATCCAGGAATTGAACTCATCTCTGCACCAAGCGGACCTAATAGAGATCTATAGAACTCTCCACCCCAAATCAACAGAATATACATTCTTCTCAGCAACACATCACACTTATTCCAAAATTGACCACATAATTGGAAGTAAAGCACTCCTCAGCAAATGTAAAAGAACAGAAATTATAACAAACTGTCTCTCAGACCACAGTGCAATCAAACTAGAACTCAGGACTAAGAAACTCAATCAAAACCACTCAACTACATGGAAACTGAACAACCTGCTCCTGAATGACTACTGGGTATATAACGAAATGAAGGCAGAAATAAAGATGTTCTTTGAAACCAATGAGAACAAAGACACAACAAACCAGAATCTCTGGGACACATTTAAAGCAGTGTGTAGAGGGAAATTTATAGCACTAAATGCCCACAAGAGAAAGCTGGAAAGATCTAAAATTGACACTCTAACATCACAATTAAAAGAACTAGAAAGGCAAGAGCAAACACATTCACAAGCTAGCAGAGGCAAGAAATAGCTAAGATCAGAGCAGAACTGAAGGAGATAGAGACACAAAAAACCCTCCAAAAAATCAATGAATCCAGGAGTTGGTTTTTTGAAAAGATCAACAAAATTGACAGACCGCTAGCAAGACTAATAAAGAAGAAAAGAGAGAAGAATCAAATAGACGTAATAAAAAATGACAAAGGGGATATCACCACCGACCCCACAGAAATACAAACTACCATCAGAGAATACTATAAACACCTCTACGCAAATCAACTAGAAAATCTAGAAGAAATGGATAATTTCCTGGACACTTACACTCTTCCAAGACTAAACCAGGAAGATGTTGAATCCCTGAATAGACCAATAGCAGGCTCTGAAATTGAGGCAATAATTAATAGCCTATCAACCAAAAAGAGTCCAGGTCCAGATGGATTCACAGCTGAATTCTACCAGAGGTACAAGGAGGAGCTGGTACCATTCCTTCTGAAACCATTCCAATCAATAGAAAAAGAGGGAATCCTCCCTAACTCATTTTATGAGGCCAACATCATCCTGATACCAAAGCCTGGCAGAGACACAACAAAAAAAGAGAATTTTAGACCAATATCCTTGATGAACATCGATGCAAAAATCCTCAATAAAATACTGGCAAACCGGATTCAGCAGCACATCAAAAAGCTTATCCACCATGATCAAGTGGGCTTCATCCCTGGGATGCAAGGCTGGTTCAACATTCACAAATCAATAAACGTAATCCAGCATATAAACAGAACCAAAGACAAGAAACACATGATTATCTCAATAGATGCAGAAAAGGCCTTTGACAAAATTCAACAGCCCTTCATGCTAAAAACACTCAATAAATTCGGTATTGATGGAACGTACCTCTAAATAATAAGAGCTATTTATGATAAACCCACAGCTAATATCATACTGAATGGGCAAAAACTGGAAAAATTCCCTTTGAAAACTGGCACAAGACAGGGATGCCCTCTCTCACCACTCCTATTCAACATAGTGTTGAATGTTCTGGGTAAGGCAATCAGGCAAGAGAAAGAAATCAAGCGTATTCAGTTAGGAAAAGAAGTCAAATTGTCCCTGTTTGCAGATGACATGATTGTATATTTAGAAAACACCATTGTCTCCGCCCAAAATCTCCTTAAGCTGATAAGCAACTTCAGCAAAGTCTCAGGATACAAAATTAATGTGCAAAAATCACAAGCATTCTTATACACCAATAACAGACAAACAGAGAGCCAAATCAGGAATGAACTTCCATTCACAATTGCTTCAAAGAGAATCAAATACCTAGGAATCCAACTTACAAGGACCTCTTCAAGGAGAACTACAAACCACTGCTCAGTGAAATCAAAGAGGACACAAACAAATGGAAGAACATACCATGCTCATGGATAGGAAGAATCAATATCGTGAAAATGGCCATATTGCCCAAGGTTATTTATAGATTCAATGCCATCCCCATCAAGCTACCAATGAGTTTCTTCACAGAATTGGAAAAAACTGCTTTAAAGTTCATATGGAAGCAAAAAAGAGCCCGCATTGCCAAGACAATCTTAAGTCTAAAGGACAAAGCTGGAGGCGTCACGCTACCTGACTTCAAACTATACTACAAGGCTACAGTAACCAAAACAGCATGGTACTGGTACCAAAACAGAGATATAGACCAATGGAACAGAACGGAGTCCTCAGAAATAATACCACACATCTACAGCCATCTGATCTTTGACAAACCTGAGAGAAACAAGAAATGGGGAAAGGATTCCCTATTTAATAAATGGTGCTGGGAAAATAGGCTAGCCATAAGTAGAAAGCTGTAACTGCATCCTTTCCTTACTTCTTATACGAAGATTAATTTAAGATGGATTAGAGACTTAAATGTGAGACCTAATACCATAAAAACCCTAGAAGAAAACCTAGGTAGTACCATTCAGGACATAGGCATGGGCAAGGACTTCATGTCTAAAACACCAAAAGCAACGGCAGCAAAAGCCAAAATTGACAAATGGGATCTAATTAAACTAAAGAGCTTCTGCACAGCAAAAGAAACTACCATCACAGTGAACAGGCAACCTACAGAATGGGAGAAAATTTTTGCTATCTACTCATCTGACAAAGGGCTAATATCCAGAACCTACAAAGAACTCAAACAAATATACAAGAAAAAAACCAACAACCCCATCAAAAAGTGGGCAAAGTATATGAACAGACATTTCTCAAAAGAAGACATTCATACAGCCAACAGACACATGAAAAAATGCTCATCATCACTCGCCATCAGAAAAATGCAAATCAAAACCACAATGAGATACTATCTCACACCAGTTAGACTGGCAATCATTAAAGAGTCAGGAAACAACAGGTGTTGGAGAGGATGTGGAGAAATAGGAACACTTTTACACTGTTGGTGGGATTGTAAACTAGTTCAACCATTATGGAAAACAGTATGGCAATTCCTCAAGGATCTAGAACTAGATGTTCCATATGACCCAGCCATCCCACTACTGGGTATATACCCAAAGGATTATAAATCATGCTGCTATAAAGACACATGCACATGTATGTTTATTGCGGCACTATTCACAATAGCAAAGACTTGGAATCAACCCAAATGTCCATCTGTGACAGACTGGATTAAGAAAATGTGGCACATATACACCGTGGAATACTATGCAGCCATAAAAAATATGAGTTTGCGTCCTTTCTAGGGACATGGATGCAGCTGGAAACCATCATTCTAGCAAACTATCACAAGAACAGAAAACCAAACACTGCATGTTGTCACTCATAGGTGGGAACTGAACAATGACATCACTTGGTCTTGGGAAGGAAAACATCACACACCGGGGCCTATCATGGGGAGGGGGGAAGGGGGAGGGATTGCATTGGGAGTTATACCTGATATAAATGACGAATTGATGGGTGCTGACGACTTGATGGGTGCAGCACACCAACATGGCACAAGTATACATATGTAACAAACCTGCACGTTATGCACATGTACCCTAGAACTTAATGTATAATAAAAAAAAAAAAAAAAAAACTATCTGAAGTGGAGCTGATTTCACTCTACTTTCGTCTCCCACTCTCCTGGCCCACTCTGTGGAGGCAGTGCCAATGAATCGTATTACCCAAGAGGCAGTCAGTGAAGAATAAACAAAGGGAAACAGATGACTCAATAAGCCAATGATTACATATTCAAGTCTTGATTAACTGAGTGTTGACCTGTGGTTTGAAAGTTACAAAAATGCTAAGATGTGATTTTTCTTTTAGGTGGGAAATGAAGAAGGATGAAACACTACAAGAGGAAGAAAAAGCAATGCTGGAGCACTTAAAACAAATCTGCACCCCACAGAACTCTTCTGCCTCAGATAACACAGAGGAACAGTATCTGCAGAAAACAGCAACAGCTTTATTTTAGGAAACAATCCCATGTAATGGAGTAGGATTTTTACCATAGTCAGAATGTACCTCATATGTGCTGTGAAGCATGAAACCAATGACTGAGTAGTCTCTGTACTGAAAAGGAATACAGCACATAAAGAATAAGGTGCTACATATTTTTTTATTTTAAAAATAATTTCAAATGTTTTTCTTTCCTCAATCTTTCTCTTTATATGATATAACTGCTGCCATCTCGTGTTCCCTTTGAATTATTTTTTTCTCCTTTCAGTCTTGAAGTATCTATGACAACAGGCAAAAATGTTCAGAAAAATTTTAAAGGGTTTTTGAAATGCAACATTTGGATGTTAAGTTGAATGGAGTCACATAGCCCCGTGAGGTCATCTGAAATTTTTAATTTAATTTTGTTGTAGCTGTAGCCCAAGTCCCAATCTTAATTGCCTTACCCACAATTGTGCCAACCTTCCTCATTCAATTTATCTAATTACAGTTAAAAAAAAAAAAAAAAGGCATTCTCCTGAACTATAACTTTAGTCACACCTCTGCTTGTATTGGTTTTCAGTTTTCCTCCTAAAACAGAATCAAACTTCTACTCATACATATTCAGGTCCTATACCAAATGGCTCCATGTTCAGACAATTGCCTGCCATCCTCTTGGTTCAAGTCACACACTTGCCATGTTTTCCCAACCAGAATCCATCTTTCTTCCAAATTTAGGCTGAAAACTAATTCCAGCAATCTTTACCCCAAAGCTCATTAGCTCATATAATGTGTTATTTAAAAAACTTTTCATTATATTGCTACACACACACACACACACACACACAGAGAGAACAGAACATGCTCTAGTACCCTCTCTGCTAAGGACAATTATAGATATTTATTATTTCCTTCCTATCATTGCCTGATATTAGATTATAAAGACCCTGAAGATCTTATTATACAATATGAAGTCTCCCTTTATAACTCCCCGTATGCCTACTACAGTGTTATTTCATCAAGGGGGCAGTTAACAAACACAATTGATTAAATAGCTGCTAATGAAAGAAAAAGACAACAAAGAGAACTGCATGGTTGGGCAGTCTAAGAATGTCTGGGAGAAGCCTTATATCTTTTTTTTTTTTTTTTTTTTCATTTTAGAAATGGGGTCTCGCTGTGTTGCCTGGAATGTAGTGTAGTGGCATGATCATAGTTCACTGTAACCTCAAACTCATGGGCTCAAGCAATACTCCTGCCTTAGCCTCCTGAGTAGCTAGAACTACAGGTGTGTGCCACCACACCTGGTTCATTTTTTAAATTTTTATGTAAAGATGAGGTCTCACTATGTTGCCCAGGCTGGACTTGATCTCCCTGCCTCAAGTGATCCTCCCACCTCTGTCTCTCGAAGCACTGGAACTATAGGCATGAGTGACCACACCAGGCCCAGAAGCCTTACATCATGGGCTATTTTAGAGCATATGACATCAAACTTCATGTTTTCTGATGTTCTCAGATATATAATAAATTGTCCGTACTCCCACATCCTGTGATTTTTATAAAATATGTGTAGGCTACATGATTTCCAAAGGAAAGTACTCATGCATTTTTCAAAGAGTAAAAGCTTGGGGTGCAGAGGAGGCCACATTAGGAAATCTCTTACATTTTTTCTTTAAATAAAAATACATAAATGGCCATGTAGACAGCTGCCTGCCAAATAACACATTTTATTTTTAAAAAATGTACTTTAGTTGGCCAGTATAATCATAAGCCAAGTGTTTTTAAGATTTGGTTGAAGTAATTTCTAAAAATTCTGTGAAGACCATTTAGAAAATGGTAGGAAAATTTTATGGGAACTGGACATTCCATCTAATCTGATCTTTAGACAGGTTACTATAATAATCAACGTAAGGCAACAGTTGACTTTATTCCTTCAGCTAAGTGGTGGTCTGTGTACTAAATCTGCCTAATTGTGCTTCATTTTGACTAGATGCAAAAATGGAAAGTTAAAAATAAATTAATCCAATAAGCCAAATATAACATCTTATAAAGTTATAGGATTTCACATTTGGATTGTCTTCTAATATATCTAAAGGTCATCTTTTAAAGCTATTATTATTGAATTCGTATATTCCTGTATTAATCCTGGGAAGTAATTTTGTTCCTCCAGAAAGAATATTTTCTGTGGCTTCCTTTTGAAAGGAGAGAAGTATAGTAAGGGGAGAATGGGATGAGTTCAAAGGAAGAGAAAAGTAGTAGAGAAAGTGGGCTTGCAGTTGAATTCTATTCTGTGCTTGTTCAGTGAATTTATTATAGCCATAAGTGCAATAAAGTTTATTATTGAAAGTGTTAAATGACAAGTCATTGATTTATCAGATTATTTTAACTTTATACTCAATACGTTTTTTTAAGAATAACAAGAGGTGGTATTTCAAAAAGGTTTTTGTTTCTCACATTTGTATGAGTTAGCAACAGGAATGAAGTCTAACAGTTTATACCTCCCCATATGCTTATTACAAAAATATTATCTTCCTATAAAGTATGATCTTCCTTCTGTGTTCTGTTTAACTGTATTTTTATGCAATTATATAGAGATATCTATTTTATTAATGGTTTAGCAGTTACTATGTGAAAATAGTATGAATTAATTTTTAAATAAATTATAAATAATATTGTCTATTTCAGATATTTTACATTTTTGTCATCTCTACCAAACACCATTATAGAACTACCAACCAAAGAATGGAAAAAAGAAACTACTTGGTTTAACAAGATGTGCCTACTCATAAGGTCCTATTACCCCAGTTTATATATACCTGGGTCAAAGAAAGTTTCAGGTAGTTTATAATTATCATTCCTTACTATAAAAAATTTTAAGATTTTTAATACCTCCCTTTAAAATTGAAAAGTTTCACAGAAAAAAAAAAAAAAAAAAACACAGCTGTATTCAACCTTAAAAAGAAAGGAATTTCTGTCATATGCTGCAACAAGCATGAACCTTGATCACATTATGCTAAGTGAAATAAGCCAGTCCCTGAAAGACAAAGAATGTGTGATTCCACTTACATAAGGTATCTAAACTAGTCAAATGCAGAGAAGTAGAAATTAGAATGGTGGTTACCAGGGGGCGGGGGAGGAGGAAAAGGGGAATGGTTGTTCAAAGGGTACAGAGTTTCAGATTTATATGATGACGAAGTCTGGAGATCCGTTTCACAAGAACGTGAATACACTTAACACAACTAAACTGTATACTTCAACATGGTTAGGAGAGATTGCTGAGAAAGCAGCTTCAAGATGGCTGACTAGCTACATTTGCTACTCACCTCTTCCACAGAGAAGAACCAACATAGCGAGTAGATAACCACACTTCGAATAAATGATCTAAGAGAGAATACTGGAATTCAACAGAGGAGTGTCAGAAAACATTAGAACAAGGAAGGAGAGAGGTGAGGCAGCCTGCTCAGCCAGAATTGACCGGAAGCCCAGAGAGACTTCCTGGTTGAGAAAAGGGTGACAGACCTTTAGCAGTGCACACTCCTACTACAGGTTACTGCAAACCAAGCCACGGGAGAGCCCTTTGACCCACGTGGACTCTGAAACCAATATAGGGAGATGCTTGGCAACCAAAATTAGCCGCGCATGGTGGTGCATGTCTGTAATCCCAGCTACTCAGGAGGCTGAGGCACGAAAATCGCTTGAACCCAGGATGCAGAGGTTGCAGTGAGCCCAGATCGCGCCACTGCATTCCAGCCTGGGTGACACAGCAAGACTCGGTCTCAATAAATAAATAAATAAATAAATAAATAAATAAATAAATAAAATAATCCTATCAAAAATTGGGTGAATATCAATAGATATTTCTCAAAAGAAGACATACAAATGGCCAACAGGTATGTGAAAACACGCTCAACATCACTAATCATCAGGGAAATGCAAATCAAAACCACAATGAGATCATCTTACCCCAGTTATAATGACTATTATTAAAAATATGAAAAATAAGAGATGTTGGCAAGAATGTGGGGAAAGGGGAAAATTTTGAGGATTATTAATTTATTTTATTTTATTAATTGTGTGGGTACATAGTAGGCATATATATTTATGGGATACATGAGATGTTTTGATATAGGCATGCAATGCACAATAATCACATAATGGAGAACAGAGTATCCATCTCCTCAAGCTTTTATCCTTTGTATTGCAAATAATCCAATTACATCATTTTAGTTATTTTTAAAACATACAATTATTATTGACTATAGTCACCCTGTTGTGCTATCAAATAGTAGGCCTCATCCATTCTTGCCATTTCTTTTGTACCCATTAACCATCCACATGTACCCCTAATCCCCAACAACCCTTCCCAGCCTCTAGTAACCGTCCTTTTATTCTCTATGTCCATGCATTCAATTGTTTTGATTTTTAGATTCCACAAATAAGTGAGAACACGTAATGCTTGTTTTTCTGTGCCTGGATTATTTCACTTATAATGATCTCGAGTTCCATCCATGTTGTTGCAAATGATAGAATCTCATTCTTTTTATGGTTGAATAGTACTCCATTGCATATATGTACCACATTTCCTTTATCCATTTGTCTGTTGACGAACACTTAGGTTGCTGCCAAATCTTAGCTATTGAGAATAATGCTGCAACAAACATGAATGCAGATATCTCTTCCATAGACTGATTTCATCTCTTTTGGATATAGACCCAGTAGTGGAATTGCTGGATCATATGACAGCTCTACTTTTAGTTTTTTGAGGAGTGTCCAAACTTCTCCATAGAGGTTGTACTAATTTACATTCCCACCAACAGTGTATGAGAGTTCCCCTTTCTCCACATCCTTGTCAGCATTTGTTATTGCCTGTTTCTTTTCTTTCTTTCTTTCTTTCTTTCTTTCTTTCTTTCTTTCTTTCTTT
>NC_045437.1:90993787-91024567 GCF_002776525.5 Piliocolobus tephrosceles | reverse complement strand
TTTCTTTCTTTCTTTCTTTCTTTCTTTCTTTCTTTCTTTCTTTCTTTCTTTCTTTTTTTATATAAGCCATTTTAACTGGGGTGAGATGATATCTCATTGTAGTTTTGATTTGTATTTCTCTGATGATCAATAATGTTGAGCACCTTTTCATATGCCTGTTTGCCATTTGTATGTCTTCTCTTGAGAAATTTATATTCAAATATTTTCCCATTTTTTATTGGATTATTAAAATTTTTCCTACAGAGTTGAGTTCCTTATATATTCTGGTTATTAATTCCTTGTAAGATGCATAGTTTGCAAATATTTTCTCCCATTCTGTGGATTGTCTCTTTACTTTGTTAGTTGTATCCTTTGTTGTGCAGAAGCTTTTTAACTTGTTTTGATCCCATTTGTCAATTTTTGCTTAGGTTGCCTGGGCTTATAGGGTATTACTCAAGAAATCTTTTCCCAGTGCAATGACACAGAGAGTTTCTCTAATGTCCTGGAGAGTTTCTTGTAGTAGTTTCATAGTTTGAGGTCTTAGATTTAAGTCTTAAATCCATTTTGATTTTATTTTTGCATATGGTGAGAGACGGGGGTCTAGTTTCATTCTTCTGCATATGGATAGCTGGTTTTCCCAGCAGCATTTATTGAAAAGACTATCTTTTCCCCCAGTGTGTTCCTGGCATCTTTGTCAAAAATGCGTTCACTGTAGGTGTGTGGATTTGTTTCTGCGTTTTCTAATCTATTTATTGGCCTGTGTGTCTATTTTTATGCCAGTACCATTGCTGTTTGAGTTGCTATAGCTCTGTAGTATAATTTGAAGTCAGGTAATGTGATTCCTTCAGTTTTGTTCTTTTTGCTTAAGACAGGTTTGGCTATTCTGGGTTTTTTGTGGTTCCATATCAATTTCATGATTCTTTTTTCTATTTCTGTGAAGAATGTCATTGGTATTTTGATAGGGATTGCATCGAATTTGTAGATTGCTTTGGGTACTATGTAAATTTTAACAATATTGCATCTTTCAATCCATGAACATATAATATCTTTCCATTATTTTGTGTCCTCTTCAATTTCTTGCATCCATGTTTTATAATGTTCATAGTAGAGATCTTTAACTTCTTTGGTTATGTTAAACTCTTGGCTACTGTAAATGGGATTACTTTTTGGATTTCTTTTCAGATTGTTCTTTGTTGGCATATAAAAATTCTACTGATTTTTGTATGTTGCTTTTGTATCCTGTAACTTTACTGAATTTGTTTATCAGTTTTGATAGGTTTTTTGGTGGAGTCTTTAGAGTTTTCCAAATATAAGATAGTATAATCAGCAAACAAGGATAATTTGACTTCTTCCTTTCCAATTTGGAAGCCCTTTACATCTTTCTCTTGTCTGATTTCTCTAGCTAGCACTTCCAGTACTATGTTAAATAACAGTACTAAATGTGGACATCCTTGTCATGTTCTACATCTTAGAGGAAAGGCTTTCAGTTTTCCCCATTCAGTATGATTACTAGCTGTGGGTCTGTCATATATGGCTATTATTATGTTGAGGTATAGTTTTGGTATTTGGTTTTGGTATTAGGGTAATACTGGTCTCATAGAATGGGTTTGGAACTATTTCCTCCTCCTCTAGTTTTCAGAATAATTTGAGAAGGATTGGTATTAGTTCTTCTTTAATGTTTGGTAAAATTCAGCAGTGAAGCCATTGGATCCCAGGCTTTTCTTTACTGAGAGACTTTTAATTAAGGCTTCAATCTCATTACTTGTTACTGATCTGTTCAGGTTTTGGATTTCTTCGTGGTTCAATCTTGATAGGTTGTAGTGTCTGGGAACTTGACCATTTAGATTTTCCAATTCATTTGCATATATTTGCTCATAGTAGCTACTAATGATCCTTTGAATTTCTGCAGTACCAGTTGTAATATCATCTTTTTCTTTTCTGATTTTATTTGTATCTTCTCTCTTTTTTTTCTTAGTCTGCCTAAAGGATTGTCAATTTTGATAGCTTTTCAAAAAAGTAACTTTTTGTTTTATTGATCTTTTGTATTGCTTTTTTCATTTCAGTTTCATTCATTTCTGCTCTGATCTTTATTATTTATTTTCTTCTACCAATTTTGAGTTTAGTTTGCTCTTGCTTTTCTTTAAGATTCATCATGAGGTTGTTTATTTGAAGTTTTTCCTCTTTTTTTTTTTTTTTTGATGTAGACATTTATACCTACAAAATTCCCTTTTAGTACTGCTTTTGCTATATCCCATAGGTTTTGGTAAGTTGTGTTTCCATTATCATGTTTCAAGAAATTTTTCAATTGCCTTCTTAATTTTTTTCATTGACCCACTAGTAATTCAGGAGCATACTGTTTAATTTTCATGTATTTGTATAGTTTCCAAATTTTTTTTTTTTTTTGAGTTGGAGTCTCACCCTGTCACCCAGGCTGGAGTGCAATGGCACCATCTCGGCTTACTGCAATGGCTGCCTCTTGGGTTCAAGCAATTCTTCAGCCTCAGCTTCCCGAGTAGCTGGGATTACAGGTACCTGCCATCATGCCCAGCTAATTTTTGTATTTTTGTAGAGACAGGTTTTCACCATGTTGGCCAGGCTGGTCTTGAACTCCTGACCTCAGGTGATCCACCCGCCTCATCCTCCCAAAGTGCTGAGATTACAAGCGTGAGCCACCAAAAATTCCGCTTATTAATTTCTAGTTTTATTCCATTGTAGTCAGATAAGATGTTAAATATTATTTCAATTTATTTCAATGTTTTCAACTTGTTTTGTCTGAAATCTAACATATGGTCTATCCTTGCGAATGATCCATGTGGTAAGGAAAACAATGTGTAATCTGCAGCCACTGGATAAAATATTTTATAATAGCTATTAGGTTCATTTGGTCTATACTGCACATTAAATCCAATGTTTCTTTGTTGATTTTCTGTCTGGAAGATCTGTCCAGTGCTGAAAATGAGTTGTTGAAGTTTTCAGCTCTTACTGTATTGAGGCCTAGCTCTCTCTTTAGCTCTAAAAATATTTGCTTTATGTACCCGGGTACTCCAGTATCAGGTGCATGTATATTTAAAACTATTATATCCTCTTACTGAATTGATCTCTTTATCATTATATAGTGACTTTCTTCGACTCTTCTTATAGTTTTTGTCTTGAAATGTATTTTGTTTAATATAAGTATAGCTACTCCTGCTCTTTTTTGGTTTCCATTTGCATGGAATATCTTTTTCCCTCCCTTTATTTTCAGTCTATGTATGTCTTTATAAGTGATGTGTATTTCTTGTAGGCAACAGATTAATGAGTCTTGTTTTTTCATCCATTCACCCACTCTATGTCTTTTGATTGAGAATTTAGTCCATTTACATTCAATGCTATTATTGATAAGTAGAGACTTACTCCTGCCTTTTTTTATTTGTTTTGTTGTCTTGTGGTCTTCTCTTCTTTCTTCCTTTCCTTCCTGTCTTATTTTAGTGATAGTGACTTTCTCTGGTAATATTGTATAGTTTGTGGTTTTTATTTTGTGTGTGTCCATTGTATGTTTTTTGATTTAAGATTACCATGAGGCTTACAAATACTGTCTTATAACCCATTGTTTTAACCCGATAACAACTTAACACTGTTTGCATAAACAAACAAACAAGAAGAACTCTAATAAGAACGCTATGCCTTAATTTCATCCCTCTGCTTTTTAACTTTTTCTTATTTCTATTTATATCTTCTTGTATTGCTTATGTCTTGAAAAGTTAATGTAGTTACTATTTTTGATTGGTTCATTGTTTAGCCTTTCTACTTAGGATAAGAGTTATTTATATACCACAGTTACAGTGTTACAATATTCCGTTTTTTTTCCTGTGTACTTACTATTACCAGTGAGTTTTATATATTCAGGTAATTTCATATTGCTCATTAATTACCTTTTCTTTTTGACTGAAGTACTCCCTTTAGCATTTCCTGTAGGACAGGTCTGGTGTTGATGAAATTCCTTAGCTTTTGTTTTTCTGGGAAAGTCCTTATATCTCCTTCATGTTTGAAGGATATTTTTGCCAGATATACTATTCTAAGGTAAAAGGTTTTTTCCTTCAACATGTTAAATATGTCATGCCACTCTCTCCTGGCCTGTAAGGTTTCCATGGAAAACTCTGCTGCCAGACATTTTGGAACTCCATTTTAGGTTATTTGTTTCTTTTCTCTTGCTGCTTTTAGGATCGTTTATTTATGCTTGACCTCTGGAAGTCTGATTATTAAATGCTTTGAGGTAGTCTTCTTTGGATTAAATCCGCTTGGTGTTCTATAACCTTTTTGTACTTGGATATTGATATCTTTCTCTAGGTTTGGGAAGTTCTCTGTTATCTCTTTCAGCAAACTTTCCTCCCCATCTCTTTCTCTACCTCCTCTTCAAGGCTAATAACTCTTAGATTTGCCGCTTTGAGACTATTTTCTAGATCCTATAAGGTGTGCTTTGTTGTTTTTCATTCTTTTTACCTTTGTCTGCTTTGACTGTGTCTTTTCAAATGGCCTGTCTTCAAGCTCACTAATTCTTTCTTCTGCTTGATCAGTTCTGCTATTAAAGGAACTCTTAAGTGTGCCAATTGGATTTTTTGGCTCCAGAATTTCTGCTTGATTCTTTTACATTATTTCAATCTCTTTGTTAAATTTATCTCATAGAATTCAGAATTGCTGCTCTGTGCTATCTTGAATTTATTTGAGGGTCCTCAACATGACTATTTTGAATTCTGTGTCTGAAAGGTCACATATCTCTTTCTCCAGGATTGGTCCCTGGTGCCTTACTTGGTTCATTTGGTGAGGTCATGTTTTCCTGGATGTTGTTAATGCTAGCAGATGTTCTTCCATGTCTGGGCATTGAAGAGCTAGGTATTTATTGTAGTCTTCACTGTCTGGGCTTGTTTGAACATGTCTTTCTTGGAAAGCTTTCCAGACTTTTGAAAGAACTTGGGTGTTATCATCTAGGTTATATCTGCTTTAGGGAGCACCCCAAGACTAGTAACACATGGTTCCTGTGAAAAGAGAACTCTTATACACTGTTGGTGAGAATGTCAATTAGTACAACCTCTATGGAAAATAACATGGAGCTTTCTCAAAATCCTAAAAATGGAACTACTTTATGATCCAGCAGTCTCACTACTGGGTAGAACTGGAAATTCTGTGTTAAGTGGAATAAGATAGGCACAGAAAGACAAATATTGCATGATCTTATTCATATGTAGGAACGTAAAAAGTTGATATCATGGAGGTAAAAAGTAGAGTGATAGATAACAGAGACTAGGAAGGGTATGTGAGTGGGAAGAGGGAATGAAGAGAAGTTAGTGAAAACTTACATACAGTTAGGTAGAAGGTATACGTTCTAAAGTTGGATAGTACAGTAAGGTGACTATAGTTAGGAACAATGTGTTGTATACTTTAAAATAGCTAGAAGAGAGGATATGAATTGTTTCCAACACATAGAAATTAGGAATACTCAAGGTGATGGAAACTCCAAATACCCTGACTTGATCCTTACATATTCTATGCATTTAACAAAATATCACTTGTACCTCATGAGTATGTAAAATAGTATTTATCAATATTAAATTAAAATAAAAAAAACACTTGTTGCAGAATTTAAGTAAAAATAATGTTCGAAAACTTGACAGTGAAAAAAGTAATATATATACTCCTGTAATGTATATGAGTGAACAGTTGTATCTAAACAAATACATTTAATATTATAAATGTATAAAAATGGTTAAGTTGGTAAATATTATGCTGCATGTTTCTACCACAAATTAAAAGAACATGTACATAGACCCACCACTGACAAACATTCCTAATGTGGTGCCAGAAAGTGTTTGAATTTTAATAGAAAACTATAAAATCACTATATTCCACATCAGTTATAATAGCACAATGAATAGAATAGTACCTTGCATCTCAATACTAACATTAAATGTAAATGGCCTAAGTGCTCCACTTAAAAGATACCAAATGGAAGAATGGATGAGAACTCACAAACCAAGTATCTGGTGTCTTCAAAAGACTCACCAGACACATAAAGACTAACATAAACTTAATGTAAAGAGGTGGAAAAGATATTCCATGCAAATTGACACCAAAAGAGAGCAGGAGTAGCTATTCTTATATCAGAAAAAAACAAACTTTAAAGCAAAAGGAGTTAAAAAAAAAAAAAAAGTCAGAGGGACATTATATAATGATAAAATGACTAGTCCAACAGGAAAATATCACAATCCTAAATATATATGTGCTTAACACTGGAGCTCCCAACTTTATAAAACAATTACCACTAGACCTAAGAAATTAGACAGTAACACAATAATAGAGGGGGACTTAGTACTCTACTGAGAGCACTAGACAGGTCCTCAGGACAGAAAGTCAACAAAGAAATAATGGGCCTAAACTATATCCTAGAACAAATGGACTTAACAGATATTTACAGAACATTCTCCACAGCAACTGCAGAATACACATTCTATTCATTGGCACATAGAACTTTCTCTAAAATAGACTATATGATAGCCACAAAACAAGTCTCAACAAATTTAAGAAAATAGAAGTTACATCAAGTACTCTCTCAGACCACAGTAGAATAAAATTGAAAATCAACTCCAAAAGAAACCTTCAAAACCATGCAAATACATGGAAATTAAATAACCTGCTCCTGAATGATCACCAGGTCAACAATGATATCAAGATGGAAATTAAAAAGTTCCTTGAGCTGAACAATAATAGTGACACAACCTATCAAAACCTCTGGGATACATCAAAAGTGGTGCTAAGAGGAAAGTTCATAGCATTAAATGCCTACATCAAGAAGTCTGAAAGAGCACAAATAGACAATCTAAGGTTACACCTCAAGGAAACAGAGGAACAAGAACAAACCCAACTCAGACCCAGAAGAAGAAAAGAAATAACAAAGATCAGAGCACAACTAAATGAAATTGAAACAAATAAAAAAGGATACAATAGATAAATGAAAGAAAAAGCTGGCCCTTTGAAAAGATAAATAAAATTAGCAGACCATTAGTCAGATTAACCAAGAAAAGAAGCAAAAAGATCCAAATAAAGTCAATTAGAAATGAAATGGGAGACATTACAACCAATACCCACAGAAATATAAAAGATCATTCAAGGATACTATGAACACCTTTACGTGCATAAAGTAGAAAACCTAGAGGAGATGGATAAATTCCTGGAAATATACATCCCTCCTAGATTAAATTAGGAGGAAATAGAAACTGAACATACCAACAAAAAGCAGTGAGATTGAAATGGTAATAAAAAATCTGCCAACAACAAAAAAAATGTCCAGGACCAGATGGAGTTATAGCTGAATTCTATCAGACATTCAAAAAAGAATTGGTACTAATCTTATTGACACTATTCCATAAGAAAGAGAAAGAGGGAATCTTCTTTAAATGATTCTATGAAGTCAGCATTGCCCTAATACCAAAACCAGGAAAGAACATAACAAAAAAAAAGAAAGAAAGAAAAGTACAGACCAATATCCCTGATGAACATAGATGCAAAAATCCTCAGCAAAATACTAGCTAACCAAATCCAACAGCATATTAAAAAGATAATCTACATGATCAAGTGGGTTTCATACCAGGGATGCAGGGTTAGTTTAACATACACAAGTCAATAAATGTGATACACTGCATAAACAGAATTTAAAACAAAAATCACATGATCATCTCAACAGATTCAGAAAAAGCATTTGACAAAATCCAGCATCCCTTTATGATTAAAACCCTTAGCAAAATCAACATAGAAGGGACATACCCTAAGGTAATAAAAGATATCTATGACAAACATGCAGCCAACATTATACTGAACATGGAAAAGCTGAAAGCATTCCCTCGAGAATTCGAACAAGACAAGCATGGCCTCTTTCACCACTTCTATTCAATATAGTACTGGAAGTCCTATCCATAGCAATCAGACAAGAAAAAGAAATACTGGGCATCCAAATTGGTAAAAAGGAAGTCAAACTGTCGCTGTTTGCTGATGACATGATTGTATAACTAGAAAACCCTAAAGACTCACCCAAAAAGCTACTAGAACTGGTAAATGAATTCAACAAAATTTCCAGATACAAAATTAATGTACACAAATCAGTAGCTCTGCTATACATTAACAGCAACCAAGCTGAGAATCAAAACAAGAGCTCAACTTCTTTTACAACAGCTGCAAAATACCCAAAATACTTAGGAATATACCTAACCAAGAATGTGAAAGACCTCCACAAGAAAAACTACAAAACACTGCTGAAATAAATCAGAGACAACACACACAAATGGAAACACATCCCATGCTTATGGATGAGTAGAGTCAATATTGTAAAAATGACCATACTGCCAAAAGCAATCTACAAATTCAGTGCAATTCCCATCAAAACACCGCCATCATTCTTCACAGAACCAGAAAAAAAAAAATCCTAAAATTCATATGGAATCAAAAAGAGCCTGCATAGCCAAAGCGAGACTAAGCAAAAAGAACAAATTTGCAGTCATCACTTTACCTGACTTCAAACTATACTATAAGGGTGTAGTCACCAAAACAGCATGGTACTGGTATACAAATAGGCACATGGACCAATGGAACAAAATAGAGAAACCAGAAATAAAGTCGAATACGTAGAGCCAACTGATTTTCGACAAAGCAAACAAAAACACAAAGTGGGGAAAGGACATCCTATTCAACAAATGGTGCTGAGGTAATCGGCAAGCTACATGTAGAAGAAAGAAACTGGATCCTCACCTCTCACCTTATACAAAAATCAACTCAAGGTGGATCAGAGACTTAAATCTAAGACCAGAAACCATAAAAATTCTAGAAGATAACATCAGAAAAACTCTTCTAGAGATTGGCTTAGGCAAAGCCTTCATGACCAAGAACTCAAAAGCAAATGCAACAACAAAAACAAAGATAAATGGATGAGATTTAATTAAATGAAAAAGCTTCTACACAGCAAAAGAAATAATCAGCAGTGCAAACAGAGAACCCACAGAGCAGGAGAAAATCTTTGCAATCTATATGTCTGACAAAGGACTAATATCCAGAGTCGACAAATAACTCAAACAAATCAGCAAGAACAAAACAAACAATCCCATCAAAAAGTGGGCTGAGGACATGAATAGACGATTCTCAAAAGAAGATATAAAAATGGCCAACAAACATATATAATAAAGCTCAACATCACTAATGATCAGGGAAATGCAAATCAAAACCACAATGCAATACCACCTTACTCCTGCAAGAATGACCATAATCAAAAAAATCAAATCATAATAAACGTTGGAGTGGATGTAGTGAAAGGGAACACTTTTACACTGTTGATAGGAATGTAAACTAGTACAGCCACTATGGAAAACAGTGTGGAGATTCCTTAAAGAATTAAAAGCAGATCTACCATTTGATACAGCAATCCTACTCCTGGGTGTTTACCCAGAAGAAAAGAAGTCATTCTGTGAAAAATATGCTTGGACATGCATGTTTATATCAGCACAATTCACAATTGCAAAAATATAAAACCAGCCCAAATGCCCACCAATCAACAAGAAGATAAAGAAAATGTGGTATATATATGCCATGAAATACTACTCAGCCATAAAAAGGAATGAAATAAAGGCATTTACAGCAACCTGGATGGAACTGGAGATGATTATTCTAAGTGACGTAACTCAGGAATGGAAAAACAAACATCGATGTTCTCATTCATAAGTGGGAGCTAAGCTATGAGGACACAAAGGCATTAAGAATCATACAATGGACCTTGGGGGCTCAGGGAAAAGGGTGGGTGGAGGGTGAGGGATAAAAGACTACACGTTGGGTACAGTGTACACTGTTTGGGTGATGGGTGCACTTAAACCTCAGAAATCACTGCTAAAGAACTTATTCATGGTTCCAAGATGGCCAAATAGGAACCACTCTGGTCTGAAGCTCCCAGCATGACTGACACAGAAGACGGGTGATTTCTGCATTTCCAAATGAGGTACCTGGTTCATCTCACTGGGACAGGTTGGACAGTGGGTGCAGCTCATGGAGGGTGAGCCGAAGCAGGGCGGTGCATCGCCTCACCCAGGAAGTGCAAGGGGTCAGGGGATTTCCCTTTCCTAGCCAAGAGAAGCCATGACAGACTGTAAATGGAACACTTCCACCCAAATATTGTGCTTTTCCAACAGTCTTAGCAACCAGCAGACCAGGAGATTCTATCTCATGCCCGGTTCGGCGGGTCCCACGCCCACAGAGCCTTGCTTACTGCTAGCGCCGCAGTGTGAGATAGACCTGTGAGGCAGCAGTCTGGAGTGGGGAGGGGCATCCGCCATTGCTGAGGCTTAAGTAGATAAACGAAGTAGCCTGGAAGCTTGAACTGGGCAGAGCCCAGTGCAGCTCAGCAAGGCCTCCTGCCTTTATAGACTCCACCTCTGGGGGCAGGGCATAACTGAACAAAAGGCAGCAGAAAATTCTGCAGAATTAAATGTCCCCATCTGACAGCTCTGAAAAGAGCAGTGGTTCTCCTAGCACAGGAGGCGCTGACACACACCTCATACAGGTGGGTGCCCCTCTGGGTCAAAGCTTCCAAAGGAAGGAGCAGGCAGCAATATTTACTGTTCTGGAATGTTTGCTGTTCTGCAGCCTCCGCTGGTGCTATCCAGACAAACAGGGTCTGAAGTGGACCTCCAACAGACCTGCAGCTGAGGGACCTGACTGTTAGAAGGAAAACTAACAAACAGAAAGGAATAGTATTAGCATCAACATAAAGGACATCCACACCAAAACCCCTTCTGTAGGTCACCAACGTCAAAGACCAACGGTAGACAAAACCACAAAGATGGGGAAAAACCAGAGCAGAAAAGCTGGAAATTCTAAAAACCAGAGTACCTCTTCCCCTCCAAAGGATCACAGCTCTTTGCCAGCAACAGAACAAAGCTGAATGTAGAATGATTTTGACGAGTTGACAGAAGTAGGCTTCAGAAGGTTGGTAATAACAAACTTCTCTGAGCTAAAGGAGCATGTTCAAACCCATCGCAAGGAAGCTAAAAACCTTGAAAAAAGATTAGACGACTGGCTAGCTAGAATAAACAGTGCAGGGAAGACCTTAAATGACCTTTTGGAGCTGAAACCCATGGTACGAGAACTTCATGACACATGTACAAGCTTCAATAGCTAATTCAATCAAGTGCAAGAAAGGGTATCAGTGATTGAAGATCAAATTAACGAAATAAAGCGAGAAGAGAAGTTTAGAGGAAAGAGACTAAAAAGAAATGAACAAAGCCTCCAAGAAATATGGGACTATGTGAAAAGACCAAATCTACGTTTGATTGGTGTACCTGAAAGTGACAGGGAGAATGGAACCAAGTTGGAAAACACTCTGCAGGATATTATCCAAGAGAACTTCCCCAACCTAGCAAGGCAGGCCAACTTTCAAATTCAGGAAATATAGAGAACACCACAAAGATGCTCCTCGAGAGGAGCAACCCCAAGACACATAATCATCAGATTCACCAAGGTTGAAATGAAGGAAATAACGTTAAGGGCAGCCAGAGAGAAAGGTCAGGTTACCCACAATGGAAGCCCATCAGATTAACAGCGGATCTCTTAGCAGAAACCCTGCAAGCCAGAAGAGAGTGGGGGCCAATATTCAACATGCTTAAAGAAAAGAATTGTCAACTCAGAATTTCATATCCAGCCAAACTAAGCTTCATAAGTGAAGGAGAAATAAATTTCTTTACAGACAAGCAAATCCTGAGAGATTTCGTCACCACCAGGCCTGCCTTACAAGAGCTCCTGAAGGAAGCACTAAACATGGAAAGGAACAACTGGTACCAGCCACTGCAAAAACATGCCAAATTGTAAAGACCTTCAATGCTAGGAAGAAACTGCATCAATTAATGGGCAAAATAACCAGCTAACATCAAATGACATGATCAAATTCACACATAACAATATTAACCTTAAATGTAAATGGGCTGAATGTCCCAATTAAAAGACACAGACTGGCAAATTGGATAGACTCAAGACCCATGAGTGTGCTGTATTTAGGAGACCCATCTCATATGCAGAGACACACATAGGCTCAAAATAAAGGGATGGAGGAAGATCTACCAAACAAAAAAAAAAAAAAAAAAAAAAGCAGGGGTTTCAATCCTAGTCTCTGATAAAACAGACTTTTAACCAATAAAGATCAAAAGAGACAAAGAAGGTCATTACACAATGGTAAATGGATCAATTCAACAGGAAGAGCTAACTATCCTAAATATATATGCATCCAATATAGGAGCATCCATATTTATAAAACAAGTCCTTAGAGATCTACAAAGAGACTTAGACATCCACACAATAATAATGGGATACTTTAACACCGCACTGTCAATATTAGACAGATCAATGAGACAGAAGGTTAACAAGGATAACCAGGACCTGAACTCAGCTCCGCACCAAGCAGACCTAACAGACATCTACAGAACTCTCCACCCCAAATCAACAGAATATACATTCTTCTCAGCATCACATCACACTTATTCTAAAATTGACCACATAGTTGGAAGTAGAGCACTCCTCAGCAAATGTAAAAGAACAGAAATCACAACAAACTGTCTCTCAGACCACAGTGGAATCAAATTAAAACTCAGGATTAAGAAACTCACTAAAAACTGCACAACTACATGGAAAATGAACAACCTACTCCTGAATGACCACTAGGTAAATAACGAAATTAAGGCAGAAATAAAGATGTTCTTTGAAACCAATGAGAACAAAGATATAACGTACCAGAATCTCTGGGACACATTGAAAGCAGTTTGTAGAGGGAAATTTATAGCACTAAATACACACAAGAGAAAGCAGGAAAGATCTAAATCAACACCCGAACATCACAATTAAAAGCACTAGAGAAGCAAGAGCAAACAAATTCAAAAGCTAGCAGAAGGCAAGAAATAACTAAGATCAGAGCAGAACTGAAAGAGATAGAGACACAAAAAGACCCTTAAAAATAATCAATGAATCCAGGAGCTGTTGTTTTGAAAAGATCAACAAAATTGATACACTGCTTACAAGGCTATAATAAAGAAGAAAAGAGAGAAGAATCAAATAGATGGAATAAAAATTGATAAAGGGGATATCACCACTGATCCCACAGAAATACAAACTACCATCGGAGAATACTATAAATGCCTCTACACAAATAAACTAGAAAATCTGGAAGAAATGGATAAATTCCTGGACACACACACCCTGCCAAGACTAAACCAGAAAGAAGTTGAATCTCTGAATAGGCCAATAATAGGCTCTGAAATTGAGGCAGTAATAGCCTACCAACCAAAAAAGTCCAGGACCAGATGGATTCACAGCCGAATTCTACAACAGGTACAAAGAGGAGCTGGTACCATTCCTTCTGAAACTATTCCAATCAATAGAAAAAGAGGGAATCATCCCTAACTCATTTTATGAGGCCAACATCATCCTGATACCAAAGCCTGGCAGAGACACAACAAAAAAAGAGACTTTTAGACCAATATCCCTGATGAACATCCATGCAAAAATCCTCAATAATTAATACTGGCAAACCGAATCCAGCAGCACATCAAAAAGCTTATCCACCGTGATCAAGTCGGCTTCATCCCAGGGATGCAAGACTGGTTCAACATATGCAAATCAATAAATGTAATCCATCACATAAACAAAACCAATGGCAAAAACATGTTTCTCTCAATAGATGCAGAAAGGACCTTCGACAAAATTCAACAGCACTTCATGCTGAAAACACTGAATAAAATAGGTATTGATGGAACATATCTCAAAATAAAAAGAGCTGTTTATGACAAACCCACAGGCAATATCATACTGGATGGGCAAAAATTGGAAGCATTCCCTTTGAAAACTGGCAGAAGACAGGGATGCCCTCTCTCACCACTCCTATTCAACACAGTGTTGGAAGTTCTGGTCAGGGCAATCAGGCAAGAGAAAGAAATAAAGCGTATTAAATTAGGAAAAGAGGAAGTCAAATTTTCCCTGTTTGCTGATGACATGATTGTATATTTAGAAAACTCCATTGTCTCAACCCAAAATCTTCTTAAGCTGATAAGCAACTTCAGCAAAGTCTCAGTATAAAAAATCAATGTGCAAAAATCATAAGCATTCCTATACATCAATAACAGACAAACAGACAGCCAAATCATGAGTGAACTCCCATTCACAGTTGCTACAAAGAGAATAAAATACCTGGGAATATAACTTACAAGGAATGTGAAGGACTTCTTCAAGGAGAACTACAAACCACTGCTCAACAAAATAAGAGGACACAAACAAATGGAAGAACATTCCATGCTCATGGATAGGAACAATTAATATCATGAAAATGGCCATACTGCCCAAGGTAATTTACAGATTCAAGGCCATCTCCATCAAGCTACCAATGACTTTATTCACATAATTGGAAAAAACTAGTTTAAATTTCATATGGAACCAAAAAAGAGCCTGCACTGCCAAGTGAATCCTAAGCAAAAGAACAAAGCTGGATGCATCATGCTACTGGAGTTCAAATTATACTATAAGGCTACAGTAACCAAAACAGCATGGTACTGGTACCAAAACAGATATACAGACCAATGAAACAGAACAGAGGCCTCAGAAATAACACCACACATCCAGAAATCATCTAATCTAATTGTCCCACAATTCTTCAATAGTCTGTTCCATCTTTTTACTTCTTTTTTCTCTTTGCATTTGAGTTTCAGAAGTTTCTATTGACGTAGCTTCAAACTCAGAGATTATTCTCTTGGTAGTGTCCAGTCTACTTATGAGCCTATCAAAAGCATTCTTCATTTCTGTTAGTCTTTTTTTTTTTTTTTATCTAGAACGTCTTTTTTATGATTTCTTAGTTTCCATCCCTCTGCTTCTTCAAGGGCAGACAATTGCCTTCTGTCCTTGCATGTTGTCCACGCCACCCCCCCCCCCCGCCCCCAATCCTACTTTGAAGGTTAGAAAGAGCTGGAATTGAGTATTTCCATTCCTCTGTGTTGGGAAGCCTCTGATAAGCCCCCAATCAGGCTCTGATAAAATAATTTCCCTTAAAAGCATACCTTGCCAAGAAAAACAGAGACCTCTGGGTATATTTTTAAATAGTTATTTTTCCTTCCCACCATCAGAGACTATTCTCTGATTCTTACAGTGAGAATCTGGTAGGGTGCTTAGAGAGAAAACTCACAAATACTAGATGGCTTAGAGTTTTTAACTCTGAAGCTAGTCCACTGTGAGCCTCCAGTAATTTGTCAATTACAGTTTAAAGTGTCCCTACAGATATTCGCTCAATTTCCTGGCTTTTGCTTCTAGTAAGTTGTGGTTCTCTGTATCTACCTGATGTAGTTTGAATATTTGTCCCCACCCAAGTTTCATGTTGAGTTGTAATTCCCAATGCTGGAGGTGGGTCCTGTTGGAATCAGTTTGGATCATGGAGGGTGGATCCCTCATGGCTTGGTGCTGTCCTTGTGATAGGAAGTTCTTGTGAGATCTGGTCATTTTAAACTATGTGGTATCTCCCCCACCTCTTGCTTGCCGCTGCTTTTGCCAGGTGATATGCCTGCTCCCTCTTTGCCTTCCACCATGATTGTAAGCTTCCTGAAGCCTCCCTCAAAGCTGAGCAGATGCTGGCACCATACTTCCTATAAAGCCTGCAGAACCATGAACCAATTAAACCTCTCTTTTTTTAAAAAAAAAAATTACTCAGTCTCAGTTATTTCTTTATAGCAATGCAAGTATGCGCTAATACAGAAAATGGGTACTGAGGAGTCCAGGGAATTGTCATAAAGATACCTGAAATGTGGTAGGAACTTTGGAACTGGGTAATAAGCAGAGGTTGGAAGAATTTGGAAGGCTCAAAGAAGACAGAAAGATAAGGGAAAGTTTAACACTTTTTAGAGACCAGTTAAATGGTTGTGACCAAAATGCTGACAGTGATATGGACAGTGAAGTCCAGGCTAGCGAGGTCTCAGATGAAAATGAGGAACTTACCGGGAACTGCAGCAAAGGTCACATGTGTTATAACTTAGCAAAGAGCTTGGATGCATTGTGTTCACACCCTAAGGATCAGTGGAGGTTTGAACTAAAGAGTGATAATTTAGGGTATCTGGCAGAAGAAATTTCTAAGTAGCAAAGTGTTCAAGAAGTGGTGTGGCTGCTTTTAATAGCCTAGCTCAGATGTGAAAGCAAAGAAATAAGCTGGAACTTATATTTTAAAAGAAAAGCAGAGCATAAGATTTTGAAAAATTTGCAGGCTCGCCATGTGGCAGAGAAAGAAAAAGCTTTCTTAGGAGAGGAATTCAAGCAGGCTGTTGAGCAACAACTTGCTAGATATATATTTGTATTACTAAAAGGAAGCCAAGTGCTAATATCAAAGACAATGGAGAAAAGGCCTTGAAGGCATTTCAGAGACCTTCCAGGCAGCCCCATTTATCACAGGCTCTGAGGCCTATGAAAACCTAATGGTTTCATGAGCCAGGACCAGGGCCAGGACCCGGCTGCCCTGCACAGCCTTGGGACACCATTCCCTGCATCCCAGCCACTCCTGCTCCAGCCTCAGCTCAAAAGGGCCTAGGTACAGCTCTGGCTGCCACTTTGGAGAACGCAAGCCATAAGCCTTGCTGGCTTCCATGTGATATTAAGCTTATAGGTGCACAGAATGCAACAGTGAAGAACACTTGGTAGCTTCCACCGACATTTCAGATGTAATAGAAAGCCTGCGCGCCCAGGCAGAAGCCTACTTCAGGAGCACAGCCCTCACAGGGAACCTCTACTAGGGCAGTGCCAAGGAGTATTGTGGGGTTGGAGCTCCCACACAGAGTTCCTAAGTGGGGACTGCCTCATAAAGCCGTGAGAAAGGGGTCACCCTCTTTCTGACCCCAGAATGGTAGATCCACTGTTAGCTTGCACCTTGCACTTGGATAAGTTGCAGGCATTCAACTCCAAACCATGAGAGCAGCCCCGGGGGCTGAACCCTGCAGAGCCACAGGGGAGGAGCTGCCCATGATGCAGGACATGGTGTTAAAGAAGACTATTTTGGAACTTTAAGATTTAATGACTGCCTGCTGGGTTTGAACTTGCATGTGGCCTATAGCCCCTTACTTTGGGCTGATTTCTCCCTTTTGGAGTAGGAATGTTACCCAATACCTCGATTGTATCTTAGAAGTAACTCACTTGCTTTTTTATAGGCTCATAGGTGGGAGGGAATTGTCTCAGATGAGACTTGAGACTTTTTTGTGGGGGGGTGGGGTGGCTGGAATTCAGTGGCATGATCTCGGCTCACTGTAACCTCTGTTTCCAGGCTTCAAGTGATTCTCCTGCCTTAGTCTTCCAAGTAGCTGGGATCACGGGCATACACCACCATACTTAGCTAATTTTTGTATTTTTAGTAGAGATGGGTTTTCACCATGTTGGCCAGGCTTGTCTTGAACTCCTGACCGCAAGTGATACACCTGCTGTGGCCTCTCAAAATACTGGGATTATAGGCATAAGCCACCATGCCCACCAAGACTTGAGACTTTTGAGTTAATGTTTAAATGAGTTAAGATTTTGGGAGCATTGTTGGGAAGGCATGATTGTATTCTGCTAAGTAAGAAGCACATGAGATCTGGGAGGGACCAGGGGCAGAATGATATAGTTTGGATATTTGCTCCTGCCCTTGTCTCATGTTGAAGTATAATCTGCAATCCTGGGGGTAGGACTTCGTGGGGGATGTTTGGATCATGGGGGCAGGTCCTTCATGGCTTGGTGCTGTACTTGTGACAGTGAGTTCTCATGACATCTGGTCATTTAATAGTGTGTATCACCTTCCACCACCTCTCTCTATTGCTCGTGCTTTTGCCATGTGATGTGCCTGCTCCCCATTTCACCATCTGCCATTATTGTAAGCTTCCTGAAGCCTCTCTAGAAGTCAAGCAGATGCTAGCACTATGCTTCCTGTAAAGCCCGCAGAACCATGAGGTGATTAACCCTCTCTTCTTTATAAATTACCCAGTCTCAAGTATTTCTTTATAGCAATGCAAGAATGGTCTAATACACTACTGGTCTGTCTAGTTTAGGGGGCAGTAGTTTGCCTTGTGACATTAATTATCTTACAGATCTAAGAATACTTGTTGATTTTCAGTTTGCTCAGCTTTTTCTTGTGAAGATGAGCATGACAAACATCCAAGCTCCAGGCTCTTTACATGAGCTGGATTGGAAACTTTCCATTACTTTAAAGTGTCCCTTTTCCAGCATAGGTCTGACCCACAAGTATGCTGGAAAGAAGGTGACATCATCTCTCGTCTTTTCTTTTACTGAGATAGGGTTTCCTGCTGTTGCCCAGGCTGGGTTGCAGTGGCACAATCAGGGCTCACTGCAGCCTTGTCTTCCAGGGCCCAAACGATCCTCCCACCTCAGCCTCTGAAGTAGCTGGAACCACAGGCCTGTGCCACCATATACAGGCATGTGCCACCATATCCAGCTAATTATTCTTTTTATTTTTGTAGAGACTGTATCTCCTTATGTTGCCCAGGCTGATCTTGAACTCCTGGGCTCAAGCGATGCTTCTGCCTTGGCCTCCCAAAGTGCTGGGATAACAGGTGTAAGCCACTGGGCCAGGCCCAGGATCTGTTTTGTCTCAGTTCCTCTACCTTTTACTTCCCCTGGTCCTACACTCATCCTATTACTGTGTGGTCCTTCGGGGTCAGTTCAGAGATGGGAGAAAAAGGCTATTATAAATTGGAATTGTTGTCCTCTCTGTAGCAAATGCCCAAATACTGGTGCTGTCATTAGGCACTTTAGTATAATTTTGGAGATTCATCCAAAATGCAGGAACTCTAACACTGACATTCCCTGGTACGTGGGATGAATGTCCCAGTCAGCATCTCACAATTCCCATGGATCTCCTCTTCTGGTGGCGTACTTCACACAACCTCATTCTGCTGGCTGGTTTGCTTCTCCTTTCTTTCTATTAGATTTGATTCTCTTCTTTTTCAAAAATAATTGTACTTCAGTGTTGTCGGTTTAATTTTATCTTCCACAAAAGATACGGTGAAGTCTTTCCTAACCCCCACTACCTCCGAATGTGACCTTATTTGGAACTAATGTCATTACAGAGGTAATCAAGTTAAAATAACATCATTAAGGTGAGACTGAATCCAATATGACTTGTGTTCCTATAAAAGGGAAAACTTTTGATGCAGAGACAAGCACACAGGGAAAGTGCCAAGTGAAGATAAAGGCAGAAATCTGGGTGATGAATCTACAATCCAAAGAACACCAAAGGTGGCCAGCAAACTACCAGAAGGTAGGCGAAAGGCATGAAACAGATTCTCTCTCACAGTCCTCAGAAGGAACCAGCCCTGCCATGACCTTGATCTTGGATTTCTGGTCTTCAGAACTATGAAAAAATGAATTTCTGTTGTGTAAGTCACTCAGTTTTTAATACTTTGTTATGGCAGGCCTAGAAAATGAATACACCCATCCATGTATGATCATGTCCACTAGCTGTTGGGAAAACATGACAGTTCTTATCTCTTTACTCTGTCATCATAGGTACCCTCAGTCAGTCTCTTGTCTTTAAATACTTTTAGGAAAGAGCCAGGTACTTGACTTTGAGACTGCCATTTACCAAACTCCAAGGTTATTGGCCAAGTGCTTTCTCCATCCCTTCAAAACAGTCTTTTACCATCTGCTGACTCAGTGGAGGCATGAGGTAGCAAAGGGCCAGATCATGCAGGACTTTATAGACGTATAGAAATGGTTTTGGATTTTATTCTATTTGAGTAAGGAAACTTATTAAAGATTTTGTTCAGAGAAGCAACAAGTTCTGGCACGAATTTTTAGAAGATTTCTACAGCTGCCAACTGGAGACTAGATTGTAGGGAGGTAAAAACAGAAGCATGCAGAACAATCAATTACAGCATCTATTGTGGACTAGAATGGTTATAGTAGAGCTGCTGGGAATTGGATAGATTTAGGTTACCTTTTGAAGACAGAGGCAACAGAGGTTCCTGAGGAATTGTGTGTAAAATGTGAGAGATAAAGAATTAAAGGACAACTTGAACAACTGTAAGAATCCATGTGCCATTTAGTGAGATGAAGAGGTATGCAATAGGAGTAGCTTTTGGAGGTAGAAAATAAGTCTGAAATCCATGTTGAATATTTTAATAGATATGTTGAATAAGAAGTTAGATATATGAATATGAAAATCAAAGAAATCAGGGCTGGATATGGATATTTGGAAGCCATCAGCGTTGTGATGCCATATAACAGTGAAGGGAGTGGATTGGATAACCTCAGGAATAAAGGCAGATAAAGAAGGGAACACATCTCAGGCACATTAACATCTAGAGGTCAGGAAGAATCCAGCAAAGGAAAATCAAAGAGCTCTGTAATTTCACAAATGTCAAATGAAGAAAGTGTTTCAAGTTTTAAGAAGGAGGATGTTAAATTGTGTTAAATGCTGCTGAATGGTTACAATAAAGACTGAGTTGCCCACTGGATTTATCAGAATTGTCTAAATTCTCAGATATCCGCACACAAACTCTTTTTTAGCTCTAACATTTAAACTAGTTCAGAAGTCTCACATTCAAGTGTGCATAAGAACTAAAGATCTAGAGTATAAGCATAACTTCATGTATTCTGTACTTTGTGGGCCGTTTAGGGGACTTTCATGGTTATTTTTTATCATTAGGGATTTTTATCATAAAGGCTCAGTTTAGAACCAAATCTCTGTTAGGGATGCAGCTACAGCTTTCTACAGCTGTTTCCAGCCTATCCAATTACTATTCAAGAGATTAGAAAAAGATCACGGTCACAGAGCCTATCCTTTACATATTTCCTCTTTGTTGTTTTATCTTTACAGAGCTTACAAGAAAGCTCACACTATTTTTATTCTCTCTTTCCATAAAGGAATGGTGAGAAGAAATTTAAAGGAAAGACACTAAGTAGAAAATGGAAAGATTCTATAGGGCTAAACTGAAGAAAACTGGTATCTGTACTACTTAAAACTCATCACCTATTCCTGATGATTTGACTAGTATGACAGAGACTTAATTATCATTTGTCTTTTCCTTTGCCTACTACCTCTCATCCAAATAAAACTTATACAGGAAATATAATGTGAAATGTGAAATATTGTATAGTAAAGAATTTGGCCTTTCCTAAAGAGAGTTCTGGCCTGTGGCCTCAGATTCTGGGAAATAACCTATCATATCTGATAAAAGTGTCTTTGTTTAGGAAAACTGCCTATGTCCAACAGTTTTACGGTAGAGGCTACCCATGCTAGAAAGACCAACCACATGACTTAGAGGCTTTGGGTCGTGTATCATCTGACCTGGAGACTGGGTTCCACATGGGCAATGGATCAGTGATGCCTCCATAATGGAGCCCCTCAAAAATTCTGAATGTTGAAGCTCTGGTGAGCTTCCCTGACTATTCCCATTTAGAAAAATAAGTGCAGCTCACTGCCAGTACTCATTTAATTTTACATAAACATGCTCTTTGAGGCTGAAGCAAATCTGACTGATTTTCTATGTGAAAAATTAAATATGAAAACTGTTCTTGGAGTTATTTCTAAATGGAACTAACATCAGAATAGTCTGAATCATCAGAACCGTCTCTTTCAGAAAAATCGGATTCATCAATTGAATCTTCAGCCAACAACTGTTTGAGAATGATGTTAACATCACATGTAGAAATACTACGTTTTCTAGGATTTGATAATTTTCAGTAATAGAGAATTACTATATTTGCAAATGGAAATGCCACTACTAAAATCCGAATACTATAAATAGAATGTCTTTTGTTTCAAAAGTTGATATACTAGAGTGACATGAAAATAATAATAAAAGCAAGATATTTCATGGCAAATGCATTAGTCCATTTTCATGCTGCTGATGAAGACATACCAAAGACTGGGCGATTTACAAAAGAAAGAGGTTTAATGGACTTACAGTTCCACATGGCTGGGGAGGCCTCACAATCATAGTGGAAGGTGAAAGATACATCTCACATGGCAGCAGACAAAAGAAGAGAACTTGTGCAGGGAAACTCTTCTTTTTAAAACCGTCAGATCTCATGAGACTTATTCACTATCACAGTAACTAACAGGAGGGAAAGACCTGCCCTCATGATTCTATTACCTCCCACTGCGTCCCTCCCATAACACATGGGAATTCAAGATGAGATTGGGGTGTGGACACAGCCAAACCATATCATTCTGCCCCTGGCCCCCTCCCAAATCTCATGTCCTCCTATTTCAAAACTAAGCCAACAGTCCCCCAAAGTCTTAACTAAGTTTAGCATTAACTCAAAAGTCCACAGTCCAAAGTCTCATCCAAGACAAGGCAAGTGCCTTCAGTTTATGAGCCTGTAAACTTAAAAGCAAGTTAGTTTTTCCTAGATACAACTGGGGTACAGCCACTGCGTAAATACAGCCATTCCAAATGGGAGAAATTGGCCAAAACCAAGGGGTTACAGGGCCCATGCAAGTCCAAAATCCAGCAGTTAGTCAAACCTTAAAAGCTCCAAAATTATCTCCTTTGACTCCATATCTCACATTCAGATTACAATGATGCAAGAGGTGGGTTCCCATGGTCTTGGGCAGTTCTGTCCCTGTGGCTCTGGAGGGTACAGTCTCTCTCCTGGCTGCTTTCATGTACTGGCATTGAGTGTTTGCGGTTTTTCCGGGCACATGGTACAAGCTGTCGGTGGATCTACCATTCTGGAGTCTGGAAGACAGTGGCCCTCTTCTCAAAGCTCCACTCGGCAGTGCCCCAGTAGGGACTCTGTGTGGGGGCTCTGACCTCACACTTCCCTTCCACACTGCCCTAGCAGAGGTTCTCCCAGAGGGCCCCACCCCTGTAGCAAACTTTTGCCTGGGAATCCAGGCGTTTCCATACATCCTCTGAAATCTAGGTGGAGGTTCCCAAACCTCAATTCTTGATTTCTGTGCACTCATAGGCTCAAAATCATGTGGAAGCTTCCAGGGCTTGGGGCTTCTACCCTCTGAACCAAAAGCCCATGCTGTACCTCGACCCTTTTTAGCTATGGCTGGAGTGGCTGGGATGTAGGGCACCAAGTCCCTAGACTGCACACAGCAGAGGGACCCTGGGCCCCACCCATGAAATCATTTTTTCCTCCTAAACCTCTGGGTCTGTAGTGGGAGAGGCTGCCACAAAGGTCTGTGACATGGCCTGGAGACATTTTCCCCACTGTCTTGGTGATTAACATTTGGCTTTTCATTGCTTATGCAAATTTCTGCAGCATGCTTGAATTTCTCCTCAAAAAATGGGATTTTCTTTTCTACATTGTCAGGCTGCAGTTTTCCAAACTTTCATGCTCTGTTTCCCTTTTAAACTGAATGCTTTTAACAGCATCCAAGTCACCTCTTGAACGCTTTGCTGCTTAGAAATTTTTTCTGCCAGATACGCTAAATCATGTCTCTCAAGTTCAAAGTTCCACAATTCTCTAGGGCAGGGGCAAAATGCTACCATTCTTTTTGCTAAAACATAACAAGAGTCACCTTTGCTCCAGTTCCCAACAAGTTCCTCATCTCCATCTGAGACCACCTCAGCCTGGATTTTATTGTTTATATCATTATCAGTATTTTGGTCAAAGCTATTCAATAAGTCTACAGGGATTTCCAAAGTTTCCCACATTTTCCTGTCTTCTTCAGACCCAAACAGATCCAACATACTCAAGACTGGGCAATTTACAAAAGAAAGAGGTTTAATGGACTTACAGTTCCACATGGCTGGGGAGGCCTCACAATCATGGTGGAAATTGAAAGGTACATCTCACATGGCAGCAGACAAGAGGAGAGAACTTATGCAGGGAAACTTCCCTTTTTAAAACTATCTGATCTCATGAGATGTATTCACTATTACAAGAATAGCAGGGAAAGACCTGCCCCCATGATTCAATTAACTCCCACTGGGTCCTTCCCACAACACATGGGAATTCAACATGAGATTTAGGTGGGGACACACCAAACCATATCAGCAAAGCAATCTCAAGGTAAATGCTGCAGCTGCAAGTGCCACTCGCGAATATTCTTGGGGCAAACAGGAAAAGGGTTACTGGTAATTCTATATTGCATATTGTCAAGCGTGGATTTTGGGAGGGTAACATGTCTTGACTCCACTGGGAGAGTACAGCAAATAATGGGAGAGTACAGCAAAAGCGATGTGTTTGGTATTCTCCTGGACTCTGCCTTATGTGCTTCTTCCCTTGGCTGACATCAGTCTGTATTCTTTCCTTGTGATAAATGGTAAATGTAAAGATAACAACTTTCAGTGAGTTCTGTGAGACCTTCTAGCAAAATTTCAAACCTGAGGGTGTTTCTAGGAACCCTCCAAACTTGCAGTTGGTGTCAGAAGTGAGGGACGCCTTGGAGACTGTGCTCTCAAACCTCACAGGTTGTCTAACTCTAGGTAAATATATCAACCTACAAATTGTCTCCATCACAAACTAGAGGCTGTTTTATGTTTTTTGTTTGAAATTCTCTTAAAGTAGGTTTTGAACATTGATATGTTATCTTTTCTCATTAAAAAAAAAATTCCAGGCATAATGAAAAGTGTGTTCTTGGGTCTAACTCAGCTTTTTGTTCTTAGCTTCTAGATGGAAAGCACAGTGATAGGGGGTTGATTTCAAGTAATAATCATTTTGTTGGAGGGGTCATTAGAAATTATTTGGTTATATGATTCTACTTTTTGGGCTTTGAATATAAACTGAATCTAGAAGGCAGAACTTGTTGTAATTACTATGCCACACTTCACACATACTGTTTAGTCCATTTTCTGCTGCTGTAAGAATACCACAGATGGGGTAATTTATAAACAAAAGAAATTCATTTGACTTACAGTTCTGGGGACTGAGGAAGTCCAAGATCCAGAGGCTGCATCTGGTGAAGGTCATTTTGTGGCAGAAAGCATCACATGGGGAGAGAGGCTGAGACAAAGTAGTGACAGTGCACAAGACAGAGAGAAAATGGGGGCCAAATTTATCTTTTTATCAGGAGCCTACTCCCATGATAACCAATCCACTCCCACAGTAATGGCATTCATTCCTTCATGAGGGCACAGCCCCTATGGTCTAAATCACCTCTTTTAAGGCTTCACCTCTTAATATTATTACAATGGCAATTACATTTCCAACACATGAATTTTTAGAGAACACATTCAAACCACAGCATATACCTGCTTGGGCTTGGGCAAGGGCAGGAATGTTACTTGATTCTCCAAATTTAAGTCAGCATCCAGACCTTGTTCTAATAGAGTTGGTTAATTTGGACACAGCTTTGCCCTTAGCATCTAATTAGGAATATTTTCCTTAATGGATATTCTTGAACTGTCAAAATGTTGGCACTGAGCCCTAGTCATGATAAGTAGGTTTACATTTTATTTTTAATTTAAATGAACAACATGTAGTCTTGATAGTATTTTTGGAGGTGTCCGTCTGCTGTATGTCACTGAAATCATTTCATGTGAAGGGTCGGAGTAGATTGATAAAAAGACAGATTCTGAAGGAAGTGGTCTGGAATAGGAGGAGGATATGCCAAATATGGTATAGGGACATTTCTTTGATCATCCTAATGATCAAAGATGGACCAGCTGTTAGCCAGGAGGGAACAAATTTCCTTTCCTTTTTCCTTGTCTTAGTAGGATTTTAAAGTGCAAGAGAAGTGGGGAGAGAAACTGAAGTTTCTGGCTTCCCTAGAGATGTATAAATTAAAACTATAAATAAACTAACTTGTACAGTTTAGATGACTATGGTTACAATGAGGGGAAATTTTTGTACTATATCGTGTAGTCATCATTGTAATGGTTTCTGCTACGCTACACATGGGCTGTTGTAATTCTAACAAAACATCTAAGCCCACACACAATTTTTGTTGCTTTCCCTCCTTTCTCCTCACAGATTTGCAGAAGATATTTTTTGTGGTCAGCTGAGGCAGGAGTTTACTCTACCATTTAGGGTAGAGTAAGGACAGAAAAGGACTCACTCTGTTTTAGCACATAACCTCCTCATTCTTGATTTTGACATCTTAGGCAGGATTGGACTTGAAAGGATATTTACTCATTGGCTGTTGTCATATAGCATATTGGTTTCTTTTGCTGAAAAATCACTCCAAAATTTACTGGCTTAAAGTAACAAGAATCATTTTCATTCTAATTGTTTCTGTGGGTCAGGAATTCAGAACTGGGCACAGTGGGGATGGCTTGTCTTTGCTTTATGAAATTTAGAACCCCAGCTGAAAGACTCTATGATAGGAACAATCTGAAGGCTCATTCATTCCCATGTAAGTACAGCTGGAATTGTAGGCTGAAGCACCCTTATATTTGTTCAATAGTTTACTATTGAACAAAGTACCTTCCCCTAACCCTTGAGTGGGCCTCTATCCTGGAAACATTGAAAGGTCCTGTCACTCATCTTTTGACCAATCTCCATGTTTTATGTAAACATTGGTATATTCTCTTTTTATTCAATTTTCACTAGTTTTCCCACTTATGTTCTATTTCTGTTTCAGGATCCCACATTAAAGTTGGTCTCTTTAGGCTCCTCTTGGCTCAGACAGTTTCTCAGACTTTCCTTGTTTCTCATGACTTTAACTGTTTGGAGTAGTACTGGTCAGGTATTTTGTCTGATGTTTTTCTCATGGTTAAACTGGGATTATACATTTTTGGGAGCCTTATCTTTTTAATATAATTTGTCACTGTTGCAAAAGTCTACCAAAATAAAAATGTTTCCCTCCTCTGTTCAACAGTCCTTCAGTTTCTCCAATTGTCTGCAGCAGAAAATCAAATTACTCAGCATGATATATAAAGCTTTTCAGAATCTGGCTGTTGCCTTCCTCTTCAGTATAAACTGTCACTCTACAAACCATTCGAGTTCTTTCCCGAAATGAAGCCCTAACAGTCTTGCAATGCCCGAGATTCATTAAAAAGACAAGGTAAGGTCACTACCATCAATGACTTTACATTTTAGGGGGGCAGGGTACATTTGCAAATAAATAAATGAATAGCATTCTACTTTTATGAAGGAAACAAGAAAGGAGTGGAGACTAAGAAGTACAAACAGTGTGGAAGTGAAGTATACTTTAGAGAGTCTGGGATCTCCTCTCTGAAGAACATAACTGTTGGTTTACTTGCCAGCCCCCAGACTTTCCTTCTCTTTAGCTGCCTCAGAGGAGAGAATGCCTAACTCAGCTTTGTTTCCCCAGCGTCTAGTTTAGCCTAATTCATTAACAGTTTTGGACTAAATAAATGCGCTGAGAGTACTATCTAAAAATTAAAAATCAGTTGCTACCATCCCTCTCCCCAGATTTATCCTTGAAATACCTTTCAAACCTGTTTCCGGAAAAAATATTAATATCCGTAAGAGTCCCATCTGCGTCAAGCATGATAATGAGAAAACTTTTGTCATTAGGATGCTAGTATTAACTTCCCATTTTACATGTTATAATTCAAAAGTAAATTTAATCTTCCAAATCTAGACCTCCCGGTTTTTCTGGAATTGAATGGACATGGTAAAGTCTGACACACTGTGAGTGGGGGAGTGGGGAACTGGCTGTGAGGACATCCTCAGAATGGTTAAAATTCCGCGGGAAGAACGAGGCATTAGGGTGGACTCGTCCTCCACAGCTACCCAGGCAGACTTCATAAGGAAGGGCGAGCAGATTCCGCCAGTGCGTGAGAGGACTACTTAATTCACGTGGGCCTCTTCCTCCATGCCACTTAGTACCACACGAACCTACCTGGGTCCCGCGCCCCGCCTATTTCCGGGTTGTCGCCGCCGCTGCCGTCGCGTGCGTAATGACGTGTCAGTCTCCTGCAGACCCCGGAAGTGCAACTCGAACTTGGTCGGGGCGCGGATCCCGAGAGGGAAAGTCTAACAACCGCACGAGGGAGTTCGACTGGCGAACTGGAAGGCCACGCCTCCTCCCGCCTGCCCCCTCAGCCCTGTAGCTGGGGGCAGAGCTCAGGTAGGACTGCCGTTTGCGGGGATGTAAGCTCCGGGGGCAGGCCCGGGTCGAAATCTGAGGAGGGGGCTGGCCTGAGTCGGGCTCAGGCGGGGGTCGCTGGCCCTGGGGCCCGAAGCTGTCAGGAACCACGCTGCATTCCCTGCGGACACCTCTGACTTGTGTCTGGGTCCCCGCTGATGGGCAGGTCCCATGTGCGATTTCCAACTTCCAGGCGGGAGCGACACATGTGTTGCCTGGATGACTTTCCTTATATCGGGGCGTACGGGATTCTGGGAGTCCTTGGAGACAGAGTAATGGGCCCTCCTCCGCTTTCTTGGGAGTGGAGGTATTGTGGTTCCTGTATTAATTTTTTTTTTTTTTCCTACAAAAAGTGTTATTAACTGCTAGCGCTTTACCAGAAGTCGTTCGCTGCAGACGGATTAAAGTGCAGTTATAAAATACTCTCAAAACTTGTAACATGCATGGGTGGGGGTGGGACGTTTCTCTGGGATGCAGTATGAATGTATGAATTAAGTGTTGAATACTTTTGACTTTGAAATAAAGTATATATGTTTTGGAAGCAGTCTTCTCTTTCCCTCATCCAGGTGTTTAACATATTCTTTTAGTGCTCCAGGGTCTATATCTGTTGGGCCAAGAAACTCGTTATTTGTGTTTTGGATATGCTGTATTTAATGACATGCAATGTTGCATTTGTCCGTTTCTCCCAAATCCTCAAAAAAGCTGTAGAGGGAAAAATTCTCTGGTTTTTGTCTGCAGTAGAGGGAAAAATTCTCTGGTTTTTGTCTGCAAGTGCCTTGTATATTTATCAAAATATCAATGCGATTTTTTAATGCAGTACATGACATCGTTTGTATTAACGCATGCTGTATATTGCGTAACAAATATCGCATTGATAAGATGTATTCTTTATCCTACAATGCGAGGGACAGTTACACTGTATACATTTAGCGAATGTAGAAACTGAGTAAGAGAGTATTTTTGGATCTGCTGGTACCAGGCTTCTTTCAGAATTTTCAACTAGGCCTTACTTCCACTTAACCAGTGAACCCTACACTGAAAAGTTAGGGCGTTGAGTAAGAGAGTATTTTTGGATCTGCTTCATTAAGGCCTCAGTGACAGTGCTGGTACCAGACTTCTTTCAGAATTTTCAACTAGGCCTTACTTCCCCTTAACCAGTGAACCCTACACTGAAAAGCTCTGGATGCTTTCCAGCTATGGCTGCTCCATATGGTAGAATAAATAGTACCAAGGCCAAGAGGGACACCATGAGCTCCCACCTATTTATTCATTTAGCAGATATTTACTGGCAACCTTCAGTGTGCGGGATAGTATTCAGGTGCTGAGAAGACAGTCGTGAACAAAGTAGAAAGTCCTTTTGCTCCTGGAACTTACATTCTAATGAATGGAGAAGTATAATTAACAAGTAAATACATAACGAGTAGTGATTGAGAGGTATAGAGAAAGACGGCGCGGTGGCTCACGTCTGTAATCCTAGCATTTTGGGAGACCGAGGCTGGCAGATTGCCTGAGCTCTGGAGGTCGAGACCAGCCTGGGCAACACGGTGAACCCTGTCTCTACTAAAATACAAAAAAATTAGCCGGGTGTGGTGGCGTACACCTGTATTCCCAGCTACTCTGGAGGCTGAGGCAGGAGAATTGCTTGAACCACGGAGGTGGAGGTTGCAGTGAGCCAAGTGGTTCAGATCATGTGCCGCATAATTTCTATTCATAATGATTTCAATTGAGTAATTTGAGTGTGTAATTTAACAATGTCCAAAACTGTAAAAAAAATTGTAAATATAATCTGGTAAGAAGGAAGGGCATTTTAAAAAATCTAGAACGTACAATTGCCCAGAAGTTCAAGGTAACAAGGCCTTTTTTTTTTTTTTTTTTTTTAACTATTGAATGTTTTGTACACTGTCATAATTTATTAGATACTCTTGGGGGTGCTACGTTGAGCTATTTCAGTTATAAATCTCATTTAAATCAATTACTTTGCTTTAGTTTAATGAATGAAAAATTGTATCACAATTTTACTTATAACTCCTTGGCAAATTAAAATTGATTAATTTACTACAGATGAGATGGCAGATGACTGACTTACTCAAGGTTTCACAGCTAAGTTACAGAGAAATTAGAGACAAAAATGCTATGCTGCTTTCTCTAATATTGTTTGTTGTCTCCATTTGGAGGAAATGATCTCTTTTGTAATATACATAATTGAGATAATTTTTGCTTCAGAGAAAATGACACTGTCAAGACCATCAAAGTAAAGCATTACTGTATATTTCCATTTCTTCATATCAGATTATTTATTTTTTACTTGGAAATTGCTAAGAAACTAGATTTTATTTTATTTTTAAACCTTTATTCCTTTCCAACTTTTATTTTAGTTCAGGGGGTACATGTGCAGTGACCAGATCGGTGGTTTTTCAATTCTCATCCTCTTCCCAACCTCCACCCTGAAGTAGACCCCATTGTGTACTGTTCCCTTTGTCCATGTGTACTTAATATTTAGCTCTCACGTGTAAGTAAGAACATTTTGTATTTTTTTTTTTCCTGCATTGATTCACATAGAATAATGGCCTCCAGCTCCATCCATGCTACTGTAAAGGACATGATTTTATTCTTTTTTATGGCTGTGTGGTGTTCCGTGGTGTATACGTGCCACATTTTCTTTGTTCAGTCCATTGTTGATGGGTATGTAGGTTGATTCCACGTCTTTGCTTTTTTGAATAGTGCTGTGATGACCATATGAGTACATGTTGTCTTTTTTTTTTTTTTTTTTTTTTTTTTTTTGG
>NC_045437.1:90947230-90993687 GCF_002776525.5 Piliocolobus tephrosceles | reverse complement strand
TGGAGTGCAGTGGCCGGATCTCAGCTCACTGCAAGCTCCGCCTCCCAGGTTTACGCCATTCTCCTGCCTCACCCTCTCGAGTAGCTGGGACTACAGGCGCCCGCCACCACGCCCAGCTAGTTTTTTGTATTTTTTTTTTTTTTGGTAGAGACGGAGTTTCACCGTGTTAGCCAGGATGGTCTCGATCTCCTGACCTCGTGATCCACCCGTCTCGGCCTCCCAGAGTGCTGGGATTACAGGCTTGAGCCACCGTGCCTGGCCTCATGTTGTCTTCTTATTGGAATGATTTATATGCCTTTGGGTGTGTACCTAGGAGTGGGATTGTTGAGTTGAATGGCAGTTCTTTCTGTTTTAGCTTTGAGAAATCTCCAAACTGCTTTCCGCAGTGGCTGAAATTTACATTCCCTCCACCACTGTATGAGCATTCACTTTTCTCCACAACCTCATCAGCAGCTGTTATTTTTTGAATATTTAAAAACAGCCATTCCAACTGATGTGAGATGGGTCTTATTTTGGTTTTGATTTGCATTTTTCTAAAACTCAGTGATGTTGAGCATTTTTTCATATGCTTGTTGGCCATGTGTATATCTTGTTTTGAGAATTGTCTGTTCATGTCCTTTGCCCATTTTTTATGGGGTTTTTTTGCTTGTTAATTTAAGTTCCTTACAGATCCTGGCTATGGGACCTTTGTAGGATGCATAGTCTGCACATTTTTTCTCCCATTCCGTAGGTTGTCTGTTTACTCTGTTGGTACGTTCTTTTGCTGTGTAGAGGCTCTTTAGTTTAATTAGGTCTTTCTTTTCAACTTTTGTTTTTGTTGCAGTTGCTTTTGGAGTCTTCATATGAAATCTTTGCCAGGGCCTAGGTTCAGAATGGTATTGCCTAGATTTTCTTTTAGAGTATTTATGGTTTTAGGCCTTACATATAAGTCTTTAATCCACCGTGAATGGATTTTTGTGTATGGTAAAAGGAAAGGGTTCTGCATATGGCTAGGCAGTTATCCCAGCACTCTTTATTGAATAGGGAGTCCTTTTCCCATTGCTTGTTGTTGACTTTGTCAAAGATCAGATGGTTTTAGGTGTGTGGCTTTATTTCTGGGTTCTCTATTCTGTTCCATTGTTTTATGTGTCTGTTTTTTTTTTTTTTTTTTCCCCAGTACCACGCCATTTTGGTTACTGTAGCCTGGTAGTATAGTTTGAAGTCAGTTAGTGTGATGCCTCTGGCTTTGTTCTTTTTGCTTAGGATTGTTTTGGGTATTCAGGCTGTTTTTCAGTTCCGTATGAATGTTAGATATTTTTTCTAGTTCTATGAAAAATGTCATTGGTAGCTTTATAGGAGTAGCATTGAATCTGTAAATTGCTTTCAGCAACATGAGCATTTTAATAATGGCCTATCCATGAGTAAGGAATATCTTTCCATTTGTGTTGTTTCTGATTTCTTTAGCAAAGTTTTGTAATTCTCATTGTAGAGATCTTTCACCCCCCTGTTGAGCTGTATGCCTAGGTATTTTATTTCTTTTGTGGCTATTGTGAATGGGATTGCATTCTTGATTTGACTCTCAGCTTGGACATTATTGCTGAAATGCTACTGATTTTTTGGCATCGATTTTGTATCCTGAAACTATGCAGAAGTTGTTTATCAGATCTGGGAACCATTGGGTAGAGAGAGTGGGGTTTTCTAAGTATAGAATCGTATCATCTCTGAACAGAGATAGTATGACTTCCTCTTAATTTGGATGCCTTTCATTTGTTTCTCTTGCCTAATTGCTTTGGCTGAAATTTCCAGTGCTATGTTGAATAGTTGTGGTGAGAGTGGGCATGCTTGTCTTTTTCCGGTTTTCAAGGGAAATGTCTCTAGCTTTTTCCTATTTAGTATGATGTTCGCTGTGGGTTTGTCATAGATGGGTCTTTTTATTTAAGGTATGTTCCTTCACTGTCTAGTTTGTTGAGAATTTTTAACACGAAGTGATGTTAAATTTTATCGAATGCCTTTTCTGCATCTATTGAGATGATCATGTGGTTTTTGTTTTTAGTTTTGTGTATATGTTGAATCACGTTTACTGATTTACATATGTTGACCCAACCTTGTGTAACAGGAATAAAGCCATCTTGATCGTGGTGGATTAGGTTTTTGACGTGCTTCTGGTTTTGGTGTGCTAGTATTTGTTGAGGATTCTTATATCTATATTCATCAGGGATATTGGCCTAAAGTTTTCTTTTTTCATTGTGTTTCTACAAAGTTATGGTATCAGAATGATGCTGGCTCCGTAGAATGATTTGATGGGGAGTCCTTTCTTCTCATTTTTTGGAATAGTTTAGTAGGGTTGGTATCCGCTCTTCTTTATATGTCAGGTAGAATTTGGCTGTCAATCTGTCTTTTCCAGGGCTTCTTCTGGGTGTAGGCTTTTTATTGCTGAATCAATTTTGAAATTCACTATCGGTCTGTTCAGGGTTTCAATTTATTTCTGATCAATCTTGGGAGGTTGTATGTTTTGAGGAACTTAACCCATTTTCTCTAAGTTTTCTAGTTTGTGTAGGTAGAGGTGTCCATAATAGTCTCCAAGGGGTTTTTGTATTTCTGCGGGGTCAGTTGTAATCTTCACTTTGTCATTTCTGATTGTGTTTATTTGGACTTCTTTCCTTTTTTCTTTATTTGTCTAGCTAGTGGTCTGTCAGTCTTACTTATTCTTTCAGAGAACCACGTTTTGGTTTCATTGATGTTTTGTATAGTTTTTCATGTCTTAGTTTTGTTCAGTTAAGCTCTGATGGTTTTTTCTTCTGCTAGCTTTGGGGTTAGTTTATTTTTGTTTTTTGTTTTTTGTTTTGGTTGCTTTAGGTGTGATGTTAGGTTGTTAATTTGAGATCTTTCTAACAACTTGATGTAGGTGTTTAGTGCTATAAACTTTCCTTTGAAGACTGCTTTAGCTGTGTCTCAAGAGAATCTGGTAGGTCATTTCTTTGTTTTCATTAGTTTCAAAAAATATCTTGAATTCTGTCTTAATTTCATTGTTTACCCAAAGTCATTCAGGAACAGATTGTTTAATTTCTACATAATTGTATGATTTTGGAGATCTGTTCTTGTACTGTGGTTGAGAGTGTGGTATAATTTAAGTTTTTTTTTTTTTTTAATCTGTTGAGAATTCCTTTATGGCTGAGTGTTGTGGTCAATATTACATTATGTGTCATGTGCAGATAAGAAGAATGTATATTCTGTTGTAGTTGAGTGGAGTGTTCTGTAGATGTCTATTAGGTCCGTTTGGTCAAGTGTCAAGTTTAGGTCCTAAATATCTTTGTTTTGTGCCACGATGATCTGTCTAGTACTGTCAGTGGGTGTCAAGATGAGATCTTCCACTATTAATCTTCTGCTATTATTGCGTGGTTATCTAAGTCTCTTTGTAGGTCTCTAAGAACTTATTTTATGAATCTGGGTGCTCCAATGTTGGATGCATGTGTATTTAGGATAGTTAATTTTCATGTTGAATTGAACCTTTTATCATTATCTAATGCCCTTCTTAGTCCTTTTTGATTATTGTTGCTTTCAAGTCTGTTTTGTCTCAAATTAAAAGAGCAATCTGCCTCTTTTTCTGTTTTCTGTTTGCTTGATAGATTTTTCTGTATCCTTTACTCTGAGTCAGTGCGTATCATTGCATGTGATGTGGGTCTCTTGAAGATGGTATATCGTTAGGTCTTGTTTCTTTATTCAAATTGCCCTCTGTGTCTTTTAAGTGGTGTAGTTAGTCCGTTTACATTAAGGGTCATTATTGATACGTGAAAATTTGATCCTGTTATGATGTTAGCTGCTTGTTACGTAGACTTGATTGTGTAGTTGCTTTATGGTGTCAATGGTCTGTGTACTTAAGTGTGTTTTTGTGGTGGCCAGTAATGGCCTTTCATTTTCATGTTTAGTGCTTCCATAAGGACCTCTTATAAGGCAGGTCTGGTGGTAGTGAATTCCCTTAGTATTTGCTGATCTAAAAAGGATTTTATTTATCTTTCACGAAATGAAGAATAGTTTGGCTGGATGTGAAATTCTTGGTTAGCATTTCCTTTCTTTAAGAATGCTGGATAAAGGTCCCCAATCTTTTCTGGCTTGTAGGATTTCTGCTGAAAGGTCATCTGTTAGCCTGATGGGGTTCCCTTTGTAGGTGACCTCTACCTTCTTTTTAGCTCCCTTTAAGATTTTTTCTTTCCCTTTGACCATGGAGAATCTGATGACTTTTTGTCTTCAGGATGGTTGTCTTGAATAGCATCTTACAGGGGTTCTCTGCAGTTCCTGAATTTGAATGTCTACCTCCCCAGTAAAGTTAGGGAAATTTTCATAATTTTTAATTATGTTTTCTAAGTTGCTTTCTCTCTGTCTCTCTCTTTCAGGAGTGCCAATGTGTCATATGTTTGGTCTGTTTACGTAATCCCATATTTTTAGGAGGTTTTGTTCATTCTTTTTATTCGTTTGCCTTTATTTTTGTCTGATTGAGTTCATTTGAAGAATTGGTCTTTGAACTTTGAGATTCTTTCCTCAGTTTTGTCTCTTCTGAGCACTTCCGATTGCATTATGAAATTCTTTTAGTGAGTTTTTCAGCTCCTCTATCACATCAGTTTGGTTCCTTCTTAAAATGACTATTTCATCTTTAAGTTCTTGTATTGTTTTATTGGATTCCTTGGATTCCTTGAATTGAGTTTCAACTTTCTCCTGAATCTTGATGATTCTCCTTGCCATCCACATTCTGAATTCTATGTCTATAGTTTCAGACTAGTTAAGAACCATTCTTAGGCAGGTGGTGCAGTCATTTGGAGGTAGGAAAACACGCTGACTTTTTTTTTTTTACTTTGGAATTATTGATATATATTACTTCCTATGCTATAACATAGTTAAAGCTAATTTTCAGGAGGAAAGTTTCATTTTGTAATTATTCATTATTTACACTATGATGGAGAGGGCTTTAGTATTCTTTTTTTTCTGGTTATTCCTTTTTTTAAAAAAAATATTTTAGGTTTGGAATACATGTGTAGGTTGGTTACATAGATAACATGTGTCATAGGGTTTGTTGTATGTATTATTACATCACCCAAGTATTAAGTTCAGTACCCAATAGTCATCTTTTCTGCACATTGCCCTCCTCCTCACCTCCCTCTCTTAAGTAGACCCCAGTGTCTGTTGTTGCTTTCTTTGTGTTCATAAGTTCTCATCATTTAGCTCCCATTTATAAGTGAGAACATGCAGTATTTGGTTTTCAGTTACTGTGTTAGTTTGCTAAGGATGATAGCCTCCAGCTTCATCCATGTTCCCGCAGAAGACATGATCTCATTTTTTTTTTTATGGCTGCGTAATATTCCATGGTGTGTATCTACCACATTTTCTTTATCCAGTCTGTCATTGATGGGCATTTAGTTTGATTCCATGTCTTTACTGTTGTGAACAGTACTACAGTGAACATTCATGTGCCTGTGTCATTATGGTAGATATTCTTCCTCTGAGTGTATACCCAGTGACGATATTGCAGCATCAAATGGTAGCCCTGCTTTTAGCTCTTTGAGGAAAAGCTATACTGCTTTCCACAATGGTAGAACTAATTTACACTCCCACCGACAATGTATCAGGGTTCTCTTTTCTCCACAACTTTGCTGGCATATGTTATTTTTTGACTTTTTAATAATAACCATTCTGACTGGTGTGAGATGGTGTCTCGTTCTGGTTTTGATTTGCATTTCTCTAATGATCAGTGATATTGAGCTTTTTTTCATATGCTTTTTGGCCACATGTATGTCTTTTAAGAAGTATCTGTTCATGTCTTTTGTTTACTTTTTAATGGGGTTGTTTGTTTTTCTCTTACAATGTTGTTTAAGTTCCTTGTGGATGCTGGACTTTCTCCTGAATCTTGATTTTTGCCAGCTATGCATCTGACTAAGACAGATTTTTTTCCCATTATGTAGGTTATCTGTTTACTCTGCTGATAGTTTCTTTTGCTGTGCAGAAGCTCTTAAGTTTAATTAGATTCCATTTGTCAGTTTTTGCTTTTGTTGTGATTGCTTTTGGTGTCTTTGTCATGAATTCTTTGCCCGTTCCTAGGTCCAGGATGGTATTGCCTAGGTTGTTTTCCAGGGGTTTTATAGTTTTAGGTTTTACATTTAAGTCTTTAATCCATTTGGGTCTATTCTTGTATATGGTATAAGGAAGGGGTCCAGATTCAGTCTTCTGCATATGGCTTGCCACTTATCTCAGTACCATTTTTTGAATAGGGAGTCTTTTCCCTTTTCTTGTTTTTGTCAGCTTTGTCAAAGATTAGATAGTCGTAGATGTGTGGCCTTATTTGTGGGCTCTTTATTCTGTTCTTTTGGTCTATTTGCTTGTGTTTGTACCCATATTATGCTGTTTTGATCCCTGTAGCCTTGTAGTATGGTTTGAAGTCAGGTAACATGATACTCCAGCTTTGTTCTTTTTGCTTAGTATTGTGTTGGCTGTTTGAGCCATAAAATTGCTTTTCTGGTTCCATAAAAATTTTAAAATAATTTTTTCTAGTTCTGTGAAGAATGCATTTGGTAGTTTGATAGGAATAGTATTGAATCTATAAATTGCTTTAGGCAGTAGCCATTTTAGTGATACTGATTCTTCCTTTCCACCAGCATGGGATGTTTTTCCATTTATTTGTGTGTCATCTCTGATTTCTTTCAGCAGTGTTTTGTAATTCTCATTGTAGAGGTCTTTCACCTCCCTTATTTGCTGTATTCTTAGGTATTTGTGTGTGTGTGTGTGTGTGGCAGTTTTGAATGGGATGGCCATTCTGAATTGGCTCTCAGTTTGGTTGTTGTTGGTATATAGGAATGCTACTGATTCTTGTACATTGATTTTGTATCCTGAAACTTTGCTGAAGTTATCAGCTGAAGGAGCTTTTGGACTCATACTATGGGGTTTTCTCGATATAGAATCATGTCATCTGCAAACAGGTAGTTTGACTTTCTCTCTTCCTATTTGGATGCCCTTTATTTCTTCCTTTCATCTGTTTGCTCTGGCTAGGACTTTCAATGCTAAGTTGAATAGATGTGGTGAGAGAGGGCATCCTTATCTTGTGCCGTTTTTCGGGGGAATGCTTCCAGCTTTTGCCTGTTCCATGTAATGTTGACTGTGGGTTTCTCATAGATGTGTCTCATTATTTTGAGATATGTTCTTTCAATACCTAGCTTATTGAGAATTTTTAACATGATGGGATGTTGAATTTTATCAAAAGCCTGTTGAAATAACCATATGGCTTTTGTCTTTAGTTTTGCTTGTGTGATGAATCACATTTATTCATTTTTGTATGTTGAACCAGCCTTGCATCCTGGGGATGAAGCCTCCTTGATCATGGTGGATTAGCTTTTTGATGTGCTATTGGATTTAGGTTGCACGTATTTTATTGAGGGTTTTTGCACCAGTGTTCATCAAAGATATTGGCCTGAAGTTTTCTTTTTTTGTTGTTTCGCTGCCAGATTTTAGATCAAGGTAATGCTGGTCCCATAGAGTGAATTGGGGAGAAGTCCATCCTCCTCAGTTTTTTGGAATAGTTTCTGTAGGAATGGTACCAGCTTTTCTTTGTATATCTGGTAGAATGTGGCTATGACTCCATCAGGTCCTGGGCTTTTTTTGGTTGGTAGGCTATTAGTGATTCAATTTTGGAGCTCGTTAATGGTCTGTTGAGGGAACCTGTGTCTTTCTGGCTCAGTCTCGGAAGAGTGCACGTGTCCAGGAATATATCCATCATACCTAGGTTTTCTAGTTTGTTTGTGTAGAGGGATGTTAATAGTAGTTTCTGATGGTTGTTTTTGTTTCTGTGGGGTCAGTAGTAACATTCCCTTAGTAATTGCTAATTGTGTTTATTTGGATCTTCTCTTTTTTCTTCTTAATTAGCCTAGCTAGTGGCCTATTTTTTTTTTTTTTCAAAAAATCAACTCCTTAATTTGTTGATCTTTTGAATGATTTTTTTGTGTTTTGATTTCCTTCAGTTCAGCTCTAATTTTTGTGATTTCTTGTCTTCTAGCTTTGGGATTGATTTGCTCTTGTTTCTCTCATTCTTTCAGTTGTGAAGTTAGGTTGTTAATTTGAGATGTTTCTAGTTTTTTGATGTGGGCATTTAATGCTTTGAATTTCCATTTAAACATTGTTTACTCATGTCTCAGAGATTCTGGTATGTTCTATCCTTGTTCTCATTATTTTCAAGGAACTTCTTGATTTCTGCCTCAATTTCATTATGTACCCAAAAGTCATTTGGGAGCATGTTGTTTAATTTTTATGTATTTGTATGGTTTTGAGTGATTTTCATTGTGTTGACTTATATTTTTATTGTGCTGTGGTCCAAGAGACACTGACTTTTTGAGTTGCCAGAGTCCTTCCACTGGTTCTTCATCTTTGTGGCCGGATGTTCCTTTAATCTTTGTCATTGCTGTCCTTTGGATGGGCCTTTTTGCTTTTATACTTCTTGATGCCTTTGAGGGTTTGACTGTTCTTTAAGTTGGTTTCAGTCAGCTGTCTTCATTTCTGGATGATTTCAGGGAACCAAGGTTCAGCTCAGCACTCCTGGGCTGCATGCTCTAACTAACCCTGGAGGGTTGCGACTAGGGCCACAGCTTTGTTCTCTGACCCCCTGAGGTTAAGCACCTGCTGTGCTGGAGGAGCTGAGGTGGTCTCAGTTCACTGGTAGTAGCACTCCCATGGAGGGTGCTGACAAAAGCCCTTCATTAGGCCTGTGACAGAAGGGTCTGTGTTCGTGTGCACCAGCAGTGGGTGGTGTGGTTAGGGGTGTTACGTCAAAGCAGTGGAGAGAGGTTGTGGGCATGTGCATACTGGCAAAGCAGTGTGGGGAGGCTGTGGGCAGGTGTGTGCTGACAGGAGCCTGTATCAGTTTTATTTTCATGCTGCTGATAAAGACGTACCTGAGACCAGGCCATTTACAAAATAAAGAGGTTTAATGGTCTTATAGTTACTTATGGCTGGGGAGGCCTCACAATAATGGTAGAAGGCAAGGAGGAGCAAGTCACATCTTACATGGATGGAAGCAGGCAAAGAGAGAGATTGTGCAGGGAAACTCCCACTTTTAAAACCATCAGATCTTGTGAGACTTATTCACTATCATGAGAACAGCATGGGAAAGACATGCTCCCATGATTCAGTTACCTCTCACTGGGTCCTTTCCACAACACATGGGAATTCAAGATGAAATTTGGGTGGGGACATAGCCAAACCATATCAGAGCCCATCTGCAGAAGTTCTCTGATGGTTAGGTGACATCTGCCAGCTGATGAGCTGTGGGGGTGGCCATTGGGAAGTGCCCCTGTTGGATATCTGAGACTATGCTGCAAGCTTATCTGGCCAGGCAGTGACTGGTAGAGGCTGGCAGACAGGGTGGGGGTGCTCAGATCAGACTGGCTGTGTCCCCCCCGGCAAGTTAGCCCTGTTCTGTCCAGGCCTGACAGTCAATATATGCTAAAGCCGCCTAGAGGAGCATGGTGAGCTTTGGGAGATAGCCGTCCCTAGCTGTGCTCCACTGTAGCCTTTCCATGCCAAAGCCTCTGGGCTCTGCACAGGCTGGAATCCTGTCCCTGCCACTTCTCCAAGCAGCTCTCACTGCCAGCCCAAATGTCCATAGGGGTCATCAGGTCTCCTGTAGCTAGGATTCTGGAGGTCCATGGTGAGAGTAGACCACTCCACACCTATTGAACTCAATCCTTCTCCAGGAGCCACTCAAGGCCAGAAATGAATCCTGGTGCTTGGCAACCCTGTGTTGAGTTCCTAGCTTCGTCCTCATTCAGCCCAGGGTCTGTGTCCTTTCTCTGTTCACTCTCAATGCCTTCCTCCCAAAGATTTTCTTGAAGTTTGCTGGTATTCTTGATGGTCTGTTCTCTCGATGGGAGAAGCTCTTCCTCCATCTAGCTGGCCATTGTGGCTCTTCTTTCTCTGTGTATTTATTTTAATCATAGTCTAGATTGATAATGTACCAAGCCTTGCTTTGCTCAGAAGTTAAAGAGGTGCTAACAACACTAAGACTGTGGATTTGGGCCCTTGTAAGGCCCTTTAATAGCTCTTTACAGGGATGATTATAACAACCAGTATAACTACTAACTACTTGGGATATAGCTAGTATTCCTATTCCCTGCCAGTCATATTGCCATCATATGTAATCTAGTATAAGAAAACAGTAGAAAAGGTACTTGTACCTCAGGAGACACACTATTTGTATTAAAAAGAACAATTCAGAGTAAATATCCAAGTTAATGAAGACATACAAGTGATACCCCTTTCCTCTACAAAGCATAGCTTAGTTTTATGTGCTTATATAAAATGTGGAGCAAGCTACAATTGTGACCAAGACTATAACCTAAGATGAGGCAAGTAAAAAATGTGAAAAGATTAATTAAGTGTTAGATTAGATGCTCTTTTGATTTGAATTACCCATTCTTCTTATTATCATCATTTTTGCCTGTACTATGGAAATGACTCTGGAATTAAGTAGTTTGGAATTTTGTTAATAATCTTGATCCATTTGGTTTAATACACTCTGATGTAATTTGAATACTTTGATTAAATGGTCGTATCTGAGAATTGATGGGAAGAAAGGTCAGATCAGGCAGGTTGAGGATGTTGGGATAGAAAAGAAAGGATTTCTTTCAGTAGGGATTGGCTGAATGGGGATAAGACTCTGGTCTCAGAAGAGATGGAGAGCGGGAGAGATAAATGAACAGGGAAAGGCCTAAGATCTAGATAAGGGAAAAAAAACATGGTAAGAGTCAGGCAGATTTTCAATTATTCGAATCAGTAATAGATGTATACCTAGTCATAAGGCAATCTGAACTTCATATTTGAGGATATTACCTTCTGGTTGGGTGTCTGTTATGAAGGTAAGACTTTAGTATAATGTTTTGTATTACAATAGATGGAAGTATGTATAGGATACTATGGGAGTGTTGTAAAACTTTTCCTGGGGTTGGAGAAAATTATCGTTAAGTTGAGAACCTAAGGATGGATCATTTAAAATAAAGCAGAAAGACATTCTAGATAGAAGAAATAGCTCTTAGCAGTCTGATGTTTGCAAAAACAAAAAGGAATTTGCAGTTACTAGAGAAGAAAATTTGATTGTAGTGAGAGATGGAGTTGAAGGAGGAAATAGGAGCCACATCATGGCTATGTGTGTGTGTGCATAAGATGTGGGCAGAGAAGGCTTGTATAATTTGCCAAGGAGCTTGGACTTGCCTCTGTAAGCAACAGGAACTATTGAGTGGTTACTCTTCTATTTAGTAAAAAACATAATCTTGCCCAAACGGAAGTCTGGCCTTTGCCCTCACTTTACGGATGATAATGCCTTGGGCCACACTAATGGTGTGATTGAGGATTGGGGCTGGCTGTGTCTATTATAGTCTTCAGGTGGGGGCTGCCCATGCCAGAAATGCTAACTATGTGACTTTGTGTGGGGCTTTTGGTTAAGTGATATCAGTTAACCTGGAGGCTGACCTCAATCATGTGGACAGTCAATTAGTCATTCATGCCTAAGTAACAGAGCCCCAAGGAAAACACTGAATACTCTGTCTTCTGTGAGCCTTCCTAGTTGGCAATACTCTGTGTGTATTGTTAAACAGACAGCAGGAGAATGACGTGACCATGATGTCGTGGGGAGAGGACAATGGCAGTTCCATGTTTGGTACCCTCCTAGTCTGTCTTATGTGCTTCTTTTCTTTGCCCCTGTTAATCTATATCCTTTCCCTGTAATAAACTAACTGTGAATAGAATAGCTTTCAGTGAGTTCCGTGAGTCTTTCCAGCAAATTATGGAAACTGAGAATAGTTTTGGGAATCCTCTGAACTTACAGTGGTATGGGAAGTGGGGTAGTTTCTTTTGTGGATTGTTCTGTCTATCTCTGTAGGTGCATAAAACCCTTTGCATCATCTTTCTCTGCTTCTTTCTTTCTCTAATTTAGGACAAAATTGGCCTTTCAGTTTGAAAGCAGCGATAAACATACAATGCTGTTGAAGTAATGCATCTTCTAAGATGAGAGGATATTGGGGAAAATATCAAGACTTTTATAATACAAATGTCCCTAAACATAATACAATCCCTTGATACTTTCCTTTCTAATTGCTATTGACTGAATTATGTCCCTCCAGTTTGTGTATTGAAACCCTAACCCCAGTATGATTGCGTTTGGTTTAATTAAGGTTAAATGAGGTCAGAGGATGGGACCTTGACCCCATAGGATTAGTGTCTTCATAGGAAGAGACATGAGAGAGGCCATTCTCCTGGTCACTTTCTCTTTACCATGTAAGGACATGGTGAGAAAGTAAAAATCTGCAAACCAGGAAAAGAGCCCTTGTCAGAAACCAACCAACCCTCCTGGACCTTGATCTAGGACTTCTAGCCTCAAGAGCTGTGAGAAAATAAATTTATCTTGTTTAAGCAACCCAGTCTATGCAGTTTTGTTATGGCAGCCTGAGTAGACTGATACAAATTGTAATACCATGAATTGGGATGTTGCTGTAATACCTAAAAATGTAGATGTGGCTTTGGAACTGGAAAATAGAGAGGGCGTGCAGAACAGAGTGTCAAACCAAAGGAGATTATTCTTGAACTGTAATGATAGAGTGGAATTTGCCTTCCTAAGTTTGGCACTTGTTTGGAACCCATCACCCTTTTCTTTCTTCTAATGTCTCCCTTTTGGAATGGCAATGTCTATTGTTTCCCTGTCCCACTGTTGTATTTTGGAAATACATAACTTGTCATGTTTCACAGGTTTACAGCTGGAGAGGAATTTTGCCTTAGGGTGAGTCATACCTCATTCTTATCCATACCTAATTTAGATGATACTTAGATGAAACTTTGGACATTAGGCATTAGAGTTGATGATGAAATCAGTTAAGACTTTTGGGGTTGTTGGGATGGAATGAATGCATTTTGCGTGTGATAAATACATGAGTTTTGAGGAGGCCAGTGGCAGAATGCTATTGACTAAATTGAATTTCCCCAAAATTCATATGTTGAAGCCATAACCTACAGTGTAACTGTATTTGGAATAAGGAGGTCATTAAGGTTAAATGAGGTCATAAGGATAGGACCCTGATCCAGTAGGATTAGTGTCCTTATAAGAAGAGACACCAGAGAGCTCTCCCTTTATCCAGTAAGAATGTAGTCTTCTGAAAGGCAGGAAGAGAGTCTGCACCAGAAACTGATCCTTTTGTATCTTTTTCTGGGACTTCTAGCCTCCAGATTGTAAGAAAACAAATTTCTGTTGTTTAACCTACCCAATGTGTGGTATTTTGTATGGCCGCTCAAGCAGATTAATGTACTAATTGATAGCTAGTCTTTTTTGTTGTTGTTAACTAGCAGTTAGATTATTTGTGATCTAGTAGAGCACGGTTTCCTATATATTTCTTTTTAAGTTGAGTCATCTGAAATTATTAAAAAACTTAAAGAAATGTATCAGAAAGACCTCAATGAGGACTTTTAGATTATATATCTTAAATGACTGAGCAAACAACACAGTTATATGAAAGTAGAAGGAAAGATGAAATGAAAGGTTATAGAAAACTAATATACCTGTGTTCATGTTTTAAGAAGATTCAATAAAGCTTTCCCCCCTACATTTAGAAAGGAGTTCACTTGAAAATATTTATCTTCTAATAAGATTTATCACAGATTTAAGGAGCTGTGTCCTTTAGAACATTTTAAAAAATGAATTTACCATAACCTGCTACATTGAGGTATTTGTAGGGCTGTAGAGTTAAAGGATGTTTCAATTAGGTATAAAAAACAAAGGAGCATCTAATAGAACTCAAACTATTAGATATATATTCATCCATAATTATGTGTGTATATACGTTCCTGCTGTTTTCTAGGCATGGTGAAAGCATTTTGGTAGACATCTTTTCAGTTGAAAATAGAAAAATCTAGGACAGAATCCATATTTGAGGAACTAAGTATAATATTTGAATTATAAGCATTTAAGTTTTTTACTTACAGAATTGAAATGGAATAACATTATAGAAATTTACCAATAAGATTTCAAGAAAGTGTATAACAGAGAAAAATGAAAAACACAAAAATAAGACTTGGAGTTAGGTGTTGGCAAGGAACAGAATTACCAGTAGTGACATTAGAGTTAGTCCTAGATAGTCATGATGTATCAGGAACCAGGCTATCCAGACTTCGCTGTGGTATGGGAAGATACATCATGATTTTTAAATGAAGAAGTTTCAAGCACAAGGATATATACATAGATGGTAAAGACCTAAGAGCAGAGGGAAATATTATCATATTTAAAAGTTTTATCATAGCTCACTGTAGCCTCGACCTCCCAGGCTCAAGCAATCTTCCTACCTCAGACTCCTGAGTAGGTAGAACCACTGGCATGTGCCACCACACCTGGCTTATTTTTTGTAGTTTTTTTTTTTTTGGAGAGACAAGGTTTTGCTATGTTGGCCAGGCTAGTCAAGCGATCCTCCTGCTTCACCCTCCCAAAATGCTGGGATTACAGGTGTGAGCCACTGCACCCTGCCTTTTATTTTTCTAATGCCAAGTGCTTTGAAGAGGTGTCAGCACTTGTGCCAGTATAAGAAAGTCATAGTTCAACTGTTGCAAAGTGGAGAGAATCATGAAAGCTTGGTTTTGGAAAGTATTTTTGATATGAGTCTACTTTCTGAAGGCTTACTATTTTCTTGGATCATTGGAATCTTATTTTTATTAATGGTATATCTGTTTTTGGCCTAGATGTTGCTAAGCTGTATAGGAGACTATCAGTCAATTATACTCACTATAATGTTGCACAGAGCAGAGTTTACAAATTGGAGACCCCCAAACTAAGTGAGTCTCCATAATCTTAAATATTTAAAAATTAGTTTCCACCTAATTTAAGTAAAAGTTGGGCTTTTGATTTCTTCTGAAAAATACGAAGTTCTAGTCACACTGTGGCTCCATTCTGTATGGGAACAGTGTGGCAAGTCAGAACTCCCTTGAGATGAGCAATATATTTTCCAGTTTGCTTCAGTCTCCACTATTCATTCAGTATAAGGTATGACTTACAGGGCTTCACTGCCTACGAACAAAGTTGATTTCACTGGAGGCCATTTGAGTCTTTTCTCTCTGGCCTTGAAGCATTAATGATCTGTTCTTTCATGGTCTTTAACTACCTTCAAGGTGGCCAATATGTTAAATCAGTTTGTGTTAAGTATTTGACAGATGGTTGTGACTAGAATATTATTTATAGGTAATAACTCATTATTTTGAAACAGTGAGTGATTGTAATGGTGAAATTTTATTTGTATTAGTAATACTGCAGTAACTGCTAAGAACTTAGACATTTCAGTTTCATAATTGAAAACTATTTATTTAAAACAACCTTATTTATTCTGGATATATTTCCTCAACAAGAAACATGTATAATTATTTTTATCAAAACAAGCGTATGTGTTTGTGTTTTTAACTGTTTTAATTGCAATGTAAAGTTTCTCTCTTGCATGCTCACTTCCTTTCTCTTTCTCTCTTGAAATGAAGAAAGACTTTCAGTCAGGTCAGCCCTTAATAATGAACTGAATTACATAAGCTAATTTTTCACTACTTTTTTTTTTTTTAAATTCAAGGACTGTTAAAGCATTCCTATTTTGATAAATCCAAAGGAAGCACCTTCTTTACATGGAAAATAAATTATTACTGAATTGGGAAATTACTAGGCAATTTAGTGATGATAATTTTAGTGATGATATGGGATGCAGGGCTGGTTCAACATACACAAATCAATAAATGTAATCCATCACATACGGAGAACCAATGACAAAAACCACATGATTATCTCAATAGATGCAGAAAAGGCCTTTGATAAAATTCAACACCCCTTCATGCTAAAAACTCTCAATTAACTAGGTATTGATGGAACATATCTCAAAATAATAAGAGTTATTTATGGCAGACCAACAGCCAATATCATACTGAATGGGCAAAAGCTGGAAACATTCCCTTTGAAAACCAGCACAAGACAAGGATGCCCTCTCTTACCACTCATATTCAACATTATATCGGAAGTTGTAGCCAGGGCAATCAGGCAAGAAAAATAAATAAAGGGTATTCAAATAATAGGAGAGGAAGTCAAATTGTATCTGTTTGCAGATGACATGATTATATATTTAGAAAACCCCATCGTCTCATCCCAAAATCTCCTTAAGCTGATGAGCAACTTCAGCAAAGTCTCAGGATACAAAATCAATGGGCAGAAATCACAAGCATTCCTATACACCAATAATAGACTAACAGAGAGCCAAATCATAGTGAACTCCCATTCACAATTGCTACAAAGAGAATAAAATACCTAGGAATTCAACTGACAAGGGATGTGAAGGACCTCTTCAAGGAGAACTACAAACCACTGCTCAAGGAAATAAGAGAGGACACAAACAAATTGAAAAACATTACATGCTCATGGATAGGACGAATCAATATTGATTCATTTTTAAAAATTCATATTTTTGAGATTGGATTCCTTATTCAATTGAATATCTAGTCATATGAATCTACTAGAAAAGCATCTGTACTCTTCTAATATATTTATTCCAGAGTTTTTCTTTATGTTTTAGTTCTTGCTTTTTCTTCTGGATTGCTCTTACTCAGAACTGACTGAAAGTTTTGTTGGTTCATTGATTAAATCATAGTAGGATTCTTGAGTTTAAGAAGTCAGCTCCAAAATAATGATTGTGTAAATAGTCATTTTGAAAGGGAAAGAATGGATTTTGCTGTGTTTGGAATTATTTCAGAACTTTCCAGAAGCCTGGCGTCTATTGTATAGTGTATAACCACTATTACAATAGAAACCAGAATTGTGAAAGAGCTCACTTCTATTCCCTTTCGGTTCTGTGATTTTCTGTTTGGAATCTTTATTTAAACTTGCTTTATTATAATATGTTTGTATACTTACTTATCTGCAAAAGGTAAGCACTGGAGGCTTACAGCTTACTCTGGGATTCCTTTGGCGTGTGTGTGTGTGTGTGTGTGTTTGTATAAATGGTTTCAAACCAATAATTATTAAAATATATGAGTATTTTTAGTAAAAACAAAACCCATTAAACCACATTGAGAGCAATGACACAGGTTTTTAAAAAGGTCTCCTAATTTATCGATAGCCAGATTTCAGGTATTTATTTAAAGACAAAATAGTACCTGCAGTCTTCTAGCAAACTGAGTGGATGGTATTTCAAAGGAACAAAAATATAGACATTTAAAGTTAAGCATAGGCCTTTAAATATATTCTTAGACTAAGCGATAGCGCTAGTTCTTTGTCAGTCCAGGCAGCTTTATAATTTTCTCACTGCTGATTTGTGTACCAATAAAGGACACTTGAAACAACATCTGTTTTTCAGTGAAAGGAAGTTTAACTCTCATGCAGAAAAAGCAGTATTTTCAGCATTTGTCACTTAAACAAATAGAAATGAGTTTAACAAAATGTTATGTTCAGACAAAGCACCAAATAAATGTTTTATGCTTGTTTTATTCTTATTCTAACATCCAGTCCTCTCTCCAGTGGCTGCTGTTACAGCATTTTCCTTTTTCACCTTATTTTGGAAAAACAAGGAAAATTACTATTTTTTTTCTTGGAATTGAAGTCCATTTTTACATCATGTTGAAAGACTGAGAGATAACCGTCTGTGGGAAATATTCTTTTATAATTAAATGAACCCATCCTTTAGCAACCAAAGGGACAGATTATTTTGAATTGAATTCTCAGCCTTCATTTTTCATTTGCAAGGTGCTTATAACTGCCCCTTAGCCCAGCATTTTTACAAATTTAATTTCTTACACATATTCAAAGGCTGATTTTACTGATTTTACTTACTAGTGGAAATATGCCAAAGAAAAATGCTTAAATGACACTTGACATTTTCAGAAGGGCTTAGTTGTATTGTATTTTATTTTACATTTTATTACTTTTTTGAGATAGGGTCTTGCTCTGTTGCCCAGGCTGGAGCACAGTGTCATGATCATGGCCTAGTATAATGTCAGACACCTGATATCTGCTACCTCATGGTCCCAAGTAGTTGGGAATACAAGGACATGCTCATGCATCTGCCTAATTTTTAAATTTGTTGTAGATATACTGTCTTGTTATGTTGCCAGGGCTGGTCTTGAACTCCTGGCCTCAAGCAATCCTCCTGCCTTGGCCTCCCAAAGTGCTGGGGTTATAGGTGTGAGCCACTGTGCCTGGCCCAATAGTTGCATTTTAAAATATTATAAGATGTAGGACATTATTATTTTTTAAGTCAAGTTTTTTTTTTTTTTTAAATTATACTTTAAGTTCTAGGGTACATGTGCATAACGTGCAGGTTTGTTACATATGTATACTTGTGCCATGTTGGTGTGCTACACCCATCAGCTCTTCAGCACCCATCAATTCGTCATTTACATCAGGTATAACTCCCAGTGCAATCCCTCCCCCCTACCCCCTCCCCGTGATAGGCCCCAGTGTGTGATGTTCCCCTTCCTGAGTCCAAGTGATCTCATTGTTCAGTTCCCACCTATGAGTGAGAACATGCGGTGTTTGGTTTTCTGTTCTTGCGATAGTTTGCTAAGAATGATGGTTTCCAGCTGCATCCATGTCCCTGCAAAGGACTCAAACTCATCGTTTTTTATGGCTGCATAGTATTCCATGGTGTATATATGCCACATTTTCTTAATCCAGTCTGTCACTGATGAACATTTGGGTTGATTCCAAGTCTTTGCTATTGTGAATAGTGCCGCAATAAACATACGTGTGCGTGTGTCTTTATAGCAGCATGATTTATAATCCTTTGGGTATATACCCAGTAATGGGATGGCTGGGTCATATGGTACTTCTAGTTCTAGATCCTTGAGGAATCGCCGTACTGTTTTCCATAATGGTTGAACTAGTTTACGATCCCCCCAACAGTGTAAAAGTCTTCCTATTTCTCCACATCCTCTCCAGCACCTGTTGTGTCCTGACTTTTAATGATTGCCATTCTAACTGGTGTGAGATGGTATCTCATTGTAGTTTTGATTTGCATTTCTCTGATGGCCAGTGATGAGCATTTTTTCATGTGTCTGTTGACTGTATGAATGTCTTCTTTTGAGAAATATCTGTTCATATCCTTTGCCCACTTTTTGATGGGGTTGTTTGTGTTTTTCTTGTAAATTTGTTTGAGTTCTTTGTAGGTTCTGGATATTAGCCCTTTGTCAGATGAGTAGATTGCAAAAATTTTCTCCCATTCTGTAGGTTGCCTGTTCACTCTGATGGTAGTTTCTTTTGCTGTGCAGAAGCTCTTTAGTTTAATTAGATCCCATTTGTCAATTTTGGCTTGTTTGTCTCAGGTTTATCAAAGATCAGATGGCTGTAGATGTGTGGTATTATTTCTGAGGACTCTGTTCTGTTCCATTTTTCTATATCTCTGTTTTGGTACCAGTACCATGCTGTTTTGGTTACTGTAGCCTTGTAGTATAGTTTGATGTCAGGTATCGTGATGCCTCCAGCTTTGTTCTTTTGACTTAGGATTTGATTGGAGATGCGGGCTCTTTTTTGGTTCCATATGTACTTTAAAGCAGTTTTTTCCAATTCTGTGAAGAAACTCATTGGTAGCTTGATGGGGATGGCATTGAATCTATAAATAACCTTGGGCAGTATGGCCATTTTCACGATATTGATTCTTCCTATCCATGAGCATGGTATGTTCTTCCATTTGTTTGTGTCCTCTTTGATTTCACTGAGCAGTGGTTTGTAGTTCTCCTTGAAGAGGTCCTTTACATCCCTTGTAAGTTGGATTCCTAGGTATTTTATTCTCTTTGAAGCAATTGTGAATGGATGTTCATTCCTGATTTGGCTCTCTGCTTGTCTGTTATTGGTGTATAAGAATGCTTGTGATTTTTGCACATTAATTTTGTATCCTGAGACTTTGCTGAAGTTGCTTATCAGCTTAAGGAGATTTTGGGCTGAGACAATGGGGTTTTCTAAATATACAATCATGTCATCTGCAAACAGGGACAATTTGACTTCTTCTTTTCCTAACTGAATACCCTTGATTTCTTTCTCTTGCCTGATTGCCCTAGCCAGAACTTCCAACACTATGTTGAATAGGAGTGGTGATAGAGGGCATCCCTGTCTTGTGCCAGTTTTCAAAGGGAATTTTTCCAGTTTTGCCCATTCAGTATGATATTGGCTGTGGGTTTGTCATAAATAGCTCTTATTATTTTGAGGTACGTTCCATCAATACCGAATTTATTGAGCGTTTTTAGCATGAAGGGCTGTTGAATTTTATCAAAGGCCTTTTATGCATCTATTGAGATAATCATGTGGTTTTTGTCTTTGGTTCTGTTTATATGCTGGATTACGTTTATTGATTTGCGAATGTTGAACCAGCCTTGCATCCCAGGGATGAAGCCCACTTGATCATGGTGGATAAGCTTTTTGATGTGCTGCTGAATCTGGTTTGCCAGTATTTTATTGAGGATTTTTGCATCGATGTTCATCAGGGATATTGGTCTAAAATTCTCTTTTTTTGTTGAGTCTCTGCCAGGCTTTGGTATCAAGATGATGTTGGCCTCATAAAATGAGTTAGGGAGGATTCCCTCTTTTTCTATTGATTGGAATAGTTTCAGAAGGAATGGTACCAGCTCCTCCTTGTACCTCTGGTAGAATTCGGCTGTGAATCCATCTGGTCCTGGACTTTTTTTGGTTGGTAGGCTATTAATTATTGCCTCAATTTCAGAGCCTGCTATTGGTCTATTCAGGGATTCAACTTCTTCCTGGTTTAGTCTTGGGAGAGTGTAAGTGTCCAGGAAATTATCCATTTCTTCTAGATTTTCTAGTTGATTTGCGTAGAGGTGTTTATAGTATTCTCTGATGGTAGTTTGTATTTCTGTGGGGTTGGTGGTGATATCCCCTTTATCATTTTTTATTGCATCTTTTTGATTCTTCTCTCTTTTCTTCTTTATTAGTCTTGCTAGCGGTCTGTCAATTTTGTTGGTCTTTTCAAAAAACCAACTCCTGGTTTCATTGATTTTTTGGAGGGTTTTTTTGTGTCCCTATCTCCTTCAGTTCTGCTCTGATCTTAGTTATTTCTTGCCTTCTGCTAGCTTTTGAATGTGTTTGCTCTTGCTTCTCTAGTTCTTTTAATTGTGATGTTAGAGTGTCAATTTTAGATCTTTCCAGCTTTCTCTTGTGGGCATTTAGTGCTATAAATTTCCCTCTACACACTGCTTTAAATGTGTCCCAGAGATTCTGGTATGTTGTGTCTTTGTTCTCATTGGTTTCAAAGAACATCTTTATTTCTGCCTTCATTTCGTTATATACCCAGTAGTCATTCAGGAGCAGGTTGTTCAGTTTCCATGTAGTTGAGCGGTTTTGATTGAGTTTCTTAGTCCTGAGTTCTAGTTTGATTGCACTGTGGTCTGAGAGATAGTTTGTTATAATTTCTGTTCTTTTACATTTGCTGAGGAGTGCTTTACTTCCAGTTATGTGGTCAATTTTGGAAGAAGTGTAATGTGGTGCTGAGAAGAATGTATATTCTGTTGATTTGGGGTGGAGAGTTCTGTAGATGTCTATTAGGTCTGGTTGCTGCAGAGATGAGTTCAATTGTTGGATATCCTTGTTAACTTTCTGTCTCGTTGATCTGTCTAATGTTGACAGTGGGGTGTTGAAATCTCCCATTGTTATTGTATGGGAGTCTAAGTCCCTTTGTAAGTCTCTAAGGACTTGCTTTATGAATCTGGGTGCTCCTGTATTGGGTGCATATATATTTAGGATAGTTAGCTATTCCTGTTGAATTGATCCCTTTACCGTTATGTTGTGGCCTTCTTTGTCTCTTTCGATCTTTGATGGTTTAAAGTCTGTTTTATCAGAGACTAGTATTGCAACTCCTGCTTTTTTTTGTTCTCCATTTGCTTGGTAGATCTTCCTCCATCCCTTTATTTTGAGCCTATGTATGTCTCTGCATGTGAGATGGGTCTCCTGAATACAGCAGACTGATGGGTCTTGACTCTTTATCCAGCTTGCCAGTCTGTGTCTTTTAATTGGAGCATTTAGTCCATTTACATTTAAGGTTAATATTGTTATGTGTGAACTTGATCCTGCCTTTATGATAATAACTGGTTATTTTGCTCGTTAGTTGATGCAGTTTCTTCCTAGCCTCAATGGTCTTTACATTTTGGCACGTTTTTGCAATGGCTGGTAGTGGTTGTTCCTTTCCATGTTTAGTGCTTCCTTCAGGGTCTCTTGTAAGGCAGGCCTGGTGGTGACAAAATCTCTAAGCATTTGCTTATCTGTAAAGGATTTTATTTCTCCTTCACTTATGAAACTTAGTTTGGTTGGATATGAAATTCTGGGTTTAAAATTCTTTTCTTTAAGAATGTTGAATATTGGCCCCCACTCTCTTCTGGCTTGGACAGTTTCTGCCAAGAGATCTGCTATTAGTCTAATGGGCTTCCCTTTGTGGGTAACCCATCCTTTCTCTCTGGCTGCCCTTAAGATTTTTTCCTTCATTTCAACTTTGGTGAATCTGGCAATTATGTGTCTTGGAGTTGCTCTTCTGGAGGAGTATCTTTGTGGCGTTCTCTGTATTTCCTGAATTTGAATGTTGGCCTGCCCTACTAGGTTGGGGAAGTTCTCCTGGATGATATCCTGAAGAGTGTTTTCCAACTTGGTTTCATTTTCTCCTCACTTTCAGGCACCCCAATCAGACGTAGATTTGGTCTTTTTACATAATCCCATGCTTCTTGCAGGCTTTGTTCATTTCTTTTTCTTCTTTTTTCTTTAGACTTCTCTTCTCGCTTCATTTCATTCATTTGATCCTCAATCGCTGATACTCTTTCTTCCAGTTGATGGAGTCGGTTACTGAAGCTTGTGCATTTGTCACGTATTTCTCGTGTCATGATTTTCATCTCTGTCATTTCGTTTATGGCCTTCTGTGCATTAATTATTCTAGTTGTCTATTCTTCCACTCTTTTTTCAAGATTTTTAGTTTCTTTGCTCTGGGTACGTAATTCCTCCTTTAGCTCTGAGAAGTTTGATGGTCTAAAGCCTTCTCTCATCTCGTCAAAGTCATTCTCCGTTTTGATCCGTTGCTGGCGAGGAGCTGTGTTCCTGTCTTCTGTGTGGGTCGTGCTGGGAGCTGGAGACTGGAGCTGTTCCTATTCGGCCATCTTGCTCCCTGAATCTCTTTTTGGTTCTTGACTTTGAAGGGGAAAAGAGAGAGGAAGGGCAAGTCAAGTTTTAAACAATATTTTTAGTTTGTCTTTTGTAGTAGCTGATGTAAAAGTTTCTGAGATAATAAATTTTTACTCAAAATACTATTCCATTTCAGAACAGGTAAGGAATCAATTGGGTTTTAGTAACAATATGTTATTAATATATAGCTGCTCTGAGGTTTACCCAATACCTGTTTATCCTTTTTTTGAAAAATAACTGCTTCTATCAGTTTTACTCATCAGCAGAACCTCCAACTTTCTCACTAAATAGATGGAGTGGAACTGTCAGCATTATCCCTAAGAAAAATGCCCCAAAGAACAAATTATAAAAGGCAATGCCACTGAAATTGTAGTATGGTCATGAGTCACTTAATGTTGGGAATATTTTCTGAGAAATGTGTTGTAAGGTGATTTCATTGTTGTGCGAACAGCATAGAGTGTACTTACACACATGTAGATGTTATAGTCTAATACACACCTGGGCTATGTATGGTATATATTGCCCCGAGGCTCCAAACCTATATGACATGTTACTATGCTGAATACCATAGGCAATGGTAACACAATGGAATTTATTTAAACATATATACACATAGAAAAGGTACAGTAAAAATATAGTATGAAATATTTTTTTAAAAGGAACGCATTTATGGACCACTTACCATGAATGGAGCTTGCAGGGCTGGAAGTTGCTTTGAGTGAGTGAGTGAGTGAATGGTGAGTGAATGTGAAGGCCTAGGACATTACTTTATACTACTGTAGACTTTATAAACACTGTACACTTAGGCTACATGAAATATATGCAACTAGTTTTATTCAATAATAAACTAGCTTACTGTAACTTTTTTACTTTATAAATTTTAAAATTAATTTTTTTTTTAATTTTTAAAGAGACAGGATTTTATTCTGCTGCCCAGGTGGAGTGCAGTGGGTGATCATAGCTCACTGCAGATTCAAACTCTTGAGATCAAGCCATCCTCCTGCCTTAGCCTCCCGAGTTGGTGAAATTACAAAGCCCGTCACCATGCCGCATCAACTTTTTGACGTTTGGTAATAATACTTAGCTTAAAATACATATTGTTCAGCTGTACAAAAGTATTTTCTTTCTTTATATCCTTACTCTATAAGCTTTTTTCTATTTTCAAAGTTTATTTTTAAAACATTTTTGCCAAAATGAAGACACAAACATACACATTAGCCCAGGCCTACCCAGGGTCAGGATCATCAATAACACTGTCTTCCACCTCTACGTCTTGTCCTGCTGGAAGATCTTCAGGCCAGCAACACATATGGAGCTGCTATTTCCTATGATAACAATGCCTTCTTCTGGACTACCTCGTGAAGGACCTGTCTGAGGCTGTTTTACAGTTAACTTTTCTTTTTAAAATAAGTCCAAGTAGTACACTTTATATAAAAAATATTGTGTAGTAAAAACATAGTCACCAACAGGAGTCAGTGGCTCACTCATGTAATCCCAGCACTTTGGGAGGCTGAGGCTTGTGAATCACCTGAGGTCAGGAGTTCGAGACCATCCTGTTTAACACTGTGAAACCCCGTCTCTACTAAAAATACAAAAATTAGCCAGGCGTGGTGGTGGGCGCCTGTAATCCCAGCTACTCAAGTGTCTGAGGCAGGAGAATTGCTTGAATCCAGGAGGCAGAGGTTGCAGTGAGCCAAGATCATGCCATTGCACTCCAGCCTGGGCATCAGGAACAAAACTCCATGTCAGAAAAACAAAAACAAAACACATAGTCACCTAGTCATTTATTATCTTTATCAAGTATCTATGTACTATACGTATTTATATATGCTAAACTTCGTAATGACTGGCAGTGCAGTACATTTGTTTACACCAGCATCACCACAAACACATGAGTAATGTGTTGTATCATGATGTTATGCCAGCTATGATGTCACTACTGGTAGGAATTTTTCAACTTCATTATAATCCTATGGGACCACTGTCTTAATTTGCATTCTGTCATTAACCAAAATGTTGTTATGTGTTGTGTGACTGTATTTTTTGTTAATATTTTTGTCACTTATTTAAAGAATGTATTGTTGATAAAAAATATTGTGTACAACCAAGGTTATTGTTGATTATATGTATGTGATATACTGATATAAAAGTGGCCTCCATATCTGTAATGCTTATGCAAGTTATAGAGTATAATATAATTAACACCTGTAAATTTACCACCAAATCCAAGACTCAAAACACTATCAATAACTTGCATTGACTTATGTACTTCTTCCCATCTCATGCCCTCTGTTCTTTCCCAGTGGTAATAGCTATTGAATTTTGCATTTATTTTTTCTCTTTATTTTTCTTATGGTTTTAGCACAATATGTGATACTAATAATTTGTTTTAGTTTAGCTCAATATAAATGATATTGTTCTGTTTGTAATGTTCTAAGATTTGGTTTCCTCACTAGTATTTTTGGAAAATTCATCTATGTTTTTGAGTGTAGTTGTGCTTCATTTTTCTACTGTGTGATACTTATCTTTGCCCTGTTAATGTACAACAGTATATTTGCTCTCCTATAATTGGAGAACAGTTTTTTTCCATTTGTTGTAGCCAAATTATAAGATGGTCCCCAGTGATCTTTGCTTCTTGATATTCATGCCTTTGTATAAACTTCTCTCACGTTGAGTAGGGCCTTCTTCTGCCAGTGGGATGTCAAGGAAATGATGGTGAGCCTTCTTCAACTTTTCCGGATCTATCTTTCTTGAGAAAGCCCCCAAACATGGGCTTCTGTACAGATCTGTTTGAGTATGGGAAGTCTGTAACAACAGTCAGTACCAATCATTTATCTATGTGAGTGAGCCATCTTGGAAGTGAATCCTGTGTCCCCAGTCAAACCGTCAGATGATTGCAGAACTTGCCAATATCTTGACTGCCTCATGAACTTGATTGAGAACTTCCCAGCTGAGCTGCTCCCAAATTTCTGATCTACAGAAACTGGGATTTTACAAATATTTATTGTTGTTTTGTGACACTGTGTTTTGAGGTAATTTGTTATGTAGTTCCAGATAATGAATAAATTGACGATTTTGATGATGGAAACATTTTGTGAACATTTTTATGTCTGCCCCCTGATGTACATGTATAAGACCAGGTAGTGAACCAAGGTGTGAGATTGCTGGATTGAAGATTATGATAATATTTAACTTGGATATCTCATGCTAGTTTTTTCAAGAGTAGTTTAATTTATCTTTTGACCAGAAACATGAATAAGAATCTGTATTATTCTGCATTCTTTTTAACTTTTGGTATTGTCAGACTTTTAAATTTTTTCTAATGAGTGTAAATATTTCATTGTGGTTGTTTTCTTTGCCCAAACATCAAAGTAGTAGTCTACTGTATTTTTCCCTAAGAGGTTTAAAGTTTGAGTTTCACATTTATACCCTTAAACCATTTGAAATTGATCATGTATAGAGTGAGAGAGGTATCCAATTTCTTTCTTTTTCTTTTCATAACTGTGCAGTTAACTAGTTTTTCCAATTGTTAAAAACGTCCCTGTTTTCCCTAGTGATATGATGATGTCATCTGTGTCATATGGATCTGTTATGTGGCTCTGTTTTGGAGTTCCATCCTGTTCTATTTGTCAATTTGTTTATGCTAGTATTAATGGCATGCTTTCTTAATTACTGTGAAACCTGGCAAGGCAATTCTTCCAATCATATGCTTTAGGAGTATCTTATCAGTTCTTGGCGATTCTCTTTCCATATGACTTTGAATTAGTTTTTCAAGTTCTGTGAAAAACATTTTGGGGTTTGAGTAGAATTGCCTTGAATCTACATATAAAGTAGAGGAAAATTGATATTGTCACACTAGTGAGTCTTTCTATTCATAGATACAATATATTTTTTATATTTCAGTCATCTTTAATATATTTCAGTAGCGTTTTATCATTTTATGAATATAGGTATAACATCTTTTGTTAGATTTATTTTAATCATGTAAGTTTTTAATTTCTGCTATTTTCTTTTTTTTTTTTGAGATGAAGTTTTGCTCCTGTTGCCTAGGTTGGAGCACAGTGGTGTGATCTTGGCTCACTGCAACCTCTGCCTCCTGGGTTTAAGTGAGTCTCCTGCATCAGCTTCCCAAGTAGCTGGGATCACAGCTGCCTCCCACCGTGCCCGGCTAATTTTTGTATACTTAGTAGAGATGGGGTTTCACCATATTGACCAGACTGGTCTTGAACTCCTGACCTCAGGTGGAGCCACTCGTCTCAGCTTCCCAAAGTGCTGGGATTACAGGCGTGAGCCACCGCGCTTGGCCAATTTTTGCTATTATTAATGATGTATTAAAAAACTGTGCTTTATAACTGATTATTGCTAGTATTTGTAAATATACTTGTTTTTTAAATATAAATCTTAGAGCAAGCCATCTTGTTGAATTCTTTTTTATTCCTAATGATACAGAGATTCGTGTTTTTTTAAATTTTAGAAGACCTTGTTTCTTGATTCTTTTTGTTTTTTTTGTTGTTGTTGTTTTAGTTATGTCATTTGAAAATAATGATAACTTTGATTTCCTTTTTAAAATTGTTACTATGTTTTTATTTATTTTTGGTGTCCTACTGCATTGGATAGAATGTCAGACTTTGACTAGAAGTGGTAATAGTAAAGTGATAACGATGGGCATTCTTTTGTGGGTCTTGATTTTGAAGAGACTTTTACAAATATTTTATCATTAAGAGTAATTTTGTTGTAAGTGGTTATTTTGTTTTTTTAACCTTTTTGTCAGCTTACAGATATTTCCTTTGATTCCTAGTTTTCTATGACTTTTTTTCCAAATATAGATTTTGAATTTTATCAAATGCTTTTTCTGCAGATATTGAAGTTATTATGGTGTTCTTTCTTTGTATTCATGAGTGGAATTTATAGATATTCTAATGTTTTGTATTGTGCTTCCTAGATTTTACTACACAGGAAGATTCCTTGGGGGACTTGGCTGTAATATTGGAAGGAGAAGTCTACTTGTAAAATTCTTGACTCTTATGATCATAGGAAGGGACTTTATCATTTTGTGCTTATGTAGAAAATAGTAATGAGAGTCATTTGGCATACTGTGTTTAAGCATAGGTCTCATAACATAAATGGCTAACATTCAGCAAAGTGTCCTTGTGTTGGCAACTTCAGTGTCACAGAGTTTATTTCCTGTAACTAACAGTATGGCTAAGTGATGGTTGTCTTTTGTGGAGAAAAAATATTTTGTAGAAAACAGGAGGATTTGGAGCTCTTTGATTGGTTTTGGAACAGGAGAATTTTCCTGCTTCAAGTCCTTTGTTAATAAAGTAAATAACCACTGTAACTTATATGGTAGTTTAAAAATGTGACTTGAAGTTTCAGATTTCTAATTCTCTTTTTTTAAGATCAGATATTTGTAGTATCACAGCAATATAGAGCCTCAAGATTTTTCTGAGTTTATACCCTTGTTGGTGTCAGCATGTAAGGATTATTCAAATATACAAACATGAAATGCTATAAAGTATTATCACTCCATAAAAAATTGGGAAATTCTAGAAGCAAAAAAAAAAAATCTATTCTGAAGGCACTTAAATTACATTCCCACTTGTTAACACATTTAGGTAAAATGAGACTTCACTGAAAGTTTCCCCTTGAATAAATAGTAAGGAGTGCACTGTCAGTAGATACTGGATTTGAGTGGTACTTAAATGTCTTGTTTGCAGTACAATTATGATCTGCACAGAACTTAAATGTGCCATTAAACTTTATTGTTGGTGTCATTCATATGGCTTACTAGGCTTAATCAACTGCTTGATTATATGCTCAAGTTTCTCTTCATTTTTCTTTTCTGTAGCAAGTGGTACATTTCTAACTTTGAAGTAATTTGGTACAGTGTCTGGGATCAGTTATGATAATGATCAAAATAATAACAATAAAGTTATTACCAAATTTCAATCCTTGTTAGAAATTGGGTGAGATTGAGGTGCTTTTAGGTGGTATGTGCTTAGGGGATTAACTGAATCATGACCAAAGTGAATTAGTGCTTCTGACCAGGTTTTCATTGGAATTTGTATGCCAGGGATACTGATGGGCAAGGGAGGCAAATTACCATTGACAGAGAACTGCCAATTCAGAGAACTAGAACAAGCTAGACCACAGCACTGTGATTTTCAAAAACTTTATATAATGCTCTTCTTTTATACCTAGAAAATATGTTTGTTCTTAATATCTAGCTAGAGTATGCCTAGACTATTGCTAGCCTGGCTCTGGAGAGAGGGATGATTGGGACATTGGAAGAGAGAAGTTGTTTAAACGAGTCTGCCTGAAGTCTACTTCTTGCTTCTGTTTTATAGAAGGTAAAGGGAAAGGTGAGTGGTTAGTGAGACAGTCAAGATTTTTTTTTTCTTTTTTTTGAGACTGCCTTGACCTTTTGCATTAGAGCTGTAGAAAAGAGATGGAGAGAGAACCATTTAATACACAGAAACACTACCCCAATGCAAGTGTATGTCTTGAACCATTGGAATCATCACCTCAAAAAGAAACCACATATCTTTTAACAGTCACATCCCATTTTTCTCTTCCCCCAACTCCTGAAACCTATTAATCTACTTTCTGTTTCTATGGATTTACCTGTCCTGGACATTTCATGTAAATGGAATCATACAATATGTGTTTTGTTGTTGTTGTTGTTGTTGTTGTTTTGTAATTGGCTTCATGTAATTGGCCTTATTTTGTAATTGTAATTAGCACATAATATTTTCATTTATGTCATAGCATGTATCAGTACTTCATTCATTTCTATTAAAGAATAATATCCTGTTGTATGGATATACCATATTTTATTTATCCATTCATCAGTTGACAGATTGTTTCAACTTGTTGGCAATTATGAATAATGCTTCTGTGAACATTTGTGTGTAAGTTTTGGTGGGGACATGTATTTTCATTTCTCTTGGGTGTATACCCAGAAGTAGAATTGCTGGATCATATGGTAACTGTGTGCGTGATATTTTGAGGAACTGCTCAATTGTTTTCTAAAGTGGCTGCATCACACAGCAATTGTTGTCACACTAGCAATATATCAGGTATTCAGTTTCTTCTCATTGTCACAAATCTTGATTTATATTCCTTTTCGGTTATAACCATGCTAGTTATTGTGAATTAGGTATCTCATGTGGTTTTGATTTGCATTTTTATAATGACTAATGATATTGAGCATCTTTTTATGTGCTTTTTGGCCATTTGTATATGTGTACTTATATAATTTTCCCACTTTTTAATTTTTTTTTTTTTTTATTATTGAGTTGCAAGAGTTCTTTATATACTCTGGATACATCTGGTCTCTTAACATCACAATTTTTTTTGCTTAATATTCAGAAAACCATTAGAAAAGGACATTGTTACAGCTTAGGTTTTTTGGAAGCAGATGCTGAGACAGAATTTGGGGTATAAAGTATTTTTAGACATCAGCACTTGTGAAAGGAAGGAGGAGAACAGGATTGGTCAGAGGGAAAAGTTGAATTTACATGGAGGTCTGACAAAACCTCAACCAACCTGGCAGCAAGCTCTGAAGCAAATATTGCCTATCAGGGTTGTCCTGCATTAGGCTGAAATGGCTGGGCCTTCATGTTACAACTTGACTTAGTCACTGAATGAGGGTCAGCAGTGGAAAGGTATGACCTAGGATGGAGCAGCACTTTGCCCCTGAGGCCAGCTCTGAAGTGATAAACAGATGGAATCTGTTTGCTAACTTCACTCTTTAGCTGAGCAGCACATTCCCCTTGAAGGGGCATCTGGATGGTTCACATGCGTATTATATTTTAAAATCTTAGTGAACCTCGAGTTCACTAAGTTTAAAAGAGATTCTAGGAGCATGTTTATGGCATGAGAAAATTGAAAATTTGATACTGATTTTACAAATGTGTTACGACTGTTATTTCATGGTATAGGCTGTTTTGAAATCTTCTGAAGATAATTTGGCCTGGAGTTATGTACATTTATAATATTGTTTATGTTTTATTATTTATGTTTACTATAGAATTAGAGTCTCTTAAGTAGTTTATATGATGCTCATAATTGCCTCGTATAAAAGCAATTTTTTATGTTTGTTTGACATACTCTTGTTTTTCTAAAATTTTAAGTGTGGTATATTCATTTTGAGAATTATTTTGTCTTTGGCCGTTGTTCTCCCATATCTGCTACATATTATGAAAACTTCATAAAAGACTATTTAACTCTTTTCTTTTGAAATTTGATTCAGAATTGAGAATCATCTTAGTCTTTGTTTAATTTCTTAAGTTTTAACATTGTCACAGATAATCTAAGATTTTATATTCCCGCCTTGTTGAGTTTCTGCCTTTTTGCTAGCCAAAAAACAATGCAATACCTAAAACAGATGATTACCAATTTGGGTACCTATTAAAAAGACATAGTAGTGCAATACTATTTCTTTTAAAACACTTTTATTTTATATCTCTTAACTTTTGGCCCTTTTTTCAGTTGCTTGTTTTACCAAAGTATTGGGAGAGATGATGATAAGTAATTTTTATCAGTCTTAATTCTAAATAGCAAACTAAATATACTAAGACAGTTTTGGTTGACAAGTTTAGTCTGTAGATATCTGTGTCCAGTTTGCCCAAACTCCAAATTGTAATACTTCCTAATAACAGAAATTAGTACATAAGAGTAGGTATGATTCTTTTGCAGAATGAAGAAACTGGAATTATTTTTCTAGTGAAGTTGTGGTTGACTGTGTCAACATGCTAGAATAGAAGAAACTCATTCATAATTAGGAGTCAGAAGACCTGAGTTAGAATCTCAGCCATCCCTTCACATCTGAGATGCCTGAACGAGGCACACTTAGCTTTTCAAAGCCTAGAATGCCTTATCTCCGCAAAATGCAGGTATGTTAGTTCTGCCTACCCCTGCCAGTTGTGGCAATGACCTAATAAGATAATGAATAAGAATAGAACTGGTCATCTTGTGACCAATGTATACATTTATGAGATAGTTGGAAGAGTGTTTTTCCTTGGGCAAATGAGGGTAGAACCCACATATGTGATCTTTGTTCAAGCATGCATTTCAATAAGACTTGAAAGGAATGTAAAGGAATGTAAACATAATGAAATGAATGTAAATATAATTTATTTATGTCAAAAAATTAAGTTCTATTATAATTATTTTCAATATAGTCATGGAAACCCAAGTTAACTCAACAGATATTTATTGTGAGACTTTATAATTTGTGCATAGAGTGCATCCAAGTGATGCCTATTAAAAAGTTTTCATTTCTGTAAATTGATTGATTTTGTTATTCTGTGGGTTTGAACACAAATTAATTGCAATCTAGTTATTTCAGATTTTATGTGGATTACTAATGTTTTTAAAGGGATTTATAGTTTATAAAATGCTTCATATACATTTTTTCATGTAATCTTCATAATAGTCCTGCAAAGGTAACTGCTCTTATTTTCATGATTCTTCCCATTACTTAGGTTAGAGAAGTTGTAATTTCCTCAAGGTCACTTATCTACTAGGTGGTGGAACTGAAATTAAAATCTAGATTTCTCATTCCAAATTTATGTCATGTTGCTTGGAAAACTAAGGATTTATTTTAGTTAGATATACTTGGATTGGAACTGGGTATTCTTAGTCTCAGGAACAAAGAGGTTTGGCTCTGAAACTTTGATCCAAACACAATTTTGCATTTGTTATAAAAGCCACCATTTTCTACACACCAGGGGCCCATATTACCCTGGGCTTTGTCTTGTGTCTGCTCAACCTGATGTCTTCATTCTTCAGCTTCTTTCCCAGTACCCACACACCAACGTTTTTCTCACTGTAGCCTCAGAATAATGCTGTCCAGCATTATTATGAACTAATCTTTGCTGATGAGCAACTGGTGAATATTTTAACTGTAATTTGGGTGGGTCTTTTGGTTCTTTATAAATCCCTTGTACCAATTCTATTTACTGTAATTTCAGTTGCATAGGCTATTTTCAACTTGATTTAAAGAGTCTCATTTAGTGAGCATAGAATCTTTAGGGCCAGACTGGAACCAAACCAGTCCTGGGAGCCTTAGAAAATTAACCCAGTTTTATGTGTTCTGTGATATATTTTGTACTTTCATCAATGCATTCAGAATATGAGGTGAAAAGGGCTTCTGTTGCAAAATCACCTATATCTAGTTTGTATTTAATACCTGACAAAAATAAACAAATGTAGAAAAATAAGGCTTCTGTGTATCTTTCTGTACATTTTATAAGTGCATATGCCGCATTTTGAGCCAACAGGGCAAATAAGAAATATTGTACTGTTTCATATTTTCAAATGCTGACTAGATAAAGATTACACATGACAAGTTATTTATAGCTTTATACATAGTAGATTCTCTGTTGGAATCATAGAAAGGAAAAAGATATGATAATTGCTTTGTGTGGTTCACAGAATAGAATGGCAAACTGAGATGTTTTGAATCTAGTTTGTACTGTAACCATTTCTAGGAAACCATATTTAAACAGCAGTGGTTATCATGAAGTGTACAACATGTCAACTGTGTCCCAATTCACATCAGTAAAAACCTTCCACCACTTTATTCTCTATAACCCAACCTCCATCAGATAATGCCAAATAAACTATGTCGAGTGCACATATTAATATATATCAAATGTGCCAAACAGCTTGCTGGCTGCATTTTCAGTAGTGTTTATCTGTGGTCATGCAGGTTATAACTCTGAATTTTTATTAGGAAAACTAAATTGAGAATTTATAATGTTCTTGATTTAGCTTCACCAGCTGTGCCACAGCCAGGAAAAATAACTCAGGGGGGTAAAAATCTAACACTGTGTTAAGAGAGCAACAGACAAATCGCTTTTGCTTCATGCTTACCTGCTTTGCATCTGCTACTGTAAAGTTTAGGTTCACATGTAATAATTAGTTTTTTTTTTTTTTTTTTTTTTTGAGACAGAGTGTCGCTTTGTCAACCAGGCTGGAGTACAGTGGTGCGATCTCGACTCACTGCAACCTCTGCCTCCCAGGTTCAAGCGATTCTCCTGCCTCAGCCTCCTGAGTAGGTGGGACTACAGGTGTGTACCACCACATCTGGCTACTTTTTGTATTTTTAGTAGAGATAGGGTTTCACCATGTTAGCCAGTTTGGTCTCCATCTCCTGACCTCATGATCTGCCCTCCTCGGCCTCCCAAAGTGCTGGGATTACAAGCGTGAGCCACTGCGCCCGGCCAGTAATCTTTTAACTTGTATGTTATTACTCCAGTAAATTGCTTTGTGAATTTTTAAGTTGTCTCATAAAATAAGGATTATTAATTTTTATTTAATCTTTGGAATCTTGAAAGTGATTCATTGAAATAGGAATTTTGATAATGACCCTAGCACTGAAGACATTATTTATAATTTTATCTTTGTTAAACCAATCACAATGACATACTTATATATATTGTGCTGTTCAGGAGTCAGACAATTTAGGGCCAATGAAAAATATCTAATAGTTTATATATATATATATATTTAATAATAGTTTATATTTGGAAGAAATACTGAGTTAGCGAAGGGAAGTCTCCTGTAGGTAGTTAACTTAGTTGTGGAATATTTAGCAAAGGGTACTGTGTGGAATTCCTCATTAAGAACATTTCTCTTTAATTTCTGCTACAAGATGATGTGTAATAAAAAGTTGGTGAAATTTGTGCACCATCATGTAGGACTTGACTAATTCCTGAATGGAAATATACAGCCCTTGCAAATATTTATTTGTTTTAACATTATTGTGATTATCAGTCTAGGTCTGATGTATTTTCTTTGTGGCTGCTTGGCAATTTGATTTGTCAGCTACAAAGTAAGCCATAGGAGGGCAGTGACCATATTTGTTTTACTCACCATAGTACCCCCAGAGTCTTGTCCATTGCCTACCTTATATACTAGGATATATTTCTTGAAGGGATGTAGGCACATTTTATTCGTGTAGAATTTATAGAGTTTTGAGTTACCTATACACAGAAGAAAAATAATAGATACTTATGCTAAGTATTGTAGGAGATATACTTTTTTTCCTTTTAAACTTTAGAACTAATTAGCTTTCCTGTTCATGGGGACTCTGGAAAAAGCCATCTATTTTTAGTCGTAATGCTTTCCCTTTGGCCAAAGTAGAACAAAATTAGATTTTAATAAATCATGATTTTATAGTATGATTGTTTACTGGAGTACCATTTATAGAGTATGGCTTCCAGACAATGATGACATCGTTTCATTTAAAAAGGGCTAGTTTTTCCCTGAAAGTTGTATTTTTAATTACACTATAGGAAATTTGCAGATATTTTATATATTTATGCCTCTTCCTATCTGCTTGTTCCAAAAGGGAGACATTCTACTTGTAAATGGCCTATGCTTACAATTTATTTTAAAAGAAATTTTAAGTTTTTGGAACTACGCAAAGATATTTTTTAAAAACATTAGGTGATAGGTAACTAAAACTAAATGGTAAGTTTGGCTAAATTCAGCAAACATTCGGTAACTGTAATGTATAAAGTATTGTGTTTGGTGGACATGAGAGAAAGATGACAAAAACTTGATATTTCTATTCCTGGGGCTTGTATGCCATTAGCTGACTCAGATAAATTCATAAATAAGTATAACACAAAGCAGGCAATAATAAGTACTGTGGTATAGGCATCAACAAAGTGGGAAATTAGGATAGAGAGATTAATCCTGACTGGGAGGATCAAGGAAGTTCTCATGGAATAGATAGGTTTTGAGTAGAACTTAATTTATTGCTTTCGTTCATTCTAGACTGTCTTCTGAAGATTGATGTCTATTTCCTTGAGCTCTTTAATTTTGTTACCAATTTGGATAAACATGGCACAAATCCAGCAGGGAGGTCCAGATGAAAAAGAAAAGACTACCGCACTGAAAGGTACATACTTAATTTGCTTTTTCAGGAAATTTTCATTGTGCCTAATAAAGGTGTAGGAATATTTAGGTGACCTTCCATTCATTTGAAATCTAAAATAAGAATATAAGTATCAATTATTTATATCCCTCACAGCAACTATTACTGCATCTGAGATGTATGTACTCAGTAAATAAATCACAGGACCATGTAATTTTGCATCTATAAGAATCTTAATGCTTTTCTTATTCAATGTCATACATTTAATAATAAAACTAATAAGTTTTTTGAATCAAGGCTGGTGCCTTTACCTTATGTTTTCTGCTTGGAATATCATACTGGATTAGGGTAATGATCCGTCTGTTTCTGTATTCTGCCTTTATGGCATTGCATTACTGATATTTTATGAGAGGTTTATCCATATTAATGTTTTAGAAGGAATCTACGTTAGACATTGTTAGGCAATTTTGAATCCTAGAACTAAAAAAATAAATCTGCTATCTAAATTAATTCGACTTCTAAAAGAAGTATCTGTTGTTGAATTGTGAGACAGCTATGGGCACTGAGAACTTTAGGGTCAGGAAGCTGAGGAGAAAGTAGCAAATGAGGCTGAAAAGTAATTTTTAGTAAAATAGGTAAAGAATCAGGAACAAGAGAGAGATCCTGAACAGCAAATGAAAAAATTAAATGGGAGTAATTAATTAAAGTCATATCTGGTGATGGGTAAGATTAGATGAAAACTGAGAATTTACTTCTGCATTTGACGATGTGGTGATCATTGGTGACCTTCACAAAGAGCTATTTCAATAACTAGAAATGAAAGCCTGGTTGGAGAACTTTCAGCAGAGAATGGAAAGAGAGGAATTGGAGATAGCTGTAAACAACCCTATAGAAGATTTTACTACATGCTTGTATGTTGTTGGGAAGGATCCAGCACACTCAGAATAATGGACAATTTAGGAGTGAGGGCAAGGAATGTATGTCACAGTTTCCGTCTAAATAGACCTGCTGGGTTTCCACCTAGACAGATTTTGTGCATGTTCAGCCTTAATGTGAAAATTTGATCTCCCAAGTTGTAGTTCTAATTTATACTCCTGCAAGCAGTATGTGAGTTCAGATTGATTTTCTGGATTTTAGAGGTCGTACAGTGATGTTAAAAGAGTAGATCTGTTCTAGAGATAGAACTATCTGGATTCAAATTCAAGGTTTTCCTTCTTACCATGGGCAAATTGCTTAACTTCTCTGAATCTTTCTCTTCATCTGTACTATAGGAATAATAATGCTGGGTACAGATGGGGGTGTAAGGGTTAATGGAGGAGTAAATTGGAAATATTAGAAAATAAAATGGCAAATGCATGGTATATTTCAGAACAACTTAGCAAACTGATTTGTTCTAAACTTTATCCCTTGAGCAGAAAGACAGTTTTATTCTTGAGTTTATTCAAAACTGGGCTATGATATGTAAAACAGTGAACTAATAATGATCACTCTGCTGTTCATTAGAGGATTTCAGGTTTACATGGCAAGATGCACTCTTGGAGGTGATTTAACTTTCTGCTAATTGAAAAGTGCTTCAGATAAGGCATAGATGGTGGAAAAATCTCATAAAATTATATTAGTGGTGAGAAAAATGTCAGGTAAAACTCAAGATGAGCAGGGTTAAAGCAGTGCATGCTGGAAGAAAGTAGTTTGAATTAGTTTGCTGTAATAATGGTGATAATGAAGATGGTAAGGAAGATGGTGATGACTGTTATAATTAAAGGAAGGCATATTATGCACAAGAAAGTTATGTCATCTCTTTTGGAGATGGCAATGAAGATATGCTTGTAAAGAATTCTTGCATTTCTTAAAAATATTACTTTTTCCCTTTGCCAGTTTTACAGGGTTTTAGTTTATCTACTGCCTCTTATTGATTTGTCGACCCATTTTACCTGGATTTCTGAAAATATGTTCTGTATCTAGTTCTCTTAGTTCATATGTGTTAGTTTTTATTTACCACCGCCCTCTAACCTCAGGCCCCTTCAAAGATGCCTACATTTTGCCATAGTGCCTTTATTAAAAATTATTCTGGACACTAATGTTGAGTTATTATGATCATTATTTGTGATATGGCTAATAGTACATCAAAACCAAGACATTCTTATTGGTACAGTACTGGTAACTAAAACATGGTCATTATCCAATTTTCATTAGGCTTCACATGCAGTAATTTGTGTGTGTGTATGTGTATATATGTGTGTGTGTGTTTGGAGTTGTGCAGTTTGATCCTCTGTGTTGTCTTGTGCAACAATGACCACAAACAAAGATACAGAAGTGTTCTACCACTAGCAAATCCCTTCTGCTACCCATTTGTAGGAATGTCCCTAACTGCCAACTTCATCTCTGTCTCCTGGCAATCACTAATCTGTTCTCCCTCCCTTTTGTCATTTTGTAGATGTTATAGAAATGGAATCATAAGGTATGTAACTTTTTGAGATTGGCTTTCTTCAATAAGCATAATGCCTTTGAGATCCATCCAAGTTTTTGTAAATATCAGTAGTTCATTTGTGTTTATTGCCGATGAGTAATATTCTATTGTCTAGATAGGCCATTTTGTTTAACCATTAACCCATTGTAGGTCATTTGGATTGATTCCAGTTTTTGATTATTAGAAATAAATTTACTGTGTATATTCATGTATAAGTTTTTATGTGAATGTAAGTTTTCATATTTCTAGGTTAAATGCCCAAGAATGTGATTGCTGGGTCATATGGTAAATGCATTTCTAATTTTATAAGATAATACCAAACTATTTTCCAGAGTGGCTATACCATTTTTTTTTTTTTTTGAGACAGAGTCTGGCTCTGTCGCCCGGGCTGGAATGCAGTGGCGCGATCTCGGCTCACTGCAAGCTCCACCTCCCGGGTTCACGCCATTCTCCTGCCTCAGCCTCCCGAGTAGCTGGGACTACAGGCGCCCGCCACCTCGCCCGGCTAGATTTTTGTATTTTTTAGTAGAGATGGGGTTTCACCGTGTTCGCCAGGATGGTCTCGATCTCCTGACCTCGTGGTCCGCCCGTCTCGGCCTCCCAAAGTGCTGGGATTACAGGCTTGAGCCACTGCGCCCGGCCGGCTGTACCATTTTATATTCCCACCAGTCACGTATGAAAGACCCACTTTTTCTACATCCTCCTCAGCATTATTATTACTATGTTTTAGTTTTAGCCATTTTATTAGGTACATAGTGATATCTCACTAGTGATGTTGACCATACATCTTTTCATGTGCTTATTTGCCATCTGTACCTTGTCGCTGGTAAAATACCTATTTATATTTTTTGTCCATTTTCTAAATGGATTTTTTAAAACTATTGAGCTTTGATAGTTCTTTATATTTTCTAAGTCTCTATTGAATATATTCTTTGTGAATATTTTCTTTCAGTCTGTAGCTTGTCTTTCACCCTCTTAACATATCTTTCATGGGGCAAACATTTTTAATTCTGATGAAGTTCTGTTCATAATTTTTTTTTCTTTTGTAAACTGTGCATTTAGTGTCATGTCAAAGAACTCTTTCCCTAGCCAGCCATAGTTTATGAAGGTTTTCTCCTATGCATTCTTCTAAAAGTTTTGTTTTATATTTCACATTTAAATTAATGATCTATTTTCAGTTAATTTTTAAACATATGTTACTAGGTTTCGTTTCATTGCTGAATTTTATTCTGTTGAATAAGCTATATTTTACTTACCCATTTGCCACATTTTAGATATTTGTGTTGTTTCCAGGGTTGGGTGATTATGAATACAGTCTTTGAAAACATTCATCAAAGGTTTTTATGTGGATATTTATTTTCATTTGTCCTGGGTTAGTATCTAGGAGGAGGACTGCTGGGTAATATGGTATGTCTACGGTAACTTCGTAAGAACTAGAAAACCACTTTTCAAGGTACCTGTATTATTTTTCAGTACCACCAATAATGTATGAGGGTTCTCTTAGTTTGGCATCTTTATCAGCAATTAATATTGACAGGTTTGTTGACTTTTCTTCTCATTGTCACAGGTTTTTGTTTCTATGTGGTTTTAATTTGCATTTTCCTAATGGTGAATTATATACCATATATACATCTTTCTTGGTAAAGTCTAGAATTTTGTCCCCTTTTTTTTGTTTGTGTTCTTATTGTTGAGTTTTAAAAGTTGTTCATGTGTTCTGGATTCAACTTCTTTTTTTTTTTTTTTGGAGACGGAGTCTTGCTCTGTCGCCCGGGCTGGAGTGCAGTGGCCGGATCTCAGCTCACTGCAAGCTCCGCCTCCCGGGTTTACGTCATTCTCCTGCCTCAGCCTCCCGAGTAGCTGGGACTACAGGCGCCCGCCAACTCGCCCAGCTAGTTTTTTGTATTTTTTTTTTAGTAGAGATGGGGTTTCCCCGTGTTCGCCAGGATGGTCTCGATGTCCTGACCTCGTGATCCGCCCGTCTCGGCCTCCCAAAGTGCTGGGATTACAGGCTTGAGCCACCGCGCCCGGCCACAACTTCTTTTTAAGATATGTGATTAGTAAACATTACCAGTCTTTGGATTGTCTTTTCATTCTCTTTGTTTTATTGATATGTATTTGTACATACTTATGGGGTACATGTGATATTTTGTTATATGCGTAGAATGTGTAATGATCAAGTTAGGATATTTCCATTATCCATTGCCCCAGGTGTTTATGATTTCTATGTGTTGGGAACATTTTAAGTCCTCTTTTAGCTATCTCTTGAAATACATAATGCTTTTGTTCATTTTAATCACCCTATATGCTATTGAACATTAGAACTTATACCTTCTATCTAACTGTATGTTTCTACCCATTAAACAAACTCTCTTCATTGTTTCCTCCTGTGCACCATCACCCACATCTCTGATAGCTATCATTCTACTTCCTACTTCCATGAGATCAACTTTTTTAGCTCTCACATATGAGTGAGAACATGCACTGTGTGTCTTTCTGTACCTGACTTATTTCACTTAACACAATAACTTCCAATTCCATCCACCTTGCTACAAATGACCTGATTTTATTCTTATAGATGTATAGTATTCCTTTTTGTATATATATCATATTTCTTATGGTCAAATAGTATTCTATTGTGTATATTATATCACATTTTCTTTATTCATCTATTGATGGACACTTAGGTTGATTCCATATCTTTGCTATTGTAAATAATGCTGCAATAAACATGCAATGCAATTATCCTTTAGATATTCTGATTCCTTTTCTGTGAATACATACCCAGTAGTGCAAATGCTGGCTTGTATGGTAGTTCCATTTGTAGTATTTTGAGAAATGCCCAAATGGTTTCCATGGAGGTTGTACAAATTTACATTCTTAACAACAGTGTATAAGAATTCTCTTTTCTCGACAGCCTCATCAGCTTCTGTTATTTTTTGTCTTTTTAGTGATAGCCGTTCTAACTGGGGTGAGAGGATATCTAATTGTGGTTTTAATTTGCATTTCCCTGATGATTAGTGAAATTGAGCATTTTTTAACATACCTATTGGCCATTTGTATGCTTTCTTTTTAGAAATGTTTATTTATGTCCTTTGCCCACTTTTTAATGGGATTATTTTTTGTTTTTTACTGTTGAATTGTTTGATTTCCTTGTTTATTCTGGATTATTAATACTTTATTGGATGAATAGTTTGTAAATATTTTCTCCCATTCAGTAGTTTGTCTCTTCATTCTGTTAATTGTTTTCTTTGCTGTGCAGGAGCTGTTTAGTTTAATGTAGTCCCATTTGTCTGTTTTTCGTTTCTGTTTTCTCAAAAGGCTTTAGCCATAAAAATCTTTGCCTAGACCAGTGTGCTGAAGTGTTTCCCCTGTGTTTCTTTCTAGTAGCTTCATAATTTCAGGTCTTACATTTTAAGTCTTTAATCCATCTTGAGTTGTTTTTTATAGATGAGTGATGGGGCTCCAGTTTCATTCTTCTATGTATAGATATTTAGTTTTTACAGAATCATTTACTGAAGAGGCTGTTCTTTTCCCAATATATAGTCTTGGTGCCTTTGTTGAAAATCAGTTGACTGTACATATGTGGATTTATTTCTGGGTTCTCTATTCTGCTATTCTGTTCCATTAGTCTACATGTTTCTCTCTCTCTTTCTCTCTCTCTGTCTCTATCCATCCATGTATCCATCCACTTATCTTCTTTCTTTCTTTCTTCCTATCTATCTATCTATCTATCTATCTATCTATCTATCTATCTATCTATCTATCTATCTATCTATCTGTCTATCTATCTATCTATCTATCTATCTTTTAAGATGGAGTTTCACTATTGTTGCCCAGGCTGGAGTGCAATGGCGCGATCTTGGCTCACTGCAACCTCTGCTTCCTGGGTTCAAGCGATTCTCTAGTCTCAGCCTCCTGAGTAGCTGGGATTACAGGTGCCCACCACCACACCTGGCTAATTTTTTTTTTTTTTTCCTTTTTTGTTTTTAGTAGAGACGGGGTTTTGCCATGTATGCCAGGCTGGTTGGTCTTGAACTCCTGACATCAAGTTGAGAGACAGGACTAGCTGGATTTCCTAGGCTGACTAAGAATCCCTAAGCCTAGCTGGGGAAGGTGACTGCACCCACTTTTAAGCACGGGGCTTGTAACTCAGCTCATACCCGAACAATCAGGTAGTAAAGAGGGCTCACTAAAATACAAATTAGGCTAAAAGCAGGAGGTAAAGAAATAGTCAAATCATATATCATCTGAGAGCACAGGGGTATGGACAAAGATCTGGATAGAAACCTAGGCATTTGAACTGGCAGTGGCAACCCCCTTTGGGTCCCCTCCCATTTTATGGGAGCTCTGTTTTCACTCTATTAAATCTTGCAACTGCATACTCTTCTGGTCTGTGTTTGTTATGGCTCGAGCTGAGCTTTCGCTCCCCGTCCACCACTGCCGTTTGCCACCATCGCAGACCTGCCACTGACTTCCACCCCTCCAGATCTGGCAGGGTATCCGCTGTGCTCCTGATCCAGTGAGGCACCCATTGCCGCTCCCAATTGGGCTACAGACTCGCCATTATTCCTGCATGGCTAAGTGCCCTGGTTCGTCCTAATTGAGCTGAACACTAGTTGCTGGGTTCCATGGTTCTCTCTGTGACCCACGACTTCTAATAGAGCTGTAGTACTCACTGCATGGCCCAAGGTTCCATTCCTTGGAATCTGTGAGGCCAAGAACCCCAGGTCAGAGAACAAAAGACTTGCCACCATCTTGGGAGCTCTAGGAAGAAAGATCTACCTGTAACAAAGTGATCCACCCACCTCGGCCTTCTAAAGTGCTGGGATGGCATGAGCCACTGCGCCTGGCCTTACATGTCTTCTATTTTTAAAATAATAACACTATGCTGTTTTGGTTACTGTAACCTTGTAATATATTTTGAAGTCAGGTTAGCATGATGTCTCCAGCTTGGTTCCTTTTGCTCACATTGCTTTGGCTATTTGAGTTCTTTTTTGTTTCCATTTGACTTTAGTGTTTTTGTTTTTCTCTATTTCTGCGAGGAATGTCATTGCTATTTTAATAGGGATTGTGTTGAATCTGTAGATTGCTTTGAGCAGTATGGTCATTGAATTATTCCAGTCTATGATCATGGAATGTCTTTCCATTTGTCTGTGTCCCCTTCAATTTCTTTCATTAATGTTTTATAGTTTTCCTTGTAGAGGTCTTTCATCTCTTTGGTTAAATTTATGACAAGGTATATTTCTTACAGCTGTTGTATATGAGTTTGCCTTTTTGATTACTTTCTCATCTCATTTGTTATGGACACTACTGAATTTTCTTTCGATATTATATACTGTTACTTTATTGAATTTATAAGAGCTACAAGTTTATTGGTGGAGTCTTTAGGTTTTTCTATATATAAGATTATATCATATGCAAAAGGACAATTTGACTTATTTTCCAATTTGGATGCTTTTTATTTTGCTCTCTTGCCTGATTTTTCTGAAAAGGACATTCTATACTATGCTGAATAGGAGTAGTAAAAGTGGGCATCCTTGTGTTGTTCCAGTTTTTAGAGGAAAAGCTTTCAACTTTTCTCCATTCACTGTGATGTTTGTTGTAAGTTTGTCACATATGACTTTTAGTATGTTGAGATATATTTTTTCAATGCCTCATTTGTTGAGAGTGTTTTTATCAGGGAGAGTTGTTGAATTTTATCAAATGCTTTTGCTGCATCTATTGAGTAAAAGATCATATGGTTTTTGTTCTTCATTCTGATGATGTGCTGTGTCACACTAATTGATTTGAATATGTTGAACCATCCTTGCATTTCTAGGTAAATCCTACTTGATGATGATGTGTTATCTTTTTGATGTGCTATCTTTTTGATGTGCTGTTGAATCTGGTTTATTGTTCTTTTGTTGAGTAATTTTGCACCTATGTTTGTCAGGAATATTGGCCCGAAGTTTTCTTTTTTTGTTGCAATCTTATCTGGTTTTGATATCAAGGTAATTCTAGCCTTATAAAATGAGACAGGGAGATTTCCCTCCTCTTCATTTTTTTGGAATGGTTTGAGGAGAAATTGTGTTCGTTTTTCTTTAGACGTTTGGTAGAATTCAGTAGTAAAGCCACATGGTCTTGAACTTTTCTTTGTTGGGAGACTTTTTATTACTATTTGATCTCATTACTCACAACTGGTTTGTTGAGGTTTTCTATTTCTTCCTGATTCAATCTTGGTAGATTTTATTTGTCCAAGAATTTATTCACTTCCTCTAGGTTTTCCAGCTTGTACAGTTGTTCATAATAGTCTGTTATGACCTTTTCTATTACTGTGGTAGTTGTAATGATTCCTTTATCATTACTGATTTTATCTGGGTCTCCTGGGTTTTTGTTTGTGTGTGTGTGTGTGTGTGTGTTTGTGTGTGTGTGTGTTTGTGCTTAGTCTGGCAAGCTGTTTAGAAATTTGTTTATCTTTTCAAAAAAGTTACCTTTTATTTTGTTGATTGTTTAATCTGTATTTCATATAATTCTGCTCTTTATTATTTGATCCTTTCTAATTTTGGGTTTGTTTTTTTCTTCTCTTCATTGAGGTACATCCTTAGACTATTTGAAATCTTTCTACTTTTTTGATGTAGTCATTTATTGCTGTATCATTTCCTTTTAGTCTTGCTTTTTCTGTTTTGCATAGGTTTTGGTATGTTGTATTTGGTTTTCATTTGCTTCAAGGTAGTTCTTTATTTTTTCATAATTTCTTCCTTGACTCAGTGCTCATTCAGAAGCAAGTTTAGTTTCCATGTATTTGTACATTTTCTCAAGTTCTTCTTTTTACCGATTTCATACATGATGTGATGTTTTTGGTAAAATTTGTTGAGTCTTGTTTTGTGGCCTAACATGTGGTCTATCCTGGAGAATGCTCCATGTGTTGATATGAAGAAAATGTGTATTCTGCAGCTCTTGGATGACATGTTCTATAAATGTCTGTTTGGTCCATTTGATCTAATGTGTAGTTTAAATCTATTTCTTTGTTAGTATTCTGCCTAGATGATTTGTCTAATGCTGAGTGTGGAGAATTAAAGTCCCCAACTATTATTTTATTGAAATCTATCTTTCCTTTTAGATCTAATAATATTTGCTTTATATGTCTGGATGCTGCAGTATTGAGTGCATATATGTTTAGAATTGTCATATTCTCTCACTGAATTGATTCCTTTATCTTTATATAATGATCTTGTCTCTTTTTACTGCTTTTGACTTAAATTCTGCTTTATCTAATATAAGTATAGCTACTCCTGCTCACTTTTGGTTTTCGTTTGCATGGAATGTCTTTCTTTTTTTCTTTTTTTGGAGATAGGGTCTCACTGTGTCACCCAGGCTGGAGTGCAGTGGCATGATCACAGCTCACTGCAACATCCTCCTCCTGGGCTCAAGTGATCCTCCCACCTCAGCCCCTTGAGTAGCTTGGACTGCAGGCATGTGCTACCATACCTGACTAATTTGTATGTTTTTTGTAGATACAGGGTTTCACCATGTGGGCCAGGCTGTTCACAAACTCCTGAGCTCAAGTGATCTGCCTGCCTCAGCCCCCCAAAGTGCTGAGATTACAGGTGTGAGCCACTGTGCCCAGCCAGAATGTCTTTCTCTATCCCTTTACTTTCAGTTTATGTGTCTTCACAGGTAAGATGAGTGTTTTGTAGTCAGCATATAGTTGGGCCATGTTTTAAAATCCATTCAGCAAGTCTGTGTCTTTTATTGAAAGTTTAATTCGTTAGGCCGGGCGCGGTGGCTCAAGCCTGTAATCCCAGCACTTTGGGAGGCCGAGACGGGCGGATCATGAGGTCAGGAGATCGAGACCATCCTGGCTAACACGGTGAAACCCCGTCTCTACTAAAAATACAAAAAAAAAAAAAAATAGCCGGGCGAGGTGGTGGGCGCCTGTAGTCCCAGCTACT
>NC_045437.1:90932792-90947130 GCF_002776525.5 Piliocolobus tephrosceles | reverse complement strand
AAAAAAAAAAAAAAAAAAAAGAAAGTTTAATTCGTTTATATTAAAGGTTATTGATATGCGAGGGCTTATTTTTAGCATTTTATTTATTGATTCTTATTGCATTAATATCCTTTGTTTTTTTGTTTTTCTCTTATTGTTTATCATTGTGGTTTGGTTGTTTTCTGTAGTGGTAACATTTGAGTTCTTTCCCTCCCGAATTTGTGTGCTTCCTCTAACAGTGGATTTTATGCTTTTGTGCCTTTACATGATGCTGGATATCTTCCCTTTGCATCCAGGTTTAAGATTCCCTTAAGCAGTTCTCCTAGATCTGGTCTAGTGGTGATGAATTCTCTGTTTTTGCTTGTTTGGGAAAGACTTCATTTCTTCTTCACTTATGAAGGAAAACTTTTCTGAACATAGCGTCCTTGGCTGGCAGTTTTCTCTCTTTAAGCATTGAATATATTATCCCATTTTGTCTTGACCTGTAAGGTTCTGTTGAGCAATGTGCTATTAGTCTGATAGAATTTCCCTTTTAAGTGACTAGCTACTGTCCTTGTGCTGTTTTTAGAATTCTTTCTTTGACTTCTGACAGTTTGACTATAATATGTGATGGAGAAGATCTTTTTACATTGTATTTGATTGGGGATTTATGTGCCTCTTGTATCTGGATGCCTAAATCTCTTTTTAGATGTTGGAAGTTTTTTAGCTATTTATTAAGTAGGGTTTCTAATCCTTTTGTTTACTCTTTGCCTTCTGGGACACCACAAATTCAAGTATTTTATAGCTTTATGGTATTCCATATGTCACATAGCCCTTGCTCATAATTTTTTCTTTATTTTTTGTCTGATTGAGCTATTTCAGAAGACCCGTCTCTGTGTTCTGAAATGCATTGTTCTGCTTGATCTGGCCTGTTATTGAAGCTTTTCAATGTGTTTAGTCTTTCATTCAGTGAAATCTTCAGTTCCAGGATTTCTGGTTGGTTCTTTTTTTTATATCTGTCTATCTTCTCATTCATATCCTGAGTTGTTTCTCTGATTTCTTTTTATTGCTTTTTTGTATTCCCTTATCTCTTCTGAGCTTCTTTAAAATAAATACTTTAAATTCTTTTTCTGGGATTTCATAAATTTCTCTTTGATTGGAATCTGTTGCCAGAGAGTTATTGTGCTCCTTTTGAAGCACAATATATTTGCTTTGATATCTTATATATTTACATCAACATCTGGGTATCTGGTGTGACAATCAATTCTTCCAATTTTTTGAATTTGCTATCGTAATGGATTTTTTTTCTTAAAATGTATCTATGGTGTTCGTTGAGTAGGGTACTTTGACTTTGATTCTGTGTGTGTGCAATCATGTAATTTCTGTATGATTTCTTCAGCTGTAAACCACATTACTGGTGTCAGTGGCTCAGAGTGCAGTTGTTAGTGGAGGCTGTGGTGAGGTTTGCTGGGGACAAGGATACCAGGTATGCTATTCCTTGGGCTCTAGTGTTGGCAGCGAAGCCACAGCCTGCCTATCCCTGGGTTCCAGGGAGGCATATGCTGGCACTGGTGTTGGGTAGTCTATTGGGGTTGATTGTTGGATCTCTAGGTGGTTTATTTGTGTGCCTATAGTGGCACCAGTGGGTCAGGCCAGTGGATGGGTTCTTGGGTCTCTGAACAGCAGGTATGGTATGGGCTATGGTAGTAGCAGTGGTAGGACTAACCTCTGAGTTCTGAGCAGTTCACGATTTTATTGGTGGTAGCTACGATAGGCTAGACAGGGCAGTGCCCAGGCCTGCAGGTGGCATGGGTGAGGTTTTTGACTGTGTTGGTAGCAGCAGTTGGATGGACCCATTCTGAGGTCCCTAGGAGGAGAGCTTAGGTGACAGTGGTGGTGGACTGGTGCTTGGCAATCCCCAGGCCCCTGGATGGCATGCTCAAGCTCTTGCTAGGGGATGTGCCAAGCCAGGTGAACCTGCCCTCTTCCCCCCACCTGTGGTACGTGTAGACCTTGGCTCTGGTAGGCAGGGATGGGGTTATTTCTAGGCCCCTCTGTGGAATGCTTAAGTAGGGGCGGCAGTGACTGCACCACCGCTCTATACTAGGGAGGGTGAAGTTGCTTTCGGTGGCTCTAGCCATAGATATATGGTTGGGATTGCATGCTTCGCTTGTGCTTTGGCCTCAGTGGCAGCAGCCTGCTGTGGGTCTGCCATGGGTAGGGGAGTGTATCCTCAGGACATGTGAAAATGTGCCATGGTTTTGCTGCTTGGGGCAATGGGGTTGCTGCTAATGACTTGCATTTTTGCCCAGGTGGCATTAGCTAGCTGCAGCAGTCTCTGTAGGCAGGTGACGTCAGTGGGGGTCCAGTGATGTGGAAATGTGGGGACTGTTGGCCCCTGGGGACAGAATGCAGCTCTATAGGGGCTGGGCTCTCAAAATGGCACCTTACTGTAGCTGCTTGGGACTCAGGAGTTGTGTGTGGCTCAGCATGAACTCCTCTAGAGCCATGGCATTGTACAGTCTTCAGGCAACTTCCTACTTTATTCTCAGGGCCCAAGGGGTTTGAGGGGCTCTTGCATGGCTAGGATTGCAGGAGTCTGTGGTGGGAATTTGAACTGCTGGGGTTCTTTCACTTATCCTTTTCCCACATTGGGGAGATTCTCCAGGCTCCCAGCTGATCTCAGCTAAGCAGGTTGCCTCCTTTCCCGTTTTATCCTTTCTTTTTGGGTGTTTCTTGTCATCTTTCTATTAAATTAGAGTGTTCTCTCTTCGATGTCCTGTTTGAAATGTGATTATTTACTTGCATTTTGGCTCTTCTTCTTAGATGAGGTGAGTACCAAATGCCCTAGGCAGCCTTCTTGAAGCACCTCCCCTTCATTGTGAGTTAAATTTTATGTAAGATGTGAGATATAGGTTAAGGTTCATTTTTATCATTTTGATTTCTTCTTATACCAGCACCATTTGTGAAGAAGACTGTCTTTTCATCTTTGAATTGCTTTTTCATGCCTGTCAACCATGAATTGGGCATATTTGGGCAGTTGTTTTTGAGTTCTTTATTTTGTTTTCTGGATCTCTGTGTTTACCAATACTATACTCTCTTAATTACAGTAGCTGTATAATAAATTAACACTGAACAAAGTGATTCCTCCTTCTTTATTCTTTTAGAAATTTGTTTAGCTATTCTAGGTCACTTGCCTTTATATATCCATTTTAGAATATACTTGTCTATATCTGCAAAAAACTTTACTGCGATTTTGATAGGAATTGTATTTAAACTTTTAGGTAAATTTGGGGAGAATCGATATCTACGATATTGAGTCTTCTAATCCATTCACCTGATATGTCTATTTAAATCTTCCTTGATTTCTTTCATTAACACTGTAATTTTCAGCCTGTAAATCCTATACCTGTTATTTGCTTTATATGTAAGTATTTTAATTTTTTTGGAGTGATTATAAATGGTGTTATGTTTATAATTTCAATTTACACATGTTTATTGATGGTTTATGAAAATATAATTAAGTTTTGTGTGTTGATATTATATACTGTGATCTTCCTGAACTTGCTTGTTTGTTCTAGGAGATTCTTTTGTGGGTTACTCAGGATTTTCTACATAGACAGTCATGTCATTTGCAAATTGGATAATGTTTCTAACCAGTCTGTGTGCCTTTTATTTTTCTATGTGGCCTGTGTTGATTAGGACTTTCAGTACTATGTTGAACAAGAATAGTGAGGATGGATATTCTTTCTTGTTTTTAACCTTCGGGGAAAAAGATTGTCTTTCGCTATTAAACATTATGTTAGTTGTAAGTTTTTTGGTAAACGCTGTTTATCATGTTGAAGAAGTTCCTTTTATTAGATGCTTCCTGGGAGGTTTTAATCATGAGTGAATGTTGAATTTTTGTCAAATACTTGTATTTTTTTGTATCAGTTGATAGGGTCATGTATTTTTTTCTTCTGTAGGCTGTTGAAATAATGGATTACATGTTGATTTTTTGAATAGTGAACCATTCTATCATAAGCCCTATTTGGTTCTGATATAATTTGTTTTTATATATTGTTGGTTTTGAATTAATATTTTGTTGACAATTTTTGTGTCCAGGTTCATTAGAGATATTGAACTGTGGTGTTCTTTTTTTGTACTGTCTTTGTCTAGAATTGTTATCAGGGTAACACTGATCTTCTAACATGATTTAGGAAATATTCACTTCTGTTTTGTTTACTGGAAGATATTGTGTAGAATTGGTACTAATTTATTTTTATTTTTTTTTTTTTTTATTTGAGACGGAGTCTTGCTCTGTTGCCCAGGCTGGAGTGCAGTGGCCAGATCTCAGCTCACTGCAAGCTCCGCCTCCCAGGTTCACGCTATTCTCCTGCCTTAGCCTCCGGAGTAGCTGGGACTACAGGCGCCCACCACCTCGCCCAGCTAGTTTTTTTGTATTTTTTTTAGTAGAGACGGGGTTTCACCATGTTAGCCAGGATGGTCTCGATCTCCTGACCTCGTGATCCGCCCGTCTCAGCCTCCCAAAGTGCTAGGATTACAGGCTTGAGCCACCGCGCCCGGCCTATTTTTAAATATTTTGAAGATTTCTCCAGTGAAACTCTCTTGACCTGAAAAATTTGGGGGGGAGATTTTAATTCAAATTCATTTTCTTTAATAGTCATAAGACTATTCATATTGTTTATTTTATATAGGGTGAGTTTTATTAGTTTGTGGTTTTTGAGGTCTCAGACCATTTCATCTAATTTGTATGATTTATGTGTATAGGGTTGTCACTAATATTCCCTTCTTGTTCTTTTGATTTTTTGGAGATGGAATCTCGCTCTGTGGCCCTGGCTGGAGTTCAGTGGCACGATCTCGGCTCACTGCAATCTCCGCCTCCCAGGTTCAAGCAATTCTTCTGCCTCTGCCTCCTGAGTAGCTGGGATTACAGGCACGCACCACCACACCCTTCTAAGTTTTGTATTTTTATACAGATGGGGTCATGTTGGTCAGGCTGGTCTCGAACTCCTAACCTCATGATCTGCCCACCTTAGCCTTCCAGAATGCTGGGATTATAGGCGTGAGCCAATGTGCCTGGCGCCCTTCTTGTTTTTTTAGTGGCTGCAGGGTCTGTAGTGATACCCTCTGTTTAACTGTTTCCTATTAAAGAGATTAACAATAAGAAACAAATGCTTTTATTTAGTCATATAATTTTATTTTGAAGTACACATTCTTTCTTTATGTGGATACATATTTCTGTTTAGTATCATTTGCCTCAACCCAAAGAACTTTTCTTACCATTTTCTTCTGCAGGCCTGCTGGGAATACATTATTTCAGCTTTTCTGTGTCTGAAAAAAAATCTTTATTTATTCTATTTGGAAAGATGCTTTTGGTTGGCATAGAATTTGAGGTTGATGGACTTTTTTTTTCTTTAATGGAAAAATGTTGCACCATTGTCTTCTTGTTTGCCTAGCTCCTGAAAAGTCTTCTGTCATTATTATCTGTGTTGCTTTTTTCCCTATCTGCTTCTAAGATTTTATCTTTTTTTTTGAGACAAAGTCTCACTCTGTTACCCAGCCTGGAGTGCAGTGGCACGATCCCGGCTCACTGCAACCTCTGCCTCCTGGGTTCAAACAATTCTCCTACCTCAGCCTCCCAGTACCTGGGAGTATAGATGCATGCCACCACACCCAGCTAATTTTTTGTATTTTTGATAGAGACGGGATTTTGCCATGTTGGCCAGGCTGGTCTCGAACCCCTGACCTAAAGTGACCCACCCACCTTGGCCTCTCAAAGTGCTGGGATTACAGGCATGAGCAGCTGCGCCTGGCCCTAAGATTTTATCTTTATGACCTATTTTCGGAAATTTAATTATGATACACCTTTGTGTCATTTTCTCAGTGTTTATTCTACTTGGATTTGTGGTCAAAGTTTTCATCATATTTGGAAAACATTTCATCCACTTTAAAAAAATTTTGTTTTTTCCTCAGTTCTCAGTGTTTGTTTGCATTGCTATAAAGGAATGCTTGAGACTGAGTAATTTACAAGAAAAGAGGTTTATTTGACTTACAGTTCTGCAGGCTGTACCTGAATCATAGTGCTGACATCTCCTTCTGGTGAGGGCATGAGGAAGCTTACAATCATGGCAGATCAAAGGGGTACCTGTATGTTACATAGTGAGAGGGAGGCAACAAGAGAGAAAGAAGGAAGAGGTGCCACGTTCTTTTAAGCAACCAGATCTCAGGGAACTCATAGAGTGAAAACTTATTTCCATGAGATCTGCCCCCATGACCCAAACACCTCCCTCTAGGGCCACCCCCAACATTGGAGGTCACATTTCTTTTTTTTTTTTTTTTTTTTAATTGTACTTTAAGTTCTAGGGTACATGTGCATAACGTGCAGGTTTGTTACATATGTATATATGTGCCATGTTGGTGTGCTGCACCCATCAACTCGTCAGCACCCATCAATTCATCATTTATATCAGGTATAACTCCCCAGTGCAATCCCTCCCCCCTCCCCCCTCCCCATGATAGGCCCCATTGTGTGGTGTTCCCCTTCCCGAGTCCAAGTGAGCTCATTGTTCAGTTCCCACCTATGAGTGAGAACATGCGGTGTTTGGTTTTCTCTTCTTGTGATAGTTTGCTAAGAATGATGGTTTCCAGCTGCATCCATGTCCCTACAAAGGACGCAAACTCATCCTTTTTTATGGCTGCATAGTATTCCATGGTGTATATGTGCCACATTTTCTTAATCTAGTCTGTCACTGATGGACATTTGGGTTGATTCCAAGTCTTTGCTATTGTGAATAGTGCCGCAATAAACATACGTGTGCATGTGTCTTTGTAGTAGCATAATTTATAATCCTTTGGGTATATACCCAGTAGTGGGATGGCTGGGTCATATGGTACATCTAGTTCTAGATCTTTGAGGAATTGCCATACTGTTTTCCATAATGGTTGAACTAGTTTACAATCCCCCCAACAGTGTAAAAGTGTTCCTATTTCTCCACATCCTCTCCAACACCTGTTGTTTCCTGATTTTTTAATGATTGCCATTCTAACTGGTGTGAGATGGTATCTCATTGTGGTTTTGATTTGCATTTCTCTGATGGCGAGTGATGATGAGCATTTTTTCATGTGTCTGTTGGCTGTATGAATGTCTTCTTTTAACAACCCCATCAAAAAGTGGGGAAAGGATATGGAGGTCACATTTCAACATGAGATTTGGAGGGGACAAACATCTAAACTATGTCACTTCCCAGCATTGATTTCATCTTGGAACACACTTAAAATATATTAGACAACTTGACATTGTCACACTGGTCAATGATACTTTCTTCATTTTTAAACTATTATTTTTCTCTGCTTCATTTTAGATAATTCTGCTGTTAGGTCTCAAAGTTCATTGATCTCATCTCCTGTAATTGTATCTGCTGTGACTTTTTAACAGTCTATTTTTAATTTTAGATATAATTTTTTTTTATATATAGAAGCTTAAAGTTCTTCCAGTTCTCAGTTTGGTATATTAATGATTAAATTTTTTTTTCGAACATACAGATCACATTGAAATAGATTTTTTTCTTGCTAATTCCTTTGTCTTTATCATTTCTTGGTTTATTGATTGATTTTCTTCATGTTTATAGATCATAATTTTTACCTTTTTACATGCCTTATCATCATTTTTCATAGATGCCAGACATTGTAAATTATACATTATTGGGTGCTGGATTTTGTTCTGTTCCTTTAAAGAATAAATTGTTGCTTAAATTTTGTTTTACTTTGTTTTTTGGTATTCTTTTAAAGAACTTTGGGCTTTGTTCTGACAGGTATTTATATTATTTGTATCTTTTTTTTTTCTTGGAGGCTTTTTTTAATCTTTGATATGACAGTTTTAGAGTCTCCTTTCTCTAGGGCTGATGGTGTGAGTTCCAGTCTAAATCTGAAGGCAGAAGACTGATTTCCCAGCTTGAAGATAGGCAGAGAGAGTGAATTCTCCTTTACTCAGCGTTGTTGCTCTATAGACACTTTTATCTGGTTGGATGAGGCCCATTCAAATTGGGGAGGGAATCTGCTTTACTAAGTCTACCCATTCAAATGTTAATCCTATAGGCATACCTATTTGCAGCTCTGTGTGTACTTCAGGAATTGTTCATCCTGCTGCTTTCCCTGTCCTTGGGTAATTTTTTTTTTTTTTTTTTTTTTTTTTGTCCCGTGTGTATGGATAAGTAGTCAAAGATATGAGTGAATCCCTCTGAAATTCGGCCCAGCAGTCTCTCTAAACAGTTTCCCCTGCCCTCCTTCTCTGCTTCCAAATCTAGCCACCTTGGATTATTCAAATTCTGATGTATGTCTCATCAGCTCAGCAGGGTCTTCATTCTTTGTTTGGGTTCTTCCTTCCTGCTGTGCCTTAAACTGTCTCCACACAGTAAGCTAGGGCATCAAGGGGTTTTTGTCATTTGTTTCTTTTTCTCTCAGTTCTGGCTGCCTGTTGTCCAACTGTTCTTTTACATGTGTCTTCTTGCTTTCCGGTTGTTTAAGGAAAGTGAAAATAATTCTGTTCCTGTTAATTCTATTTTGGCCAGAAGTAGAATTCCAATAGTGTTTTAAATACTCCTTTATTTAATATAGTTTTTAAAAATAAAAACGCCAAATAGTACTTTCTTTATTGTGGTGAAATAGACATAATATAAAACTTACCATTTTAACTGTTGTTAAATATGTGGTTCAGTAGCATAAAGTACATTTACATTGTTGTGCAGTCATCACCACCGTCCATCTCCTGAACTCTGCACCTTGCAAAACTGAAGCGCTATACCCGTTAAACAATAACTCCCTATTCCCCTCTCTGCCCAGCCCTTAGCAACCACCATTCTACTTTCTGTCTCTATAAGTTTGATGACTCTAGGAATCTCAGAAATGTGCAATCATATAATATTTGTCCTTCTCTGTCAGCTTATTTCACTTTGCATAATATCTTCAAGGTACATCAGTTTTGGGTAAGAATGTCTTTCTTTATTAAGGAAATATTTACTACAAAGAATTGACTCACACAATTATAGAGGCTGAGAAGACCCAAGTTCTGTAATCAGCAAGCTGGAGACCCAGGAGAGCTGACAGTAAAGTTCAAGTCAGGAGAGCTGATGGTGTGAGTTCCAGTCTAAATCTGAAGGCAGAAGACTGATTTCCCAGCTTGAAGATAGGCAGAGAGAGTGAATTCTCCTTTACTCAGCGTTGTTGCTCTATAGACACTTTTATCTGGTTGGATGAGGCCCATTCAAATTGGGGAGGGAATCTGCTTTACTAAGTCTACCCATTCAAATGTTAATCCTATTCAGAAACATCCTCACAGTCACACCCAGAATAATATTTAATCAAATATCTGGTTATCTTATTTCCCAGTCTCACATAAAAGTAGCCATCAAACTATTCACCCGTCTATGTACACTTGGAGTGCTTCTACCTTTTGACTATTGTGAATAATGCACCTATGAACATTAACGTACAAGTATATCTGTTTGAGTTCCTGCTTCCTTTTGGGTATGAAATGGTATTTTTATACAGTTGTTTTATATGCTTAGTTGAGGTTTAGAATTCTAGTTGCTGGATCACTTTAACCACTAGAGCCATGCTTTAAAAACAGTCGTGTCATATCTGATGCATACTTAGGTTATATGGATTCAAATCGATTGTATTTTATAGGTTATTGAAGGGATTTTCAATGGAAATCTTTCATTATACTTGATTTTTGCATAATCTGCCTTTGAAACCCAGTCTCAGGGCAAAATGCAGCTTTACAGTATTGCTTTTCTTTTACAAAGCAGAAAAATAATTTCTGACAGTTCCTTTCTATATGTCTTCTCAATGCTAATGAAATAAAAAAATCTATATCTGGTTCTCTAGTTGACAGGAAAAATTTGAGGAACATCTTTTTATTTACTTGTTCATTTTATCGTTCAAAGGAACATTTTGGGCAAAGCCAAAGCACATTTTTATATTCATAACTGTTTATATAATCAGAGAAAAGGGGGGCTAGAATATTATAAGGTTGATATAGCATATAGAATCAGTGTGGTGATTTTGAAAGGTGCTGAGTTTGGCTTGGAGAGATATGTTTATTTTATTAATCCCTTCTACTACTAAGCTGTGATTTTGGACAAGCCATTTTACCTGAGTTCATTTTCTTGTCTGAAAGACAGTGAAGATGATAATACTTGTTACTATTTCATAGGATTGTGATGATCAAATGAAGTAATGTATATGAAAGTGCTTTGAAATCTAAATTGATATATAGATGTAAGGCTGCATTTATGATCTAAGCTAATAGATACAGAAAAGAGCTATTAGAAGCAAAATCTGCTTATATATGAACAGTTTCTATGTCTGATTAAAAGGCTTGTAAGTTTTGAATTGTAGATGACTGCAAAGTCAAGGAATCTGATTTTGCCCCAGAGCCTCAATTCACTGGAAGAAGAAAAGTGAGAACGTTCTAGTCACTGCAAGTCAATTTTTGATATTAAAACCCTTCTGTCTTTATTTTGAAAAGATTTACAAGGGGGTAAGAACTTTACTAGTGAATGAAGAATTGTCAGCATATGTCCCATTTTAAGCCCAGTATATGCAACATTTTTGTCTTACTAGAGTTTACAAACTTTTTTTTTATATTGAGGATAGTGTATTTTTATGTGAGTTGAATTTGATGAGTTTGAAGAGTGCTAAACAGTGATTCTTTTAATGAAGGATTTGATGGCTTGTTTCTGTGTTCTACAGAGAGAGGCTAGTGACTGGAGGTAGACAAAATACTTTTTTCTCTAGAGTATTTTGATGATGTTCTATACAGAAGGATTTGTTATATTTCTGTGAGAGACAGAAATAAAGTGTTATTTCTGAGATACTTCTTTTGTAAGAAAAGGACTGGTTTGCCTCACAACATATTCTAAGAGCATTTGTCTTCAGGAACTTGAGTTAGAATGAAGAGGCTGAAAACCTAACCTTTATTTGTTAGTTAGACAAAAATAATTCCACATCTGTTTGGAAATGAGTAAATTTGAAGTTTTAAATTTTTTTGTGTGACTTTATAAATGACTCTTTGATGACAGATAGTGAGAACTTTTGCCTCATCCTACAATATGAGCCTAAAAGATATTAAATACTTGTTGACAGACTGATTCTAGGACTGGTGCAGGAAAGATACAAAATGAGGCTGGAACATCTTTTAGTAGTAGAAAGTAAGGAAGTGCATGAAAAGCAAAATGGCAAGAGTATGTCAAAGGGACACAGGAGACATCTGAAAGAGCTTACAATAGTCATGGCTGGAACAATTTGTGGAGCAAAATGAATGACGTAGTATTGGATTATAACCTAAATTATACAATAAGTGTCCACAAGTCCATACTGATATAAATAAGTGATTGAATAAATGTGTAAATGGATGAAGAGAGATGAATCTTCCATACAGAATAATTCCAATTATATATTTAGATGTTCTTTGCTATGGGAGGTAGAGAATAATTCCTCCTCTTTTTCCCTGAGGGTGGGCCAGACATAGTCACCTTGAAAGAATACGTTATGAAGAGGGAAAAACAGTAATGTTATAGTAGAGAGGCCTGGCATATATAGTACCTTAACCAAGTAATGAAGGTTAACATCGTTGGTGATGTCCTGTTGATATCATGTTCCCCTTGCCATGATCTATTGAGAATGGCAGTTGACCTCAGTGATATTCTTTCCAGAAATCATAACCCTAGTCTAATCATAAGCAGAAACATTAGACAAACCCAAATTGAGGGTCATTCTATAAAATACCTGGCACATAGTCCTCAAAACTGTCAAGATCATGGAAAAGAAGGGAAGATTGAGAATTGTCACAGACCACAGAGACTGGGGAGAGATAATAATTACATGTAATGTGGTGTCCTGAATGGAATCCTGGAAAAGAAAATGAACATTAATGGAACAACTTGTGAAATGTGAATAATGCCTGGGCTTTAGTTTGCAGTAATGTACCAATATTGGTTTCTTCATTTTGACAAATGTGCCATGATGTTATAAAATGTTACTAATAGGGGAAAGTGAGTAAAGGGTATAGTATACTCTTCATACTGTCTTTTAACTTTTCCGTCAATCTAAAATTACTCCAAAGCGGCCACGCATGGTGGCTAAGCCTGTAATCCCAGCACTTTGGGAGGCTGAGGTGGGCAGATCACTTGAGTGCGGGAGTTTGAGACCAGCCTGGGCAACATGGTGAAACCCCATCTCTGTGAAAAATACAAAGTATAACCCGACATGGGGGCACCCGCCTGTAGTCCCAGCTACTCGGAAGGCTGAGATGGGAGGATCACTTGAGCCTGGAACGCAGAGATTGCAGAGTGAGCCAAGATTGTGCCACTGCTCTCCAACCTAGGTGACAGAGTGAGACCTCATCTCAAAAAGAAAAAAGAAAAAAAGGAAAAGAAAAACTCCTTGACAGAGTTTTCTTGGTTGCATGGAATCAAATGATGTAAAGAATAGAAACTATGTGAAATAATTTTTGCTAATTAGCATATTTTATTTTAACAGTTTTCCCCCTAAAAATGGAATAATATGCTATATTAATACTATTTACATTCATGTTTCTTCATAAATGTTTCCGTTATATATAAGATTTGATGACATTTTAAAAATCACGTTAATGTCTGAAACTTTTAAATGAGGTGAATGAGGTACAAATTAATAGCTGTCTATTTTGAAGGGAAGAAGTTAAAGTTTGATATAAGGTATATAGAATCTGAGTTATAGTTGTTTTTAGAATTATGATTTTGAAAGTGCTTATGTTAATACTGTGCTTGATCATAATATAGTATTTTGGGAATTCAATTTAGTAGCATTATCAGTTAAAGCAACACATAAAAATTAATAGAACAAAGAATACTTTAAATTAAAATATCTTTGTTACAAACTATGAAAATAAATATAAGTAAATTTCATATCATTTCTTTTCTAGATTTATTATCTAGGATAGATTTGGATGAACTAATGAAAAAAGATGAACCACCTCTTGATTTTCCTGATACCCTGGAAGGATTTGAATATGCTTTTAATGAAAGTAAGTGGTGTGTATATATATATAGTATATGCAAAATTTATTTGGCAATGCTCATAGAATAATAAGACAGATATTATTTGCTACTTTTAAAGGCCAAGTAGAATGTTTTCTGTATTCTTTTGAGAAATAATGACATCCTTTCATGGTGAAATTCTTCATTCAAGTGAAAGAACCAAGTAACAATTTTCTGTAGTTGTCAAGTTACGTAAACTAATGGTCATGAATTTGATTCAGCTTATGCATTTCAACCTTGAGCTTTCAACTCCCTGGTATCCAATTTGAACTCCTAATTAAATTATAGAGAAAGATGCTACTATTTCACATGTTATTTAGAATAAAGTGTCTGGCAGTAATTATTTGTGACAATATTTTAAAGTAGTTTTCCGTGATTTTTCAGGCAACATTCTTGTTTTAAAATTTATTAATTAAGTTCTGAATAAAATAACCTTTACACTTGGGATGTGGAGGAACATACTATAGATTGCAAAGATGTTTCTGAAACAGAGAATCATGATTCGTTGTATTAATAATACACCCTTACACTTGAAGGGTAGTGTTATTACAGGGTGGGTGCATTTGAGTTGTAGTTTTCTATTGGTTGTTCTGCATTAACTGAATTGGTGCTTTGTCATCACAGTGTTAGTGGATATTCCTTTCTAATATCAATTATAGATATTAAGAGTTATGGTGACAGTCATTGTGTACTAAGATGTTGAGTTTAAAATAAGAGACTAGAAACTTCGATCTTTTCTCTGATACTAATTTTTATGCTTTTTAATAAAAGTTATTTTATGCCAATAGAAATAGTAATATTTGTTGCGTGGAGGGGAAGATGAGTTTAAGCAATTGGCCTGTAGTGTATTTCTCTCCTGATTACCCCGGGAATACCCCTGGGGAAAAAGTCCTATCCAGGAGACAAGTGGCTTCATCTTTTCTCCTTATAAACATGCTGATAATTAACTCTTTTAATAAATTAGACTGGCCGGGTACGGTGGCTTATGTCTGCAATCCCATCACTTTGGGAGGCAGAGGCGGGTGGATCACTTGCGGTCAGGAGTTCAAGACCAGCCTGGACAACATAGTGAAACCTCATCTCTACTAAAACATACAAAAATTAGCCAGGTGTGGTGGCATGTGCCTGTGTGGTCCCAGCTACTGCTGGCTGAGGCATGAGAATGACTTGAACCTGGGAGGCAGAGGCTGCAGTGAGCTGAGATCGGGCCACTGCACTCCAGCCTGGGTGACAGAGCAAGACTTCATCTAAAAATAAATAAATAAATAAATAAATAAATAAATAAATAAATAAATAAA
>NC_045437.1:90914677-90932782 GCF_002776525.5 Piliocolobus tephrosceles | reverse complement strand
AAATAAATAAATAAATAAATAAATAAATAAATAAATAAATAAATAAATAAAAATAAGCGTAGACTAATATTTGCTCTGAGGAGAGTCCTTTTCTATAGAATACTTTGAGCAGGATGACTGGTTTAGATATGAGGAATGTTTCTCTGAAGAATATCACTTAAGCAGGACAACTCTTTGGCACATAAAATGGAAATATTTTATAACCCAAATGCTCACCAGCGGGTGAGATTACCTGTATGCACACGTAGAGTCCTCATCTACTTTGGGCCAGAGAGTGCTATCCAATGAGAGGAAAGGACCTGGGGTAAATGAGCAGATGCTGCAGACCTCTCCCTGCTTTGCCTGTGCTTCTTGATTCCTTGTACCCTTGAAATTATTAGTAAAGCTTCGTCATTATCGGTAAAGATCTTTGCTTTGTGGAGTGTGATTTGATAGCCTGAGGCTGTGTTAGCTCACTGCTTCTCTCCGGTTTTCATTTGACATCCTACCCATATTTGAAGGCCTAGTTGAGAAATCTCACTGAAACCTGAATCTCTTCTAGCCCACAGATAGTTTTCATTTTTCCAAAATCATTCTAGACTTTATTGTCTACATGAATCCCCAGTGGCAGATTTTTAGACTGTTGACGTATTCCAATCTAGTTTGTTTAGCTTCCTGAAAAGTTGCTTAACTTCTTAGTATTTGTGATTTTACTTCTCAGGTAACCTCTAAGCTTCTTGAGGACTGGGCGTATGTTCATGGCAATAGCTAGAGAGGTCTTTATACATATTAGGCTTTAAAATATTGTTAGTTTGCTTTAGATTAGAGAGAGGAAGGTCAAGAAGAATAACTGTTGAGTACTTGGGGACCATTCTTAGTTATATAATCTGTATGTTTGTGTCATATTGACATCTGAAGAAAAAAATCTAATGAAAAAGATAAACTGTTCTGAGAAAGTTATTTTAAATTTTTATCAAACATTCTTTGTTGTACTGCTTGTATTATTGTAAATATACTTTGAAGTATAGCGATATTGTTTGTTTATCTTCTTAGAGGGACAGTTAAGACACATAAAAACTGGGGAACCATTTGTTTTTAACTACCGGGAAGATTTGCACAGATGGAACCAGAAAAGATACGAGGCTCTAGGAGAGGTATGTCACATATACTACTTTAACTTTGTTTTTCCCAATTTCAAATATTCAGAATAAAAGTTTTAAAGATGCAGCAGTTTATGTGCTCTTTTTACAAAATGTGATTCAAAAAAGATTTTTGTTTTTTTTTTGTTTATTTTTAGTGGTTATGTTAGAAGCATATTCTCAGTTTAAAAGTTTCTGTTCGGTGGCTCATGCCTGTAATGACAGCACTTTGGGAGGCTGAGGCGGGTGGATCACGAGGTCAAGAGATCGAGACCAGCCTGGCCAACATGGTGAAACCCCATCTCCACTAAAAATACAAAAATTAGCTGGGCATGGTTGTGCGTGCCTGTAGTCCTAGTTACTCGGGAGGCTGAGGCAGGAGAATTGCTTGAACTCGGGAGTGGAGGTTGCAGTGAGCTGAGATGGTGCCATTGCACTCCAGCCTGGGTGACAGAGCAAGACTCTGTCTCAAAAAAAAGTTTCTGTTTTTAGGTGAGCTGTGGTGGCTCATACCTATAATCCCAATGCTTTGGGATGTCAAGGTGGGAGAAGCACTTGAAGCCAGGAGTTTGAGACTAGCCTGGACAATATAGTGAGACCATGTCTCTACAAAAAATAAAAAAATTAGCCAGAATTAGTGGTATGTGCCTATAGTCCTAGTTACTTGGGAGCCTGAGGTGGGAGGATCACTTGAGCCCAGGAAGTCAAGGCTTCAAGGAGCTGTGATTACATCACTGCACTCCAGCCTTGCTGACAGAGTTAGGCCCTATCTCAAAAAAAAGAAAAAGCTTCTGTTTTTACACAAACTTATTCTTCCTGTGACTATAGTATTTCGTAGTGAGTCATTACATAAGAAAACAAATTTATGTGAAATTCTAATTTGCTTTTTTAAGTTTTGTTTTTGAGACATGGTCTTACTCTGTCACACAGGCTGGAGTGCAGTAGCACGATCTTGGCTCACTGCAACTTCTGCCTCCCAGGTTCAAGCGATTCTTGTGCCTCAGTCTCTGAGTAGCTGGGACTACAGGCATGCACCACTGTGCCCACCTAATTTTTTTTTTTTTTTGTATTCTTAGTAGAGATGGAGTTTCACCATGTTGGCCAGGCTGGTCTTGAACTCCTGACCTCAAGTCATCCGCCTGCCTTGGCCTCCCAAAGTGCTGGGATTACAGGCGTGAGCCACTGCGCCGAGCCTAAAAATGTTTTTAAGAGGTTGAATCCGCTACTATGCCAGAGTGAATAAGTTTTCTTTCAGGTGTTTATTTGTGTGAAGAATATTGGTATTTGACTAATAAGTTGAATTTAACCTACTTTGACTGGATAAAGGAGTAGGCCTTGTGAACATTAGATATTTCACATGGTACTGCTTATAGGAACCTTTGAAAATGTCATTTGCCATTTAGGTGAATAGCTTGGTAAAGTGAAAAGCTTTACTCATTCTGTGTCATATTAAGTCTTTATTTTTAGTAAAAATTCATATGGACACATACGTTTAGTGTGATAACTAGATAGCTACCTTACTTTTCTAAGGAAAAGCTGATATTTCTATATTCCTTTTTTTGTTTTTAAATAGAGTAGTAAAAATGAACTACTTGGTTAAATTATGACATAAAGAATATTTGGTAACATAAGTATAATAGCATGAAGAATGTATCATTTACTGGGAGACAATTCTTTGATCTCCTACATTTCTGTATGTCTCTGAGCAAAGGCTTTGACAGCTTTTGCTCTGGATCATCTTTTCAAGGACAACTGTATAGGAAACAGGCTTCAAAGACAGAGGTGGTGTCTCCCTCCAAGGCAGCAGGCAGATTAGTTTGCCGTCCAGGATCAAAAGGTAATGCTCCTCCCTCCCTCACTGATGGCAAAGGATTGCTAGGAGCCCCTTTAGAAGATTGGGTTTCCTAAGTTTGAGGTTCCTCAGCTGTGGTACAATCCTATTGCATGCTCAGCATCCACCTGGACCTGTTGACACTGTCTCTTTGGGATTTGAGGAGCAAGAGATTGGACTTCATGAGAACATGAAGCTCATGCTGCCTGCTGTACCCCAATTAATTTTTGTTTCTGATCCAAAAGACTGATGTCATTTGACAGCATCCATGACTGTGCAGGCTAACTTGCTAGCTTTTATGGAGTGTAAAATCTGACAGTTAAAGAATCTTCACAGTTCTTGTTAGTGTTCTACGGCATTTATAATCTAAATATATTCAGTGCCCTGAGTAATTTCTGCTGTACTTTTAAAAAAGCTTACCCAGCCAGGGATGGTGGCTCACACCTGTAATCCCAGCACTTCGGGAAGCCGAGGAGGGCGGATCACGAGGTCAGGAGTTCAAGACCAGCCTGACCAACATGGTGAAGCCCCATCTCTTCTAAAATTACAAAAATTAGCCGGACATGGTGGTGTGCCCCTGTAATTCCAGCTCCTCAGGAGGCTGAGGCATGAGAATCACTTGAACACGGGAGGCAGAGGTTGCAGTGAGCCGAGATCACGCCACTGCACTCCAACCTGGGTGACAGAGTGAGACTCTGTCTCAAAAAAAAAAAAAAAGCTTACTGATTTCCACTTGAATTATATGTTGCAAACTGGTTGTATTTTGATTATAGAATAACCCTACTATAATGGCCTTAGAAAAGAGCTCGTGATTTTTGTGTTTGTTTTTAAATGGGACTGTTTATTTACTATTTTCCATAAGCCGTGTACACCACCAGCTCACTTGGACAGGTGGCTAGTCTCCAAATATACCTTGTCCTTTTTGGCATCTGCATCATTTATGCCATCAACTTGTATCCTCCAACATCATCTATATCAAACTCCAGCTATGTGTCTTATTAGGTCATTCCATGTGTAAATGATTCCTTTTTCCTAGGATCTTATACCTAATTCTTTGGCTATATGGAGGGTCACAGATTTAGTTTTGGTGAACTTTAGTTGAGAAGAAATCAAAATACTTGAGTTTTTACTTTGATGGTTATTTATAGAGAGAGAGCATATTCTGTATTATCTACATTACTGCCTCCTGTGCCTGCTATCACATTTGTGTTCACAATCAATTTGGACCCAAGTGATTACCCAAAATTATAACATTTAACTTTTTTTTTTTTGAGATGGAGTCTCACTCTGTCACCCAGGCGCCAGGTGCCTGAGCTTACTCTCGGCTCACCACAACCTCCACTTCCCGGATTCAAGTGATTCTCCTGCCTCAGCCTTCTGAGTAGCTGGGATTACAGGTGTGCACCACCACGCCTGGCTAATTTCTGTATTTTTAATAGAGACGGGGTTTCACCATGTTAGCCAGACTGGTCTCAAACTCCTGACCTCAGGTAATCTGCCCACCCTGGCCTCCCAAAGAGCTGGGATTACAGGCATGAGCCACTGTGCCTGGCCATAGCATTTAACTTTTAATGCAGTGTTTCTGTTTAGATCAGTGGACTCCTCAGCTTTAAGTACCAACCTTTTTTCTTCTGAATATATTGATCAAAAGTAAACAGACTTTCCTAACGTAAAACTCAGTACAACAAAAAGACCTAGGAATTGGAGAGTGAAGGTCTGGTTATTACAGTATTTGTACCATACCATCTTGCTTCTCATGTCATGTTTGGAATACTTGTTTTGATTCATAATTTCACTGTTGAAGGTTAATTATTAATTGAATTTTATTTCCTACATCGTAGGAGTTAGTTGTATGAGTTCTGGGTATATACCAATAGTGACACAGTTTTCACTATAGTTAATCAGTTGTTTGGAATTCATGATAGCAGGACTTAATGCATCTGTGGCCTGTCTTTTCATTCATTTTGTAACCAAAAAGCAGGTTAGTTGCTTGCTGTATGCAGAATCCGATGAGCAGGAGTGAGGTCTGGTACAAAAAAAAAGTGAATTTATCCTGAAACTGGCTTGAGGAAAGAGGCACAAATATTCTACCTTTAAATGTACTACTTTACTCTTGGAGCAGAAAGTGGGTACTTTTATAAGATAGAGGAGGGAACAAGCAAGGGCAGGGAATCCCCTTGCTAGCTGGTTCCTTATCTACTGGGCAGTTAAGTTAGTGCCTTCCTGGGTAGAAGTAAGTTGTAAAAGTGGCCAAGTGGGCATGCTTTCCACATGCCCTCCTGGTGGGTATGAGTTCCAGGGTTATCCCCCCACCCCCCTTTTCCCCTCCTCCCTGTCCTAGAGTGAGAGTTCCATGGGGCATACTTTGGTCTGCAAATCTACTGTCAACTCTTGAGGAGAGACTCCTCTTGGAGCACAGTTAGATGAACTTACCCTGTAGGGAATGTCTGGTGAGGGGGAGGTAAATGGTTATATTTGCATTTCTAAAGGACTAAATAGGAAGCTGAGGAACAGGGGAAAAGGAGAAAATAAGAGAAAATAATAAAAAAAAATTAAACTCTCTCAGAAAAATGGTGATTCTTTGCTACAATATTTCATAATTTCCATTTCTGAGCCATGCCTTCAAGTGAAATTTAACCAACTACTATTCTATTCTTCATTCACAGTTTATACTTTTATCTTACACTGTTTTCTCCCTTTGAAATGTCCTTCTCCCCTTGTCACTGTATGCCACCTCCATCTGTCTTCCTGTTTTGGCTCAGATGTCTCCTCCTTTAGGAAGCCTTCCCTCATCTCTTCTGTTATAATCTCTCCTGATTTCTTTTCTTCCCATTTTGTTTTTCTACCTATTTTATCTTATATGAAAAATGATTTAAGGTGATATTAAAGATGAATGCCATTTAGGAAGACTCAAATAAGTAGAGTTTAAAAACGGAAGCAATGTTAATAAATGGATGAGTTTACTGTATATCTCTTATACTACTTATCACTCTGCATTGCATTTTTAAAAAATGTATGTTTTTAAGCCATTTGGGGGAAACTTTCTGTGTCCTCACAATATTTGTTGAATAATAAATAGTGTGATACAAATAGATAAACTGTTTAGTATAAATTCTGGACCTGTGCATTTTAGAGATTTTTTAATGTTCCTGATTTAAACTTAAAGATGTGTATTTTCTTATTGAAGAAAGGAAAATGATAATTTTCCTGTTTCTAAGCTAAACAATTTTAATTATTTCAATTTCCACTTAAGAGCTGAAAGTTTCATACTATTAAGGCTTTTGTGATTTAAAAGTATCTGATAAAAATAGACACATATATGGCATAATTTATTGGAAGATTTTAACACTTAACGTTACAGGAAAGAGGTCCTGAGACAGACCCCAAGAGAGGGTTCTTGGATGTCACATAAGAAAGAATTCAGGGTGAGTTCATAAAGTAAAGTAAAAGCAATTTTACTAAGAAAGTAAAATAAGAAAAGAATGGCTACTTCATAGACATAGCTGGTTGCCCATTTTTATGGTTATTTCTTGATGATATGCCAAACAAGGGGTGGATTATTCATGCCTCCCCTTTTAAACCCATATAGGGTAACTTCCTTTTTATGTTTTATTTTATTTTATTTATTATTTATTATTTTTTTTGAGTTGGAGTCTTGCTCTGTTGGCCAGGCTCGAGTGCAGTGGCATGATCTTGGCTCACTGCACTCCAGCCTCCCAGGTTCAAGCAATTCTCTTGCCTCAGTCTCCCAAGTAGCTGGGATCACAGGCAAGCACCACCACGCCTGGCTTATTTTTGTATTTTTTAGTAGAGATGGGGTTTCCCCATGTTGGCCAGTCTGGTCTCCAACTCGTGACCTCCGATGATCCACCTGCCTCGGCCTCCCACATATAGGGTAACTTTCTGACATTGCCATGGCATTCATAAACTGTCAGGGTGCTGATGAGAGTGTAGCTGTGAAGACAACCAGAGGTCACTCTCATGGTCATCTGATTTGGGTGGGTTTTGGCTGACTTCTTTACTGCAACCTGTTTTATCAGCAAGGTCTTTATGACCTGTATCTTGTGCCAATCTCCCATCTCATCCTGTGACTTAGAATGCCTTAACTGTCTAGGAATGCAGCCCAGTAGGTCTCAGCCTGATTTTACCCAGCTCCTATTCAAGATGGAGTTGCTCTGGTTCAAACGCCTCTGACATTTCCACCCTCCCTTTTATAGGAGAACCCTTCATCCTAAGGGTTGCAGAGGGATGAAGATCTATCTTCTGTAACTTCTTCAGGCTAAATAGGGGTGATGATATTCCTGCCTGACTCTGAGGATCTCTTTCTGTATATGTGGTAGAGAGGAGCTCAGTCAGAAAGTGTTGATATGGGTCATTCATGACTCTTGTGTTCTGACAAGAGGTGATATCTGGACTATTAATAAGTGTTCAATTTAGAAAAATATTGGGTAAGCTTATTGTGCATTCCTACACAAAGAGTACAACAGCAATGTATTCCACAACACTAAAGCAAAATAAGTAAAATTATCCCAAGTAAACTAAATTAGAATGTGTTCCATGAACTGGGCAACTGTTGGAATCAAGCTGATATGGGATTGCTAGCCCAGAATTAGACTACTGATCCAGATTTTTATATTACCCAACCCTCTTGTTTTTTCTGAGTAGCAGTCAGAGACCACTGGTTCATTCACAGGAATAAGCAGGGTTAGCCAAAATTGCAGAAACAAACCTAAAAACAACTGATGAGATTACAACTTAGTAACAAGTATACCATAGTTCTTGAAACATAATTTCTCTCTCCAGTTTTCCATTTTTACTAAAGACAAATCACGGTAAGACCAATTTGCTTTATTATACTTGGCCTGATTATTTGTATAAAGTACAGCAAGAACAATTATTTTTCACTTAGGCTTTAAAAATTGGCTTTGATGGAACTCTGTTCCATAGGGAATCTCAGAGAAGACTTTTTAAAAGCCGAGCCTAGCCATGGATTTGTACCCTCAAATACCTATGAGTTGGGTAAATTTTCTCCTTTTGAGGTCCCAAGATAACTTGGGTCTCCTGAACCTGTTAGAAAGTGACATTTTTTATTTGCCGCAGGTCAGAAACCCTGTACAGGGACTGTGTAGGCAAGGTATGAGACCAGGTCTGCAAGAGGCTTTTATTGGCACTACAAGTCAAATTTGATTCCTTAAAGGAAAGCATGCTGTTCCAGTCAAAGACTTAGTAAAATAACCAGTTTTTCCAGTTGTGTCCTGTTACAAGAGAAAACAGATTCTTACTGCGCTTATGCAAATAACTATATTGCTGTAACTTAAGAATACTCACAACTAGTTTCCAAATTTTGGAGAAATCAGGTAGAGAGAAGCAACTATCCTCCAAATTTTGTTCACAGGAGTATACTCAATTGCTAAAAGCTGTAAATAGCTCAAAAGAAAAGTTTTCTTGACTGTAAAACAAAAAGATCAGCAGTGTTTCAAGCACAGTTAGAAAGATTACTTTAGTTTTCTTTTGGTTCCGTCTATTCAGTTAACTCCTTAGTTCTACTTGATATTCAGGAAAACTTCAGGTCTCCATGAGAGTCCTGAAAGTTTTTTTCCTTTATTCTGATGTCACAGTTTCGAAAGTTATCAAAAACCTTCATTTAAGAACACCTGTTAGAGTTCTATAGTTGATTATAAACCACCTTCTAAAGAGGATTAAAACAAGACAACAATTGCCTGTGGATGACAAAATATTTTAGGGCAGCCACAGTCAAAAGCGTGATTGACAAAGAAATTTGGTTACCTCTGTGGCATACAGTGATTTTAGATAACAATTATTATTATTGCTGATGACATATACTGAGGCATATCAGAATTATAGGAATCATACACAATTTTGTAACACATACTAATAACAAGTTTATGTAAATATAACCCAAAGAAAGTTAAACACCATTTCACATTTGATTATACTTCCTGTATGACTTTTATAACAAATAAGTCAAATTTTACCTTTGAATTAGTGTACTATTAATGTTACACCCAATTCTTAAGAAAGCCTTATAGACATATCTACCCAATTTTAATGCTTGACCAAAAGATAAGATTCTCATAAACTTTTTATAACCCTTTACAAATTTTTGTTAAAAGCAGATCTTTTGATAAAGAGCATATCAGTGCTCTAAGAAAAACCTGTTGTACTTTTATTCCAATGTTCAGTTTGCAGAAAACCTGAATAATACCCCTTTTACTTTAGCCAATATGTTCACCCACAGATTTTTTTTTTAAGAGATTAAGTTTTTACAAACCTTCCACAACTTGCTTAAACCTTCAGCTTTATTCCAACTAACTTAAAACAGTCCTCTAAACCTTTAATGTAGGGAGGAAATTCACATTCCCATGCCTTCTTGTAATCTTTTATCAAAAACACATTTCACTTTCTTTGCATACCTTGCATGTATAACTGTTTCTTCTGTGGTCTCAGTTACATGTTACACTGTTAACTCTTAGTAACTTTCATTTTTCATGAAAAATCTCGGTAAGTTCAGGATTTTAATTATGTACTACATGTGGAGACTAGCCTAAAACACACCAGGCAGAGTGCAGATAGGGGCTGACTCTTTCTATCATAGCTAGGGGACGTGGCTAACTCTGCATTTCCCAGGCCTTATCTAGGATCTAATGCTCCAAAGTAGGTAAATAGAGCAGTTTTTAATAGTCAAAGAAGCAGTTGATGATCTCAAAGCATTTAGGAAACTTAATATCTGACCTATATAATTTAGACCAAATGTTTACATTTTGAAGACATTTTTATTTTACCAATAATCTTTAAAACTGTCTTTGTTTGCCAAAGATGGCTTAAGTCACATGAATAAAAGGCATTATACTTTTTACTTTTCTGACAATATATTTGATTTAAGCTCTTATTATTATTAAACCAATTAATTTAAGCTCCTTCATATATAAACATCACACACACAACACATATAAATACACAGAGGGACAGAAGATAAAGGACCCATTCCCTAAGCCAGGAATTGGACCCTAAACCTGGGCCGCCATTGTGAAAAGATAAAGCACGGCCCTGTGGTTACAAGGTCAAGCTCCCAAGGACATAACTGACCAGTTTGCAGGGCCATCTTGAAAAATGGGCTTACAGGTGTCCTAAGCTCATGTTCTATCCTAAGGTGCCCCTCATTGTGACAGACAATACAGAAGGACACACAAAGCACACTAGATTCTCTGCAGCTTAACACTAGCTGCACAAATCCTTTTTCCCATTAATCAAAACTTTACAGGAGATAAATAGTGATTTTTACCATTTATTCAACCAGTTTGCACAGAGAGAGAGCCCGAGAGAGACAGAGAGGCCAAAAGTCTGACTAGTAAAAAATTCTTAGCCTTTTGCTGGCATGCCAGGCTTCTGGGTTGCCTTTTCCTCAGCGGCCCTGGTAACCTGGCTGGCTGCACCACAGCCCTGGGGGCCAAGTCACAACACAGAGGAAAGTTATCTTTTTCTTTTCTGGCCAGAGCAAAATACATGTGACAAAACACAGATATTAGCCCTTCTGCTTAGCACCCAATGTCAAAACTGGCAAGGTTCAAACTTGCCCCCTGTTGGGCCCTGTCATTAATCCAACCTCTGACCAGGAGTTTCAACTTGTGATCTCTGGGCAAGATGGTTGCCCTGAGTAATAGAAGAGATAAGAAAGGGAATGGAGAGAGATAAAAGCATTGTCTGTGGCATAGTGAGGAAGGTGAAGAGCTCAGGGAGGCCAGAGAAAGACCCACCCATTGCAGCGACACTGAATCAAAAGTTCAGGCAGCCGCTTGTCAGTCAAGAAGGGATCTTTTCCAGCAGTCCCATTAGCTCTCAAGTTTTCCCTTTTAGGGAGGAAAAAGCTCCCCATGTCTCACAATCCTGTACATGCCTAATCCTGTCACCCATAGGCAATAGCAAAGAGTACAAGGCAGATTAATTCAGAGAAAAGCAGTTAACATCCTGTGGGGCCAAACTCATTCTTAGTCTAAAGGGACTTTACCAAGAGGGGCCTCTAGCCCCTAAAGAAGGGACTCTAACCCTCCTCAGTTGGGCCTCTAACCCAAGGTCGGTCCTTGCCTCTTATTAAGAGCTGCCTCCAACCCACTCTATCTTAGGAGAGATGCTAACTCCCCTAAGTTGGGCCTCTAACCTAATCCCATCCTTTACCCTGGTACCCCACCACTTACCCAAAGTCAGCCGATCAGTGCTGCAGTCTTTTTCCTTTTGATCGGGGTGGGGGTTGGCGGCGGGGGGGGTTCTTCAGTATCATCTCTTCAGGGTTTGCCAGAAAGATGTTACCAGACCCCACGACTTACCCAAAGTTAGCTTTGGTTTGGGGGTTTCCACACTATAGTCCCTTCTACAGTTGCCGAAAGATGTTACAGGAAAGATGTCCTGACCCAGACCCCAGGAGAGGGTTCTTGTATCTTGCACAAGAAAGAATTCAGGACGAGTCCATAGAGTGAAAATAAGTTTATTAAGAAAGTAGAGGAATAAAAGAATGGTTACTCCATAGACAGAACAGCCCTGAGGGCTGCTGGTCGCCCATTTTTATGGTTATTTCTTAATGATGTGAAACAAAGGGTACATCATTCCTGCTTCCCCTTTTTAGACCACGTAGGGTAACTTCCTGACATTACCGTGGCATTTGGTAAACTGTCATGGTGCTGGTGGGAGTGTAGCAGTGAGGACCAGAGGTTACTCTCATGGGCATCTTGGTTTTAGTGGGTTTTGGCTGGCTTCTTTACTTCAGCCTGTTTTATCTGCAAGGTCTTTATGACCTGCATCTTGTGCCGAGCTCCTATCTCATCCTGTGACTTAGAATGTCTTAATGGTCTAGGAATGCAGCCCAGTAGGTCTCAGCCTCATTTTACCCAGCTCCTATTCAAGATGAAGTTGCTTTGGTTCAAACACCTCTGACACTTATATTCAAACTTCGAATGTTTATCATTATAATTTAGAAAATGTAAGTTCTTATGTAACTTTCCACAGTTTCTAGAAAACAGACGAACCTTTGTATTTAAAATCTGGAAATAATGTAGTACTTTGTTAGTTTCATTAACCGAGAACCTGTGGAAAGGATTTCATCAAGTCCTGGACATAGAAGCACTAAAAACCATCTTCTCTTCTGATTGATCATCATAGGGGATTATACAGAGGATAGTGGAAATTTGAATTTACTGCCTGAAAGCCTGCCTTAATAAATAGCTTTTGATATACTCAAGTTTGAAGACTTAAGGAAACAGATTTTGATTTCAACCAGAAATCTAAACAAAAACTGCTTCTGGTTTTTTTTTTTTTTTTTTTTCTTTAAGCATTTTCCTACTGAATATCGAGTTTTGTCGTCAGCTGAGCGCTACTATATATGTTTCACAACTGTTGTTTTAGTTTACATTTATTTCTTTCGTAAGGAGATTATTGTAGCAGTCATTCAGTAGGAATTGTTTTTAAGTCTTGCTCCTGAAATGCACTATCATTTATATGTAAATTAAACTTATTGTGTAAGTAAAATAAACTGAGATTTCAGTTTGTTTTTTAGAATGCAGTGCCATAATACACAAAACAATATTCTTTACATTCACACAGTTATGTTTTTATAGTCAAACAAATGCTTTTGCTAATATGTGTATATTTTTATACTATCCACATAGAGCTTGAAAAAAATACACAGCCCTTAATAAGTTTGGATAATTTCTCCAAATTTAGAAAAATACTGTCAGCTTAAGGAGGTGGAGAGTGGTGTGAAATGGTAACTCTCAAAGTACTATTTTAGTACTCCAGTGTATATATAATATATATTGGAGTTGAATGCCAAGAAATAATGTTTCTGTTAAACTCAGAGAAAGACTGGAAAGGCTACCATATTAAGTAGTGAATAGGATGGTAGAAATGGCATGTAACTTGTGAAATTTTATCAGTTTTCTCTTTCATGTCAGTACTGAATTATTAGAATGTTAAATGGATAACTTATAATTCAGCAGATACTATAATGAAAGATTCTGTTTTCTTGCCTAATTTTGGTCTTTGTGTTTTCTTTGATAAATATCTTGAAAACCTCTTTAAGAATTAATAAATTGTCAATGTGTTTTGAAAAGAGATTATTAAGAGGTGCCTCCAACCCTCTCTATCTTAGGAGACACGCTAACTCCCCTAAGTTGGGCCTCTAACCCAATCCCGTCCCTTACCCTGGTACCCCACCACTTACCCAAAGTCAGCCAATCAGTGCTGCAGTCTTTTTCCTTTTGATCGGGGGTGGGGATTGGTAGGGGGGTTCTTCAGTATCATCTCTTCAGGGTTTGCCAGAAAGATGTTACCAGACCCCACCACTTACCCAAAGTTAGCTTTTGGTTTGGAGGTTTCCACACTATAGTCCCTTCTACAGTTGCCGAAAGATGTTACAGGAAAGATGTCCTGACCCAGACCCCAGGAGAGGGTTCTTGTATCTTGCACAAGAAAGAATTCAGGGCGATTAGGTAATCTTATAAGCTTGTTTTCTTATTGATGGATAGGATCACACTTATAAAAACAACTAAGAGTACAATTTTATTCTCTGGACCTAAATTAGTAATATGTTTTCTAAAATAATGGAAAATTACTTCAAAATATTAGATTTTTAAAATGAGATTAAACAATGTAGGCCAGTGCCATCTTACAGGAGTTTTTCAATGGCTGTATTTACATATTTGAAACTAGAAACAACTTTATTATTTTAACATCCAAATATTTGAACATAATGTGATTTTCTGTGTATAATTGATACCTTTATGTAATGTGAAATTCACACATCTTGTATTGGCCATCAGGAAATCTGGGTTTTAGTTCTGACTCAGTCACATCTGTGTGACTTTAGAAAAGTGATATTGGCAAGCCTCTGTTATAAAATGAGAATAAAATTATTTATTCTGTTGTGAAGAATAAGATGGGTAGATACGATATTATTTTATATTCTTTAATGCGCTATGCAAATGTTAGGATTGAAAGAAAATGTATTGATTAGGCTATTAAGAAGATTTCTAATTTATTGATATTATAAAGGTTTAGTTTGCTGATTTTCTTTCTGCTCACTCTGTCTACTTATTATTACTGACATCAAGCTTATCTTTCTATAGGAGAGATGAAGAAATGACCATTGGCTCAGAATTTGTTAGCCGACTCCTTTTACTTCCATCTCTCTCTAATATCCATTCCTTTAAATGGAATGTTACATATAGGATAGTGTTACTAAGTAGATGTTTTAGAATTGAAAAAAACAGTTGCTGACATAATTTTCTATGTTTTTGTGGTTAAGAAAAACTATAAGCCTGTTTAAAAAATATAGTATTGATAAACGAACAGACACAGATCAACTGAACAGAATGTAAAGCACAGAAATACACAGAAAGCCCAACTACACATGGAAATATATTTTATGTTAAGGTGCAGTCATAAATCAGTGGAAGAAAAGGGACTTTTAGCAATTGATAGGTAATCACCCATAGGAATATAAAAGTTGACTCTTCCTCACTGTGTACACCAGAATTAACTCTGAATGAATCAGAGATCTAAATGCAAAAAATGAAATAAAACCTACCAACCCAGTGGCACTAATTATGGTCTTGAAATACCAACCTAATAACAGAACCTGGATTCTAATAAAGAACCTGAATTATTTGGAGAAATATCTGATTCCTGTCTGGGGCAAGAAATGAGTGCCATGAAACGGGAATATCTTGTCTCATTGGATAGCAAGGAAGATTCCAAAGATTACTTGCCTTTCTAAAAGTCAGGAAGCGAAAGACCAAAACAACAACAGAAACCAAACCAAACCAAACCAAACAAAACAAAACAAAAAACCCTGACCAAACCCTCCTTGCAAATACATCAGTGGATATGATGCATGAACCAATGGTTCATAGGGAAAGAAATGCAAATAGTCTGTAAACATATGAAAAGATGTTTAACCTCATTTAGTAGATGAGGCTCTACAGAAACAGGACTTCTCACATCTTGCTGGTGGGAGTGTAAAGTAATAAATTCCTTGAAAGGAGAAATTGCCAATATCTTATGAAATTACAGTTGTATTTTCCCGTTTGTATGAGAAAGGAAATAAATACATATATTTGTTGTTTGTTTATTATTGTGGAAAAAACTGGAAAGATAAAATTGATAACCACATTTGTCTTTTATCTATGGGGAATGTGGAGGAATGGGATGAAGGGATGGCCTTGTGAATTCTCTAATACCTTTTTGTGTAACTTTGATATTTGAACCATATACAAATTTTGATATGCTTAAAGAATACCGTGAAATTGAAAAGAAAATGAAACATATGAGCTTAAATATGCATCTAGTTGGTAATGTAACTGAGCAGAGAAAAAGAAAATACTTCAGATATTTGGAATACAGTCAGTACATTGTCCTTTTGCTGGATGTATCCTCAGGATAAAAACAATGGCCAGTGAAATGTTAAAATTAACGAGGTGGTTTTACTGTTGTTGTTGTTTTTTTTTTTTTTTGTTACTGTTGCTTTATATATATATATATATATATATGCACACATATATAAAATATAATATATATATATTATATATATATAAAGTATATATATATGTGTACTTTAAGTTCTGGGATACTGTGCAGAACATGCAGGTTTGTTACATAGGTATACATGTGCCATGGTGGTTTTCTGCACCCATCAACCCATCATCTACATTAGGTATTTCTCCTAATGCTATCCCTCTCTTTGTCCCCTCCTCCCCCTGACAGGCCCTGGTGTGTGATGTTCCCCTCACTGTGCCCCTATGTTCTCATTGTTCAACTCCCACTTATGAGTGAGAACATGCGGTGTTTGGTTTTCTGTTCCTGTGTTAGTTTGCTGAGAATGATAGTTTCCAGCTTCATCCATGTCCCTGCAAAGGACATGAACTCATTCTTTTTTATGGCTGTGTAGTATTCCATAGCATATATGTGCCACATTTTCTTTATCCAGTCTAACATTGATGGGCAGTTGGGTTGGTTCCAGGTCCTTTCTTTGCTGGATATATCCTCAGGATAAAAACAATGGCCAGTGAAATGTTAAAGTTAACTTACTGGTTTTACTGTTACACTGATAGTGGTGCAATAATTTTGAAACAAGTTTATCAATATGGTATATTAAAGCAAATAAATATGTAAATGTAATTATGATCCAAGCATTTCAGGATTAGAGAAAGGCATGAATATAAAATCAAAGCAGATAACGAAATTTTGGGAATTTCACCATAACCTCATCATGTTTAAAAAATGTATTTCCTAGATCTACTCACCAAAAGGGCTTAGAAGTACTGACTTCCTAGTAGCCATGCATACATATAGTGATGTATATGTATATGTATGTGTAAGATCCTGGTTTCTAAATGCATTGCTTAGTAAAAGAGCCAGGACTCCTTGGAGAAAAGGCTGATTCCAAATTTGGAACTAAGAAAATAAAAGATGAGCCCTGGACAGCGGTTCCCAACCTTTTTGGCACCAGGGACTGGTTTCATGGAAGACAGTTTTTCCGTGGACCGGGGGTAGGGGATGTTTCGGGATGAAACTATTTCACCTTAGATCATCAAACATTAATTAGATTTTCATAAGGAGTGTGCAACGTAGATCCCTTGTGTGTACAGTTCACAGTAGGGTTTGTGTTCCTATGAGAATCTAATGCCGCCACTGATCTGACAGGAGGTGGAGCTTAGGCAGTAATGCTCCCTCACCTGCTGCTCACCTCTTGCTGTGCATCCTGGTTCCTAACAGGCCACCAATCAGTACTGGTCTGTGGCCTGGGGGTTTGGGACCCCTGGCCTACAACATTGTGCTTTGTCAGAAAGCGAGCACTCTGTCTGATGGATGCATGTGGAAAGGACAGAATAACCAACTAGAAAGGGCTTCTTTTGGGCAAAGTTGGTACAGTTTGAGGATAAAATAAGAGTTCTTATTGATAATAAAACATTTAATAAACATTCATGATTTCATAATCTCTTGAAAAATATAGCCAATTTGCCATTTTTAGATTAAAGTTATCTGAAAATTGGTAACCAAGAGGAAAGAATTAAGCAGTTGGCCTCTTTATGAAGAACTGTAGTTTATTTGCAGGGGAGGAAGGAATGTTCTTCCTTATCAAAGAATACAGTCTGATGAAGGTAATGAATATGATAGAATTAGAAAAATCAACCTTTTTCCCTGTGTGGCGGACAGACTTCTAAACATGTTCCTCAGAAATTTCCATTTCCTGCTTACTCAATCAAACATGAACCTAAGTACTGCTGTGAAGGGACTTGGCATATATAATTAAGGTTACCAGACAGCTGTACTTAAGATATGGATATTATCCTGTCTTAGCCCATTTTGTTTCCAGAGACTAGGTAATTTATAAAGACAGTGGTTTATTTGGCTGATAATTCTGGAAGCTGGGAAGTCCAAGAAGCGTAACGCTGGTCTCTGCTCAGCTTCTGGTGAGGGCCTCATGCTGCATCATAAGATGGCAGGGAGGGGGAAGGAAAGGCAGACATTCCAAAAGGGTAAAACACAAGAAACAACCTCACTTTGTAACAACCTGCTCTCTAGAGAACTAGCCCATTCCCACAAGAACTAATCCAGTCCCAAGAAATAACCCAGTCTTGAGAAAAAGACATTAATCTACCTTAAGGACCTAATCACCTCTTAAAGGCACCACCTCCCAATACTATTTTATTGGCAATTAAATGTAAATGTGACTTTGTCAGGGACAAATGACATCCAAACCATAGCACTCCATTTGTGGCTCCCGAAAACTCGTGTCCTTCTTACATGCAAAATATATTCATTTCAGCCCGACACGGTGGCTCATGCCTGTCATCCCAGCACTTTAGGAGGCCGAGATGGGCGGATCACTTGAACTCAGGAGTTTGAGTCCAGCCTGGCCAATATGGTGAAACTCCGTCTCTGCGAAAAATACAAAAATTAGCCAGGCATGGTGGCAGGTGCCTGTAATCCCAGCTACTCAGGAGGCTGAGGCAGGAGATTGAACTAGGGTGGAGGAGTTCTGTGAGCTGAGATCATGCCACTGCACTCCAGCCTGGGTGACAGAGCGAGACTCCGTCTCAAACACACACACACACACACACACACACACACACACACACACACACA
>NC_045437.1:90869555-90914667 GCF_002776525.5 Piliocolobus tephrosceles | reverse complement strand
ACACACACACACACACACACACACACACACACACACACACACACATTCATTTCATCACAAAGGTCCCCTAAATCTTAACTCATTCCAGCACCAATTCCTAAGTCCAAATTCCAAAGTCTCATGTGAGACTCAAGGCAAAGTCCTTTTAGTTGTGAGCCTGTAAAATAAGAAACAAGTTATCTACTTCCAAAATACAATGGCAGGATAGGCATGGGGTAAACTGTATTAGTATATTCTCACACTGTTACAAAGAAACACCCATGATTGGGTAATTTATAAAGGAAAGAGGTTTAATTGACTCACAGTTCCACATGGCTGGGGAGACCTCAGGAAAGTTACAGTCATGGCAGAAGGGGAAGTAGGCATGTCTTACATGGTGGCAGGCAGGAGAGAAGAAGTGAGCAAGAGAGGAGCTACCACAACACTTATAAAACCATCAGATTTCATGAGGACTCACTCACTATCATGAGAACAGCATGGAGGGAACCACCCCCGTGATCCAATCACCTCCCATCAGTTCTCTCCCTCAACACTTGCAGATTACAATTCCAGATGAGATTTGGGTGGGGACACAAAGCCTAACCTTTATCATAAATGTTCCTTCCAAAAGGGAGAAATGCACAGAAAGAAAGGAGTAACCACCTCAAAGCAAGTCTGGAACCCACAGGACAGGTATTAAATCTTAAAACTCCAGAACCATCTCTCACTTTATGTGCTGCCTCCAGGACACAATTGCAGGATGATTGCAGGGTGAGAGATGGGTTCCTTTGGTTTTGGGAAGTCCTGCCTCTATGACTGCTGGGTGGAGCCCACATGCTGGTCTCTCAGTTTGGGGTTGCATGCTTGTGCCTGTGGCTTTCTCAGACTGGCGTTTGATGTAGTTTGAATATATGTCCCCAGCAAATCTCATGTTGCCTTATAATCCCCAGTATTGGAGTTGGGACCTGGTGGGAGGCGATTGGATGATGGGGGTGGATTTCTCATGAATTGTTTAGCACCATCCCCTTGGTGTCTATTTTGTGATAGTAAACTATCACGAGATATGCTTGTTTAAATGTGTGTGGCACCTCTCCCCACCTGTCTCTGGCTCTGGCTCTTGCCATGTGAGACACCTGATTCCTCTTTGCCTTTTGCAATGCTTGTAAGATTGCTGAGGCTTCCCCAGGAGCCAAGTAGATGACAGCATCATGCTTCCTTTAAAGCCTGAAGAACCATGAGCCAATTAAATATCTTTTCTTTATAAATTATCCAGTTCCAGGTATTTCTTTAAGCAGTGCAAAAACAGCCTAACATAGAGTTACATGTTGCTGGTCACTCTACAGTTCTGGGGTCTTGAAGGTGGTACTTTGTACCTGTCACTCCACTATGCAATCTATTAGGGATTCTCTGCTGGGGCTCCATCCCGCATCAGGATTCTGCCTGGGCTCCCAGGCAATTTGCTGCATCATTTAATATCTAGGAAGAAGGTAACATAATCCTCTGGCCTGCACACTCTGCACATCTTCAGAGACAGCACCTTGTTGACACCATCAGAGCTTATGGTTTGAGAGCAGCAGCACAAGTGGCATCTTGGTTCACTTGAGCCGTGGCATTGTGCCACAAAGGTTTATGGCTTGTACTTTTTGGAGCAGCAAGTCAAGCCACACATGGACTTATTGAATAATGGCTGGAATGGGTGAGGAGGGCTGACTGGAATTCAGGAAGCAGACATATGGAGAGCAGATACTTGAACAGTGGCCTTGACGATCTCTGCAATGATTTAGTGCCTTTTAGTCATTGCCTTGATGGTTAGTACCTGACTTCCATTTGTTCATATTAATTCCTTTAGCAAATGGTCTGTGAGCTACACCCTTGGTTTCCTCTCCTGAAAATGTTCTTTCATTCTCTACTACATGGCCTTGCTGGGAATTTTCCAAGTATTTTTGCTATGCTTCCTGAAGGGGTGGCCTGCCCCTCCACACCTGTGGGCGTTTCTCGTTAGGTGGAATGAGAGACTTGAGAAAAGAAATGAGACACAAAGACAAAGTATAGAGAAAGAAAAAGTGGGCCCAGGGAACCGGCGCTCAGCATGCCGAGGACCCACGCCGGCACCGGTCTCTGAGTTCCCTTAGTATTTATTGATAATTATCTTTACCATCTTAAAGAAAAGGAAGTGGCAGGATAATAGGATCTTTGTAGGGAGAAAGTCAGCAGTAAGACATATGAATAAAGATCTCTGTGACATGAATAAGTTTAAGGAAAAGTGCTGTGCCTTGATATACATATGTAAACATCTCCATAAACTTTTTAGTGCATAAAGAGCAGCATTGCGCTAGCAAGTCCCACCTTTCGCCCTAAGGTGGTTTTCTCCTTTCTCAGTAAACAGAACATACAATCGGGTTTTATACCGAGATGTTCCATTGCCCAGGGACGGGCAGGAGACAGATGCTTTTCTCTATCTCAACTGCCAACAACCACCAAGAGGCCTTCTTTCCTCTTGTACTAGTCCTCCTCAGCACAGACCCTTCACAGGTGTCAGGCTGGGGGACGATCAGGTCTTTCCCTTCCCACAAGGCCATATTTCAGACCATCACATGGGGAGAAACCTTGGACAATACCTAGCTTTCCTAGGCAGAGGTCCCTGCGACCTTTGGCAGTGTGCGTATCCCTGGGTACTTGAGATTAAGAGAATGGTGATGACTTTTAACCAGCAAGCTGCCTTCAGGCACTTGTTTAACAAAGCACACCCTGCACAGCCCAAAATCCTTTAAAACTTGAGTCACCATAGCACATGTCTCTTGCAAGGACAAGGTTGGGGGTAGGGTCACAGATTAACAGCATCTCAAATACAGAACAAAATGGAGTCTCTTATGTCTACTTCTTTCTATATAGACACAGTAACAGTCTGATCTTTCTTTCTTTTCCCCACAGCTTCCTTTCTGTAGCAGCTCACTATAAGAAGTTACTTCTAACTGCCTTGCTGCCTAGACATTTCTTCCACCATATATGCTCTTTCAGTGCCCTAAGTTTGGCCCTCTAGGAAGTCCTATGGCATGGCTACAGTATAGCCAAGTTGTTTGTTACTATATAACAAGCACGACCATTACTTCAGTTCTTAGTAAGATATTCTTTGTTTCCATTTGAGACCTCATCAAAATGGCCTTTATTGTCCATGTCTGTCAGCATTCTGGTCATGACCACTTAAGGTATTCCTTAGTTTTTTTTTTTTTTCATCTTCTGAGCTCTCACCAGAATTGCCCTTAGTGCTTCACTCACAGCAATACAGGTTTTTTTCTAGCTTGTTCCTCCAGATTCTTCTAGCCACTACTCATTACTCAGTTCCAAAGCTGCTTCCATATTTTCAGGTATAGCAACACCTCACTACTCAGTACCAATTTTCTATCTTAGTCTGTTTTGTGTTATTATGACAGAATACCTGAGACTGGGCAATTGATAAAGAAAATAGATTTATTTGGCTCACAATTCTGGAGACTGGCAAGTAAAAGAAGCCTGCTGCTATTGTCTATTTGGCTTCTGTTGAGGGCCTTGTACTGCATCATAACATGGTAGAGGAGTGGAAAAGGAAACAAGTGTTCCAAAAGGGCAAAATATGAGAGGCAACCTCACTGTATATCAAACCATTCTCTTCAGAATTAATCAGTTCCTGCAAGAACTAATCAATTTGCTCAAAAACTAAGCCATTGTTGCAAGAAAGACATTAATCTAAACTTAAGGACTTAATCACCTCTTAAAGGCACCACCTCCCAATACTGTTACATTGGCAATTAAATTTCAACATGAGTTTTGGTGTAGACAAGTTACATCCAAACCATAGCATGCTGGATTATCCAGGTAGATCCAGAGCATCACGTAAGCTATTAAAAGCAGAAGAGGAAGGCAGAAGAGTCTGTTACAGAGTTGTAGCAGCAGAAGACGAAGCCACAGAGATTCCACACATGAGAAGGATTCATTGCACTGTTGCTGGCACTGAGATATAGGGGCCCATGCTTAAGGACCAGAAAGAGGCCTCTGGAAGCTAAGGATGTCCCCCAACTGACTCTGCAATGAAATGTGGGTCTCAGTCCTACAACTACAATAAGCAGGATTTTGCCAACAACCTGAATTATCTTGGACGCAGACTCCAGAACTTCCTGATTTGAGCCCAGCTGACTGATACTTTGATTTTAGCCTTCTGAAACCTGTAGCAGAGAAACCAGTGAAATCAACCTGGACTTCTGATCTATAAATTGTGAGATGCTGAATTGTGTTGCTTGTTACAACAGTGATAGACAACCAATTGATATGGTTTAGCTGTGTCCCCACCCACACCTCAAGTTGTGTAGCTCCCGTTATTCCCATGTGTCATCAAAGGGACCTGGTGAGAGGTAAATGAATCATGAGGGCAAGTTTTTCTTGTGCTGCTCTCATGATAGTGAAGAAGTCTCACAAGATCTGATGGTTTTATAAAGAGGAGTTTCCCTGCACAAACTCTCTCTTCTGTCTGTTGCCATGTAAGACGCCCCTTGCTCTTCTGCCGTGATTGTGAGGCCTCCACAGCCATGTGAAACCGTGAGTAAATTAAACCTCTTTCCTTTATAAGTATCCAGTGTCGAGTATGTCTTTAAGAGTGAGAACAGATTAATACACCATTATACAGCCCTTCACTGAAATAATTGATTCAGATTAGGGTCACTAATGGGCACTAATTCCTTTAGGTGAAAGGATGTGAGGGAATAGAATATTTGCACAGTACCAAAGTATCACTTCACAGATTTCTTGGAATTGTGTAGGGAAGACTATACCATACAACAGAGATTTAGCTATTACCACTTTACCTAAATGAACAACATTAAGATCACTGATAATACAGCAACCTGACATTGTGTGTTTTCTGATGTGATGCAGCTTGAAGCACATAGCATTAACTGTGAATATTCTTTTATAAGTTGAATCTGACTATAATCAGATCTTTAGGTGCATCTTCCAATTTTAATGAAATACAGGGGATAGGTGAAAAGTTAACACCACAAGGACACAATTAGACAAATGTAGAACACAGGACATACGAAAAGATAATTGGCCTGGTCTGTTCAAAACATAAATGTCATTAAAAATGTTAAGATGAATGTATTGGAAATCCAGGAGACTGTTATACATGAAAATGATTAAGGAGCTATAAAGACCAAATGCAGGCCAGGTGCAGTGGCTCACACCTGTAATCCAGGCATGTTGGGAGGCTGAGGCGGGTGGATCACTTGAGATCAGGAGTTTGAGACCAACTTGGCCAGCATGGTGAAACCCCATCTCTACTAAAAATACAAAAATTAGCTGGGCATGGTGGCATGCTCCTGTAATCCCAGTTACTCGAAAGAATGAGGTGGAAGAATCGCTTGATTCTGGGAGGCAGATATTGCTCCCCTGCATTCCAGCCTGGGTGACAGACCAAGGCTCTATCTCAAACAAAACAAAATAAAACAAAACACATCACCTGCCACACACACTCAAATTCAGTGTGTGAACCTTGCTGTGATTTTGGTTTAAAAACTAATAAAAATACCTATACTTTTAGGGGCAATTGGAAAAGAATTACTAAGTTTCTTTAGGGAGATAATAGTATTACGGTTATGTAGAAAAATATTCTTATTCTTAGGAGATACATAAAAAGTATTTAGGGAGAAAGTCATGATGCCTGAAAGTTATTTCTAAATGCTTCTTTAAAAAGAGAGAAAAAAACCACAGAAATAAAAAGAAGCATTTATGGCAAAAATGTTGACAGTTGTTCATTCAGAGTGGTTGGTGTAAAGGTGATTTTTTGTACTATTTTTCAACTTTTTTTATATGTTTGAACATTTTCAGAATTAAATATTAAAAGAAATGGAGAAGAAAGTTTTAGAAAGCTTGAAGGAGGTTCTTGTATGTGAGTGAGGATAGTTTACTGGCAGGCTTCATTTTAGTGTTCTTGGATAATTCTGTTTTATTTTGGTCCCTTTCAATACTAGATTTGGAATACTTTTTTTCTGGGGTGACAGTATCCATTCTAGCACATTAATTGTCTCTAAATAATTTATTCCATTTTTAAAAAGAGGCGTGTCAGTTAATATTTTGCCTGGAGCATACATACCAGGGCTGCTGGCTGTATTGCATTTGGGATCATGGAGGGAATGAAATAGATGGGTGAGTGTTGTGAGAAACAGTCCTCCATTATTCTCTCTTGCTCCTACATGTCTTACTGGATTTGCCAAGAATGAAAGGCCCTGACTGCTTTTTACCTGGGTCATTTCTCAGGGTTGTGTTTGTAGAGAGCAACCTTGAGAGATGAGACAATGTCTCTCTGGGACAAAGAACAGGCTTGCTTACAGCTTGCTATAAAATAAGAGGCTCTTGTGAGTCAAAAAATCTCAAACTGTTTTTTCTTTGCTTTTACAACACAACAACAATTGACACAGAAGACTTCTTTGACTACATGTGTGAGTGTTTCTTTCTATACACCAAACAAGCAATCAGTTTTGCAAATGGACACCAGCTGGGGCGTCCTCAAATTCAATTCATTTCCGATGGTGTCTACCTGGAGATAGCCTCTGAAACCACAGACTGAGGGCTCAATCCCACAGGATCACACCCTCCTTCCCACTCGTCTCAAGTCCAGGCTCTGGGACATCTGACCAACCCCAAGTTTCGGCTCCCATGAACCCCCTCATTGGGTTTAATTTGGTAGAGTGGCTCGCAGAATTGAGGGCAACATGTTTGCTTGTTTATTACAAAGGGTATTTTAAAGGATAAAAATAAACAGCCAGATTAAGAAATACATCGAATAAAGCCTAGAAGTGTCCTAGCTTCCTAAGCACTGGAGCTTCTGTCCCTATGTACCACCCTTCTGGCTGGGTACATGAATGAATTCTTGTTTACCTTCCTGTCAGCCTCCGTGTGTTTAACTATTCAGAAGCTCTCCAAACCCAGTCCTTCCTTTTGGCGTTTTATGGAAGCCTTATTACCTAGGCTTGACTGATTAAACCATTGCCCACTGATGATCAACTTGTCCTTCAGCCCATCTCCCCTCCCTGGAGGTGAGGGTGGGGAATGAAAGTCCCAACCTTCTAATCGTGGCTTTGTCTTTCTGGTGACTAGCCCCAATCCTGAAGCTACCAAAGGGCTCCCTACCAGCAGTCATCTCATTAACATACAAAAAGACATCAGGTAGGAGTTTCTGAGGATTTTAGAAAGTATATGCCATGGTTGGAGACCAAATATATAGTTCACAATATCACAGCTCCCAAGCTTGGTATTCTTCAACTTCGACCTCTACCACTACACACCGTCTAGCTAGACTCATATCTTATTACCCCTAAGGATGTTGGGTTCCAAGGAACCAGTGCAAATAAACTGATGCTGTGCTGTGATTAATAAAGTCCTATGACCCAGGAGTCTTATGTCTGCTGCCAGCATCCATGAAACAGTAACAGGCTAACTGATATTAGCTTTAGGTAGAGTAAAAATCTCAAACCCTTCAGTGATGATTGAGTCTTCAGTAGATAGATCTTCAGGAATCCTGCTTTGTCTGACTTTTCACTTCTGCTCTTCACTAGACCTGCATTTTCAGAGTCTGAAGCTACTAGGGTTTGGCTGGGCTGTTGATAATGACAGAAGGCAGACAAATCCTAGGCACATAGGGGCAGGCCCCCGTGAAACCCAGTCTTCAAGCCAAAGACTGTTTAAAGCCTGAAAGCCAAGCTACAAGTCAGATCCACAGACCAGATTGAGAACTTGTCTTCCCATTTGGCATACTTTCCTCTGATTGATCCCCACCCTTCACCTATTTTACATATACCTACTCTTCTCTGATTGGTTGTTTACACTGTTGTGCCCACCTTTGAGTGGTACCTTTGTTTTTACCTTTCTTGCATACTCACCAATCAGCACGCATTCCTCCATTCTGAGCCCATAAAGCCCTGGACTCAGCCACACTGAGAGAAAAATCATCCTCATGTCCTTTCTCCACTGAGAATCGTTTCGTCACTTAATAAAATTCTTCTTTGCCCTCCTCACCCTTCAGTTGTCAGCGTGCTTTCATTCTTCTTGGACACAGGACAAGAACTCAAGACCCATTGGATGTGGGTGGTGGGCACACCAAAAGATATAACAGCTGTGGCCCACTGCCCTATGCCAGCAGAGGGCAGCCACTCCATACAACGGGAAGCAGCAGCAGGGCCAAGCCAGCCCTGGAGCCGCAGGCTGGAGTGAGGCTAGGGGCTGACAGAGCTGTTAATTTACTGCTGTCCATCAGGCTACAGACGGTAGGACTAAAAAAGCTATTTAGTATGCTGTAACATCCTCTCTGGAGCTTTAGCATTGTGGTCACCCCTGCCTGGGCACCACTGCATTCCCCTTGTCTGGACACCAGAGTCCACTGCAGGAGTAGCTTGCAACACACCTGGTCCAGTTGCAGGCCCCATATGGAGCCCAGTTCTTTGCTCGCACTTGCCTGGAACAGCCAACTGGACCCTGCACTCGCTCACTCACACAGCCAAGGTCCACTGGGGACTGAGCTTGCAGCTGCAGTGGCTGCAGCATCCGTGCCAGAGTGCAGGCTGGGTGTGGCCCTGCAGTCTGATCGGACAGAGCATCTTCTGTGGTGAACCTGGGCCTGAGCAAGGCCTGGACAGTGGCGTCACTGGCCAGAGGTCTCTGGCTGGCAGAGTGACTGAGAAAAATCTCATATCATTATTAACCCGCTTTCCTTGTTTAAAGTTGACAGTACTAACATTCATTCCTTTATTTAAAGCAGAAACTTCACACTCTTTTCACTCTTTATATTTAACTGGTGAACAGGTCTTGTCATTTTACCTTCTTAGCATCACATCTTTCTCCATCTTCACTGCTATTGGTTTAACTTAGGTCTTTATCTAGTCTCTTGACTAGATTACTGTAATTCCTTACTGTTATTGGACTGGGTATCCCCACCCCCAACGCCATTCATATGTTGAAGCCTTAACCTCCAATGCAATTGTATTATGAGGTAGGGCTTTTAGGAGCTAAAGGTTAAATGAAGTTAAAAGGATAGGGTACTAATATGATAGGATTGGTGGCCTTACAAGAAGGAGAAGAGAGAGGTGTCTATGTGTGTGCATACACTGAAGTAATGTCACGTGAGGACATAGTGAGAAGGCAGCCACCCATTAGCCAGAAAGAGAGCCCTCATCAGGAACCAAATTGGCTAGCACCTTGATCTTGGACTTCTGAGCCTCCAGAACTGTGAGAAATAAATGTCTGTTATTTAAGCTACCCTGTGTACCTGGTATTTTGTTATGGCAGACCAAGATGACTAAGACACTTACCTCCAATGTAGTCCATCCATGCCTGCTTTGCTTCCGCCATTTTAATCTTTTTGAACCTTAACACTGCTGTCAGAAGTATGTTTTAAAGTTGCATCCTTGATCAGGTTGGTATGTTTTTAGAGCCTTTACGTGTTTCTCTGCAAAGTGAAATTCAAGCTTCTTGCCTTGTCATATCAGACCTTTCATGAGTTGGCCCTTTTATATTTCTCAAGCTTCATCACTTGCCTCCCTCTTGTCCCAGTCCCTGTTCACCCTATGCATGAGCTGTATAAACCTACTTGCGGTTTTTTAGTTTATCATGCTGTTTTATATCTCTGGGTCTCTACTCATGCACAGAGCATTTGGTGCCAGGGATGCTGCTTCACCACCTCCCTCCCATCTGCTTGCAGAATATTTATTCATCTTTCAAGCTTAGATCAACCTCTAAGAAAGCTTTCTCTTATCCTCATAGGCTAGAATGACCTCACTCTCCTTTGTGTCTCATGTGCTTTTAAAATAATTCTTTTATTCTTTTGTAGCATGTATAACACATTATTTCCCTTCGTGTTTAATATATTATTCTGCCTTTACTAGGTGTGTGGTGGTGGGGTGGCGGGGTGGGGAGGGAGTTCATCCCCACCAAGTCTAGATGGATAGTTAGGGTTCTCCAGAGAAACAGAACCAGCAGGATGAATATGTATGTATGTTTATATAAACACATATACACACATAAAGACATTTATTTTAAGGAATTGGCTCATGTGATTATGGAGGCCAGTGAATCCAGAATCTGATGGGGGGGTGGGGAGGCGGCAGGCTGGAGACTCAGGAATGAGTTGCAGTTTGAGTCCAAAAGCAGTCTGCTGGCAGAATTCCATCTTGCTTGAGGGAGGTCAGCCAGGTCAGCCTTTATTTTGTTAAGGCCTTCAACTGATTAAATGAGGCTCACCCAATCTGCTTGACTCAAAAATCCACCAATTTAAATGTGACTCTCATCCAAAAACATCCTCACAGAAACATCCAAAATAGTGTTTGACCAAATATCTATACAATGTGGTCCATCTAAATTGACAGATACAATTAGCCATCACATATAATGATCACACCTAGATGTGATTTAGTCTGAGTATGCCATAAGACCTCACAAGTCTTTCTCAGGCTCTAGGTGAAGTCATTTCCTGTGGGGATTCAAGCCCACCAGTTAATGCTTACTGCTTTATTCCCACCAGAAACCCACCATTTCTTTCTATCTTGTCTAATAGCCTTCTACCCACAAGCAAGGTTGATATGTATTTCTGCACACTATGGCATGACAGGCATGTAGAAGCTCTATTTTGTCCACTGTAACCAGGAACCTTTCTAAGCTTTTAGTCATTGAGGCTTACTGTTACACAGGGATCAGTCCTCTGGGAGTTGTATACTGCATAATTTGATAGCCCAGCAGGGAGCAGTTTCTGAAAATTCTTCCCAAATGATATCCTTTGTAGTAGATGTAACCTGAAAAATAAAATAAAATAAAAAAATACTAGTACCTTACTGGAGTTCCATTCAGTCATCAGCAGTTGGTTTTATTCATCGTAGTGAATGAACAAAATGTCTCCAATTTGATGCCAGTCAGATTTGCAGGTTGCTATTAGACCACATCAGGTTCCAGAGCAGAGGTGGTGTTGGCAAATATGACTTCACCCCTTCAGGCATCTGGTGTAATGACTTGAATACATAGTATTGTTCTCTTTTTCTGAACCTTCATCAAGACACCAGTGTAATGTTGAATTTCCCTCACTGAGTACCTTTTCATTCATTCATATACCTTCAGCTATTGTTTCTTCTTTCCATTTATCATTGATTTTAATTCAAACCATTTTATCTTTGGAAGGGACATTGGGTTCATCTATGGTGCTGATAGCAATATGGGTCTACCAAGTGCTCCCCCTTCAGTACGTTCCCATTCATATAGGGTAAGATTACACAGATATAGAACTTGTGGGCTATCTCGGCCACTGGGTGTTATAACTGCAGGTACGGTCGACTATAGTTTTGTCAGATTGGGTGAAGGCAGAATTCATCCTATCAGGTCCTTAGATATTCTGGCATAAAGATTTAAAGGTATAATTAGTTTCTTGGTTAGGGATTATCTCTGCTTCCAGCACTCTCACAGTTCAAGTCCTAGTTTCTGGAATTACTTTATTGGGTAGGAAATGAGTGTTGAGGTGATGTGGGGAAGAATTGTATGGTCATACTAGTATCCTCCTTAACGTCATAATCCCAAATCTCTCACAAAAGCAGAAGAATCCTAACTTATTAGGCATGACCTTCCCGTGGTCTGCTTTGTGTTGAGCATGAGTGTATACTTGTGAAGGCCTGCAAGCCAGTGCTTCTTGCCTTTATTTTCTCCCACTTTTCATAACAAGTGTTTCAATTGCCCATTGCAGTTCTCTGATTTCTACTTTCAATTTCCTGTTCCATCCTATTTTGAAGATAAGCAAATTGATGTGTCAATTTCATGAGTTCTTTCTTTGCCCATATTTGGACAGTATGTACAAATATAACAGGTATAACTGAACAAATGCAACTCATCTTTCCAAATTAGTGTGGTATTATTTTCTCCAGTCCTTTTATTGTGTTTTGAGTATTTGTGTCTATTACCAGGTATGCAAAGCCCAGTCCGGAGTAAATGTCTTTTCCTGTCGCACCCATTACAGGGCTACAGGCAGTGGTCCAACATAGTCTATTTTCCAGCTATGTGCAGAGCCTTTACCCTAGGGCATCTGTCTCATCTTTGTATGCAGTCTTTCTGACTGGTAGATTGGACTGTTCATTTTGCCATCTTGTGCCTCAGAGAATGCAAGAGGAATATGCTGATGATCAGCCACCATCTGTGGCCATACACTTTATGAACCCAAGTGGCTACCTGGAGTGAGCACCCTAAGGTATTCACTTGTCGTTTTCAATCATCCATTGATTCTGGGAGATAATAATAATAATTATTATTATTATTTGAGACAGAGTCTTGCTGTTGCTCAAGCTGGAGTGCTGTGGCATGATCTTGGCTCACTGTAACCTCTGCCTGTTGGTTTCAATCATCCTTTGATTATGGAAGAGGATTATTATTATTATTATTTGAGACAGCGTTTTGCTGTTGCCCAGACTGGAGTACAGTGGCATGATCTTGGCTTACCATAACCTCCACCTCCCAGGTTCAAGCTATTCTCCTGCCTTAGCCTTCCTAGTAGCTGGGACTGCAGGTGCATGCCACCACTCCCAGCTAATGTTTTTGTATTTTTAGTAGAGATGGGGTTTTCCCATGCTGGCCAGGCTAGTCCTGACCTGACCTCAGGTGACCCACCTGTCTTGGCCTCCCAGAGTACTGGGATTACAGGCATGAGCCACTATGCCTGGCCTCTAAGAGAATTATTTTGATGTGTATCAACATGTCCTACTTTAATGAGTTCCTTAAGTTTCTGTAGAGTCATACCTTCTACTCATGAGTAGCACTCATGGGCTGTAAACTCCAGTCTCCATTTCTTCATTACTTCAGTAGTCCAGTTTCTTATTGTCCATCTGTTTGACCATATAACCAAGCTGTTCACTCCCATCTATGAGTCAGAATACATACAAACTTCAGAGCTCTTGCTATTATCTATGTCTTCTGTTACTGTATGGATAACAGCATGTAATTGGACTCAGTGAACTGATTTATTCTTACCTTCCTTGATCAGTTTTTTTTCCATCAGTTAGTCACAGTTTGGTGGCTTTCCAAACAGAATGCTGTCCATCACCTTGGAACTACCATCTGTAAATCAAGTGACTTTTTGTTTGTCAACTAGGGCCTGGATGAAGGGCACACATATGTGGCAGTAGGATCTAGTAATTCTCCAGATGCCTCCAGAATCAGTCCTAGGTGAAGAGAGGCTATCTGCTTGTGAATATGGTGGGTATTTCCTTGCTTTTGTCTGTTTTCCTGTATAAACCATTTCCATTTTATTATGAAACTTCTCAATACTGCCTTCCTTGTTAGAATGTTTCTCTGAGATAACCCAAAACATTATGTGTATTGCAGGTTTCAAGATTTTTTTTTCAGTCGTGGAGGCAGTTTCAGTTAGTAACCAATAACAAGCCAGTGTTTTATTTATTTATTATTTATTTATTTATTTATCTCTAAGTTCTGGGATACATGTGCAGAACATGCAGGTTTGTTACATAGGGATACTCGTGCCATGATGGTTTGCCGCACCCATCAACTCATCATCTGTGTTTTTCAAACAGGATGTACTATGTTGCTACATCTGGACATTTCCTTGTCTAAAATCCCAACAGTCAATGCTGGACAGCAATCATGGGCTTTTGCTGTAAGTTTTAGTCTGTAGACACTTCCAAAGTCATATCTAAATGCGGATCATAAGAACCCAAAGGTATTGATTGTTTTCCTCTGGCCTTTTGTAGTTCAGACATAGCCTGTTGTGGTTCAGACCTCTATTTAAATATGACCTTCTTTCACATAGATTTATGGATAGGAGTTAGCAATATTATCAGAATTACAATATGTACCCTCTCTAATCACAACCACCCAACTAAGTGTTGTGTTTCTTGTTTAGTTTCTAGAGTAGGAAGGCACAGCCATTTATCTTTAGTAGCCTGTGAGGTAGCGTCAGTGACTCCTACCCAGGAAATTATCTAGACTTACACGTTTGGGCAGGCCCTTGGATCCTTGCTCAGTTTACCAACCACCACTGTTAATCATGTATGTCACCTTTTTTATTATTATTACACTTTAAGTTCTGGCATACATGTGCAGAACTTGCAGGTTTGTTACATAGGTATACATGTGCCATGGTGGTTTACTGTACTCATCAACTATCATCTACATTAGTTATTTCTCCTAATGCTATCCCTCCCCTAGTCCCCCATCCCCGACAGGCCCCAGTGTGTGATGTTCCCCTCCCTGTGTCCATGTGTTCTCATTGTTCAACTCCCACTAATGAGTGAGAACATGCGGTGTTTGGTTTTCTGTTCCTGTGTTAGTTTGCTGAGAATAATGGTTTCCAGCTTCATCCATGTCCTTCCAAAGGACATGAACTCATCCTTTTTTATGGCTACATAGCATTCCATGGTGTATGCGTGACATTTTCTTTATCCTGTCTATCATTAATGGCCATCTGGGTTGGTTCCAAGTCTTTGCTATTGTGAATAGTACTGCAGTAAACATACGTGTGCATGTGTCTTTAGAGTAGAATGATTTATAATCCTTTGGGTATATACCCAGTAATGGGATTGCTGGGTCAAATGGTATTTTTGGTTCTAGATCCTTGAGGAATTGCTACACTGTCTTCCACAATGGTTAAACTAGTTTACACTCCACCAGCAGTGTAAAAGTGTTCCTATTTCTCCACATCCTCTCCAGGATCTGTTGTTCCCTGACTTTTTAATGATTGCCATTCTAACTGGTGTGAGTTGGTATCTCATTTGATTTGCATTTCTCTAATGGCCAGTGATGATGAGCTTTTTTCCATATGTTTGTTGGCTGCATAAATGTCTTCTTTTGAGAAGTGTCTGTTCATAACCTTCTCCCACTCTTTGATGGGATTGCTTGTGTTTTTCTTGTAAGTTTGTTTAATTCTGGATCAAATCTTATAATTTGTTTAATTCTTGTAGATTCTGGATATTAGCTCTTTGTCAGATGAATAGATTGCAGAAACTTTTTCCCATTCTGTAGGTTGCCTTTTCACTCTGATGATAGTTTCTATTGCTGTGCAGAAACTCTTTAGTTTAAGTAGGTCCCATTTGTCAATTTTTGCTTTTGTTACCATTGCTTTTGTTGTTTTAGTCATAAAGTCTTTGCCCATGCCTATGTCCTGAAAGGTATTGCCTAGAGTTTTTGTGGTTTTAGGTCTTACATTTAAATCTTTAATCCTTCTTGAGTTAATTTTTGTATAAGGTTTAAGGAAGGGGTCCAGTTTCAGTTTTCTTCATATGACTAGTTTTCCCAACACCATGTATTAAATAGGGAATCCTTTCCCTATTGCTTGTTTTTGTCATGTTTGTCAAAGATCAGATGGTTGTAGATGTGTGATGTTATTTCTGAGACCTCTGTTCTGTTCCATTGGTCTAAATATCTGTTTTGGTACCAGTACCATGCTGTTTTGGTTACTGTAGCTTTGTAGTATAGTTTGAAGTCAGGTAGTGTGATGTCATCAGCTTTGTTCTTTTTGCTTAGGATTGTCTTGGCTATATGAGTTGTTTTTTGGTTCCATATGAAATTTAAAGTAATTTTTTTCTAATTCTGTGATGAATGTCAATTGTAGCTTGATGGGGATAGCTTTGAATCTATATATTACTCCCATTCACAGTTGCTACAAAGAGAATAAAATATCTAGGAATACAACTTATAAGGGATATGAAGGACCTCTTCAAGGAGAACTACAAACCACTGCTCAAGGAAATAAGAGAGTACCCAAACAAATGGAAAAACATTTCATGCTCATGGAGAGGAAGAATCAATATCGTGAAAATGACCATACTGTCCAAAGTATGTTACCATTGTTTTTAAATCAGTCTTGACTTGCTCTTCAGTTTTTGATATTATAATAGCACAGTATATTATCACAGTGGAGACCTACACCAAGTCCAAATCTCTCCCAACCAGATTATGATAGTAAGCTAGTGAATTCAGATAATCCTTTGGCAACACAGCAAATGTACGTTGGAATCCTTCCCAGAGGAAGGGAAATAGTGGCTGACTCTTCTGATAGATATCAAGAAAAAAGCATGTGTAAGATCAATCACTGAGTATTGGTCTTCTTTAGATTTTTATAGTCTTTGTACAGCTGATGTCTTATCAGGGGACTGCTGCTGCTGTAGGCAGCACCACTTTATTGAGACTTCAGTCATTTACTGTTAGTTTCCATCGGTTTTGGTTTATTTTTACACCACTAATAAAGACATACTCGAAACCAGGACTGAAAATATGTTTAATTGGACTTACAGTTTCATATGGCTGGGCAGGCATCAGAATCATGGTGGGAGGCGGAAGGCATTTTTTACATGGTGGCGTCAAGAGAACGATGAAGAAGCAAAAGTGGAAACCTCTGATAAACCCATCATATCTTGTGAGACTTATTCACTATCATGAGAATAGTATGGGATAGAATGGCCCCCATGATTCAGTTACCTCCCCCTGGGTCCCTCCCACAGCATGTGGGAATTCTGAGGGATACAGTTCAAGTTGAGATTCGGTTGGAGACACAGCTAAACCATGTCACCATGAGTCATCTGCTTAGAAGCCACACAGGACTAGTCCTATAATAGTGAGACTACTGTACAGTGAATTTGTCATATCAGCACTGTAGCTTTTAATATGTCACTGATTTAACCTGCAATCTCTTTTTATCCATCAGGTATTCTCTATTGTTTGCGAGTAACAACCTGTATAGGCTGGAGTCTATTTAGCATATACTCTTTTAGCATACCCGGTTAATAGTGGCTGAAGGGCAAACTTATGTGTCTCTTGTTTTACAGTACCAGTCATGGAAAGCATTCCCCCTCAGATACCATATGCATTCCAGTAATAACTTCAGGTAAAGGATACTTCACATAACATCTGTTCATACATTCTAATTATCATCCAAACTTTTATCTTAATTCCATCACCTATAACATTCCCATATCTTTCCAAACTGAGTTTTATAAAAATGTTTGGAAACACAGCACATTGGGCTCCTGTATTAAGGAGTCTCAGAAATTTTCTTCTTCACCTCAGGTGAAGAAGAAATTTCTTCCTACCTTTCTTTCAAACTGATGAAAGAAAAATAACCACCATCCAAGCATACTATACCCAGCAAAGCTGTCCTTCAAACATGAAGGAAAAGTAAAGTCTTTCTGGCACCTTACACATGCATATTGCTTTCAGTAGCCAGCCAAGATGCGACAAATTGACTGTGGCCGTTCCATCAGTCTTTGTCCTGTTTAATCTGTCCTATCATTACCTCCAGTGAAGTGAGGACATATTCTTCAATATGATCTTGCCCTCTGGCGTCTCGTATTCTTCCAAGGTGGGGTAAATAATTAGGTTTGTTTAAGGCCCTTCTGTGCTAGGGAACTGGCAGAAACTCTGATTGGTCTTCCCCGTTCAATAATGCTGCATTAAAATTTTATATTCACCCCATCAAGTCCTCGATCCCTCTCATTTCTTAGTAACCACTTAAAAACTTCACCCCTACTCAGATGAATCATTTTGTCATCCCCGTGCCCTCCAACCCCCAATCCCCACCTGACTTGTGAATTATTCTAATTTTCTTAGCATCTGTAAAACCCATAAGGAGAAGCTGGTACAGCATATCTGATATGGCTTCTAGAACTATTTCTTGATTTTTTTAATAGTAAGGTTATTTTAAGGAGAGAGGGCATATAAAAAGAGCTCCCTTTATCGCATTTCTCATCATCTGCGTAAAGGGCTTGTTGTAAACATTTTGGGTATTATAAAGCCAATCCAGCATGGCTGGCTACCCCACATAACATATCAGCTGCTTCATCTGGGCTATTCCACTTAGTATACAAAGGAGGGGCAAGACAAAAGTTAAAAACTTTATGATGGCCTTTAACAAGTCTATCAGACAACCCATCACGATGAGGTTACTGTATGTTTACATTATTTATATCCATTTGTGACTGTCATTGGCAAATTGTGGTTCCTAAATTAACCCAAACATGTTTCTCCATTCTATGGTATTCAAACCCAAAGATACAGCTCCTAAGTTAGCCACTTTCATAATGCTTTATTAAGGAAACCAGTGATACTAATCCACAAAATGAGATACCTTCTTAACACTATACCCCTGGGTGTGTGTGTGTGTGTGTGTGTGTGTGTGTCTGTATCTATCTCTCTCCTTTTGCTGAATTGACCGTTTTACATTACATAGTGACTTTCTTTGTCTCTTTTCACAGTGTTTGATTTGTAGTCTATTTTATCTGATGTAAGAATAGCTACTTCTGCTCTTTTTTGCTTTACAGTTGCATGGAATATCTTTTTCCACCCTTCACTTTCAGTCTGTGTGTCTTTACAGGTGACATGGGTTTCTTGTAGGCGGTATAGAATTGGGTCTTGTTTCTTATTCATTCAGCAACTCCGTGTCTTTTAATTAGAAAATTGTGGCCGTTACATTCAGTGTTATTGTTATTCACTTACTACTGCCATTTTGTTGCTTGTTTGCTGATTCTTTTGCAAATCCTCTCTTGCTTTTTTCTTTACTTAGTGTCCTTCATTGTGGTTAAGTGATTTTACCTGGTAGTATGTTTGAGTTTGTTGCTTTTTATTTTAGTGAATATTATTGGTTTTTACATTGTGGTTATCATGAGGTTTACAAAAAACATCTTATAGCAAATTATTTAGATCTCAAAGAAAAGAATATAAATACACAAGGAAAAATAATAATTCTTCATTTTAACTCCATAACCCCTAATTATGACTTTTAATTGCCTCAATTTACATATTTTTATTTAACCTCTCTCTTGTTTGCTGTAGCTATTATTGTTTTTGATAGATTTGACTTTTGGACTTCATACTAGAATTATGAGTAGATTGTACACCACAAATACTGTATTAGAGTATTCTGGATTTGTCCACGTATTTAATTTTAACTTTCAATTTTATACCTTCAAATGTTTTCTTTTTGCACATTAGTTTTTTTTTTTTTTTTTCTTTCAAATTGAAGAACTCTCTTTTGTGTTTCTTGTAAGATGTGTCTGGTGGTGGTGAATTCTTTCAGCTTTTGTTTGCTATGAAAGACTTTATTGTTCCTTCATATTTGAAAGATAGCTTTGCTGGGTACAGTATCCTTAGATGGTAGTTGTTTTTCTTTCATCAGTTTGAAAATGTCATCTCACTCCCTCCTGGCCTGTGTGGTTTCTGTTGAGAAGTCTGTTGCCAGTCTTGGAGTTCTTTTACATGTTACTTACTTCTTTTCTCTTACTGCTTTTAGGATCTTTTCCTTGTCCTTGACTTTTGAGAGTTAGATTACTATATGCCTTGGGGTACTCCTATTTTGGTCAACTCTGTTTGGTACTCTCTGACCTTCATGTACCTGGATATTTATGTCTTTCTCATGTTTTGGAAAGTTTTCTGTCACTCTTTCTTTGAGTAAACTTTCTACTCCTTGCTCTTGTTCAGCTCCCTCTTGAACACCAATAATCCTTAGATTTGGTCTTTTGAGATAATTTTCTATATCTCGTAGGTGGTCTTCATGCCTTTCCTTTTTCTTCCCTCCTGTGACTATGTATTTTCAAATAGCCTGTCTTTGAGTTCTCTGATTCTTTCCTTTCATTGTTCCATTCTGCTGTTGATAGCCGCTAATGAGTTTTTCAGTTAAGCAAATGTATTTCTCTGTTCCAAGATTTTCATTTGATTTTATTATTATTTCAGTCTCATTAAATTTCTATGATAAATTTCTGAATTGCTTTTTTGTGTTGTCTTGGATATCAATGAGTTTCCTTAACACGGTTACTTTGAATTCTTGGTCAGAAAGCTCATACTTTACTATCTCATTAGGGTCAGACACTAGATACTTGATTTGTCAATTTGGAGAAAGCTATGGTTCCCTATTTGCTGTTGTTTCTTGTGGATGCATGTCTGTGTCCTCACATTAAAGTATTAGTTAGTTATTCCAGTCTTCTCTGTTTGACTTCTTTTGTTTTTTTGCTTAGAGAGATTCTTTACTGCAAGGCTGCTGCCGTGTTTTTGTCTCTAGGTGGTGCCTCAAGCCCATGTTTACCTCAGTTCCAGTAAATGATTGGAGGGCTGCTCATCCCAAATGGGGGAGGCCTCAAAGAGGATATCTCAGTGTGTTGGAAGACTAGCTAGTGGTTTTTGCCCAGGCGATCTGTGGAATGCACCTCCTACAGTGTGATACTGATGAACTACCACTCTTGATTTGGTGTCTCATTTGGTTAAGCCTGTCATCCAGGGCTGTAGATGATAGTTCCACTTCCCACCTTTGTCTCTATGTATCCTCGGGGATATTTCTGTCTTTTGGCACTCATGATGATGCTTGTGGGTTAAGGCAGGGACAGGATTTTTGCCAGGGACCCCAAGATGGTGGGATATCTGTTTATACACTTCAATCTCACCTTTTCTGGTGTGGAAACTGTGAATTGGAGGGAAATTTCCCATGTGCTAGGTGCAGGGCAGTATGTGGGGAGATGCGTCACAGAAATAGAAGTCCAGTTCTCTTACTATCTACCTCTTACCTCTCTGTGACCCTGGGACCTGTCTCATTCTCATGTTTGAGTTCTGGGATACTGCTGGTGATAATCTCAGTGCTGTGTATTTGTTTTTGTTTTTCTGTAGGGGAGAGTGACACTAGCTTCTTTATATTCCACCATCTTAGAACTTGATACCTAGGGTCCCTTTTTCCCTTTTTTCCTATGTACTATTATGCTGTGACCCATCTTCTGTAAATTATCTGCTCTCTTCGTCTTTCATTGTATTTTCTGTATTGGCTTTTTCCCATCAGCATTTAAATATGCACAAGTGAAATCATGCCCCAAAGAGTTAAAGAAACCAGTAACTAACAGAAATTCTTGAGTTTATAGGATGGCAGATAAAGAAACAACTTCCTGGCTGGGCACGGTGGCTCACGCCTGTCATCCCAGCACTTTGGGAGGCCGAGGTGGGTGGATCACGAGGACAGGAGTTCAAGACCAGCCTGCCAAGATGGTAAAACCCCGTCTCTACTAAAAATACAAATAGTAGCTGGAGGTAGTGGCGGGCACCTGTGATCCCAGCTACTCAGGAGGCTGAGGCAGAGAATTGCTTGAACCCAGGAGGTGGGGGTTGCAGTGAGCTGAGATTGCGCCACTGCATTCCAGCCTGGGTGACAGAGCGAGACTCTGTCTCAAGAAAAAAAACAACTTACTGAAACTCCCTCTGCTTTTGAGATTTAAAAACTGATTGAAATCAGTTGGAACCAATATGACCAACTAGACTTTCTGCAAAGCGAGTTTGCTTGTGTCACAGACTGAATTTTCATCATGTGTTTCTTACTAACTCCCCCAGAATTTGCACGTGGGACCTATGAGGAGTCATGAAGAGATAACTGCACATGCCTGAGACTTTCCAGACCTCCCCTTTCTTTCCACCAATCACTGCTAATGCCAGTATCTACCCTGTAGCCCTTTTCTAATAAAATTACTGCCTTGAAGCTGGCACAAGGAGACAGATTTGAGCTTGATGCTCCTGTCTCCTTGTGAGGAGATTTGTAATATAAAGCTTTTCTTTTCTCAAAAACCCAGTGTTACAGTATTGGCTCCTAGCACATGAGGCAGAATTTTGTTTGATAACAGTCTTTTCATTAAAAACAAAACAAACAAAACCAATAAGCATTTATTTTGCTCATAAGCCCGTGGGTTAGCAGGTTAGACTGGCTATGGCTGGACAGTTCTGGTCTTGACTCGCTACCTGATACACGTGGCAGTTGATGGAGGTTCTGCTGATTTAGCATGACCTTGGCCAGCACAGTGCGTGCAACTCAGCTCTGTTCCAGTTGTCTCATCCTCCAGCAGTTTAACCTTGGCATGTTTTCATGGCAGAGGCACAGGTGCAAGAGTAAGAGAAGAAACACAAAATGCTCCTGTCACAATTGCTAATGTTATCCTCCCATCTTAATGTATTTTTATTTATTTATTTATTTTTGAGACAGAGTCTCGCTCTGTCACCCAGGCTGGAGTGCAGTGGCACGATCTCTGCTCACTGCAAGCCCCGCCTCCCAGGTTCATGCCGTTATCCTGCCTCAGCCTCCGGAGTAGCTGGGACTACAGGTGCCCACCACCATGCCTGGCTAATTTTTTTTTTTTAGTAGAGATGGGGTATCACTGTGTTAGCCAGGATGGTCTCGATCTCCTGACCTCGTGATCCGCCGGCCTCGGCCTCCCAAAGTTTTGGGATTACAGGTGTGAGCCACTGCGCCCGGCCCCATCTTAATGTTTTTAGGATTATTTTTCTCACTTAGCAATATTTAACATTGTGACTTTTTTCTTCTTAATATGTTGTCTTAAGTATTCTCTCACGTCACACTAGTCTCTGGTTTTCCTTTTACCTATCTGAACACTCATTTTCCATGTCCTTTGACTCGTCTTTTTTTTTTTTTTAACTGTTGTCTACCCTTTAATTTGTTGGCGCTCATTTCTAGGTCTGTTTACTTTTTTATCACTCTGTCCAATTTCCTTTAGTAAATGAATTCACTCTCATAATATTTAATACCATGTCGGTGCTACTTGACTCTAAATCTGTATCTACATCCTGTCTCTTTCTGCTCTGGACTAGACATCTTCACTTGAGCATTTTATTCAGTGCCTCACACGCTACATGTGCAAAACCGAATTTATCGTTTTTCTACTCTACCCACACCAGCTACCAGGGAGTTAAGCTTGAGTTCCTTCTTTCCCTCAATCTGTAGAGCTAGCCAATCTTTCTACATTACCTATTGGTTATTTTTTAAATCTTTTTTGCCCATGTTGCGTGCACTTTAGTCCAGGCTTCTTTCCTTTGCTCATTCTTTCATTTAGTTATTAACGTGTTTGTTGGCTGCCTACTCTCTACCAAGCAGTATTCTAGGTTCTGAGACCACATAATTAACAAAACATATGAACATCCCTTCCCTCACAGAGATTACATTCTTGTGGGAAAGGGAAGGCAGGTAATAAACACAATAAATAAGTAAAAGACATTGTGATTAGATGGTAATAGTGCTTTGGAAAAAAATTTTAAGCCATTGGTGAGGATGACTTGAATAAAGGAATGAGAATATATAGAGAAAAAATCCAAGCACTAGGCCCAGGAGCACTTCATCATTAAAAAGAGGAGATGAGAAATCAGCAATGGGGACCAAAAAAAAACAGTCTATTGAGATGGGAGAAGAACCATGAGACTACTGGGTCTTTAAAGCCATGTGAAGAATATCTAACAAAAGAAGGAGTAATGATGTCTTTAGATTTAGTCACATGGAGATGAGTAAAGGTGCTCTGTTGGAGTTCTCCTGACTCATCTCCCTTGCTCAAGTGTACTTTTTGCCAGTTGTACTCTGAAACCAAAATGAGGTTCCAGAATGACAGATTTTGTTATCTTGTATTTCTCAATGACTTAGGTTCCTTAATATGGCTCACAGACCTCAGCTGACCTGTGTAGCATCATTTTCCTCTGACACACTCTACACTCAACCCACTATTAACTTTTTTAGTTGTTTTAATGTTCCTTTTGTGCTTTCAGGTATGTATGTTTTTATGTAAAATAGAAAAACCTACCATTAAAGTAATAATAATTATACTTTTTGGTGGTTCTATATTTTGTATAATGATAGAAAAAGAAAACCCCTACAATCGAAGGAAAGTGAAATTGAGGGTAAGGTAAAAAGTATTCTTAGATTTATATAGACTGTAAATGAGAAGGCTCCTGAGAACTTGATCGTAGTTTAGAGAGCCCTTCAAGGTAACACTATAAATGATGAAAAGGAATTATTGTTTTTCTGAAGATCTTGGGAAAGCATCAATCGTTTGAAGCTAAGGTAAGAAATGTTTGAGCTGAAGATTCAGAAAGAAAAGTTCTCCACTTTTACCATGAGACCATATTCTGGGCCGTAATACAAACCTCAAAAGGATTAAAGTCATAAAATGTATGTTCTCTGACTATATACAATATGCTATCTCAGTTAGAGAGCTATTTGGAAAATCTCCAATTTTATTGTTTAAAGCTAAGCAAAGTGATTCTAAATTATTCATCAGTCAAAGAAGAAATTCAAAGGAAAATTAGAAAATCCTTAAAATTTACTGAAAGTGAAAATGCAGTATATCAAAACTTATGGTATACAGCTAAAACAATGCTTGCAGGAAAATTTGTAGCTTTAAAGTTTTGTATTAAAAAAGTAGAAAGGTTTAAGATTGGTGACCTAACCTTCCACCTTAAGAAATTACATAAAGAAGAGCAAAGTAAATCCAAAGTAAGCTGAAGAAAGAAATGATGAAGGTAACAGCAGAATTCCATTAAATAGAAGAGAGCAATGCAATAAAGAAAAATTAACAAAATCATCAAAAGCTGGTTCTTCAGTGTTATCATTAAAATTTATAAAACCACTAGCCAGACTAATCAGGTTAAAAAAAAAGACCAAAGATGCAAATTGACAATTTTTAGGTACGAGAGAATCACTACATATCTCATAGATATCCAATAATAGTAGAGAATTTTATGAATAACTTTATACTGACAAGTTCAACAACTTGGATATAATGGACAAATGACTTGAAAAACACACACCACAAAATCTCACTCAAATAATGCTATAGATAACCCAAATCACCTTATATATTTACTTTAAAAATGCTTAAATTTTTTTTCTCAAAGAAAGCTCTAGGCTCAAATAGCTTTAGTGGTGAATTCAAAAACACAGTTGCAAAGATCACACTGGAGAAATTACACTAATGTGATTGTAAATTTTAGCCCTTTCTTTAAAATGGCTGTGGTTTTAATATGATAAAAAATAATGTGTTATTTGGAAATTTTAATATTCTATATAAGATAAGATTCATCCTTAATTTTTATTTTAGAGGGTTGGTATCAGGGTGAGATTTTTATGTTTGATGAGTTTTCAGGGTCTTTTTATGCAGACTTCTGTTCTTATACTGGGGAACTTTGAGCAGCAAATTCACAGAAAGAAATAATGCTGATGAGGATGAATTATTGATATATTGGTCCATTCTTTGGAGAAAGCAGGTTGGGGCTGTTCTTTTTACAATGAATGACTGTTCTGGGCTATACTTCTAAATATTACATTTTTTTGTATGTAAATACTTGATTCTGAATAATATCCTTTATTACTATTCTAAATAATTTGAGGCCAAAGTTTTTGAATGTGAGCAGATGCGTTTGCCATTATTCTCTGAAAGTCATATTTCTTGTGATTAAGGATTTATAAAAACTAATCTAATTTTGAGACATAATACTTAATACATAATCTTGACATTTCTTTCTAGAAATCACGTTAGTTTGTTCTCAAAATGTAAGTTTTCACAGCCCTGTTAAAATGAGTTTATTCTTTGAACTTGTACAGAAACCTACATATTGCTAAAATGTTATCAAAAGACCTTTTAAAAAGTGCCAAGAAATGAATTATATATTTAGGTTTATTCTTAATACTAGCAGCAGGAAGAGCACATTGTGAGCTAAATTGGTTAATTGAAGTTGGAATCAGTACTACCTTTATACATAGATCATATACCAGAAGATAATTAAGAACTACATTAAGATAGTCTTGGGGACCAATATGCTCCAAATATTTTTGTGTGAAGAAAAGCATACAGATATATTATATAGAACATATAATCATATGGATTTATTTAGAGTTGTTACTTGAAAGTAAAATTTCTAATTATTATTAGCCACAAGTTGTATGTAGTATATATAACTTTTTTTTTCTGTGATAGAAAATGTTAAAATCTGCTGAACAAATTTGGAGTATAATTCTTCACAGACTTTGCATAGTCTGTCTGATTTGACACTCATCGAAAGTCTTTTAACACTTGCTACTCAAAGTGTATGTACTCACAGCAGTATGTACAATACCTGGCAACTTATTAGAAATGTTCACTCTCAGGCCTCACCGCAGACCTACTGAATGAAAATCTACATTTAATACTGTCTCCAGATAATTGATATGCGTATTAACATGTGAGAAGCAGAGAACTTCTTTTGGCAAAGTGTGAGCTTGTGTGGAGCTATATTGCCTTTCTTTTTAATAACATTCTTAGAAATGTTAATCCTTTTTATTCCTGTTTCTCATATACTTCTACCATTTCTGCAACTAATGTCTTAGACTTCTAAAGTTAGGTTCTTTATAGCAATTACAGCCTCCCCAGTGAATAAAAGTTGGTAGAGAAATGCTTCTCTCTTTGTAGATTCTGGCCAGACTTAGCTTACAGTGAACATAAGTACTGAATCTTTGGTGTGGTGTGAATGTAGACTTATATTTAATGTCTTTGTGTATTTTATTTTAAGAAAGAAAGTACAGATCTGTTTTATATTTTGTAATACTTTAATTATTTAATACTTATATCTACATTTTCTCTGTAATATAATGTAATACTCTGCATGTGCAGGTATCATTTAGGCCATCGTGTTGCTTCCATGGAACAACACAGTTGCAGGGGGATGCTGACACAGATATGCTCATGTTGCTTGCTGTTCTATTATTAATAAAGTCCTTTGTTTCAGATATATGAATCTTGTGTCTTTTTTTTTTTTTTTTTTTTTTTGAGACAGAGTCTTGCTCTGTCACCCACGCTAGAGTACAGTGGCGCAATCTCAGCTCACTGCAACCTCCACCTCCTAGTTTCAAGCCATTCTCTTGCCTCAGCCCCCTAAGTAGCTGGGAATACAGGCATACACCACTATGCCCAGCTATGCCCAGCTAATTTTTTTGTATTTTTGGTAGAGATAGGGTTTCACCATGCCGGCGAGGCTGGTCTCGAACTCCTGACCTCAAGTGATCTGCCTGCCTGGGTCTGGCCTCCCAAAGTGCTGGGATTACAGATGTGAGCCACCACGCCCAGTCTTGTGTCTTTTGCTAACATCTTTGAAACAATAGTATGGTAACTTCTTAGGTTGCTAGTAGAGTAAAATCTCAGACCTTTCACAGTTCTTGAGAGTTGGTTAAACTGGATCAATCTAAGATACTGTGTAAGTTTATTATTTCTCTGTGGCACAAATGTTAAATTTTTTATTGCAACTATTGCTTTTCTTTCCATTTTATACTTTTAATCTTTACCAGCTAACATATATTGTTGTCATACTATTTAGAAATAAGAGATGGGTTAATTTTTTTCTTAATGACATGTATGGTTCCTGGTGATATGTTACAAATAAAGATAGTGGTCCCAATCTAAAATCTATAGATCATTTTACTCTTTTCTACTTGATTTCTTTTTCTGGAAGGAGAAATAGATTTGGGAATAATTTCTGACTCTTTGTCTTACGGGATATGCCTTTGTCATATGATTTGTTAGAGATGCAATCAGTGGCAAGAAAATAGAACAATAGTTGTTTCTATAATTGAATCAGATTTGTGACATCAGATTCTGTAGAACTAAATTAATGCTATACTAGCACTCAAACCCAAAAGATTTTTTATTTTAGTTGTAATTTGGAAATAGCTAACACTTTCATTTTCTTCGTTGAGGAAGAAACAGTGATAAAATACTTTGTTATTGCTGTTGCTCTGAAAGCATAAAACTTTTTATTTTATGAGCAATTTCATATTTTATTTCATTGTAATGTATCCTAGTAGCCTTTGAAAATGTATACTCTTCTTTTAGCTCACATTAGATTTGTATGAATTAAAATAAAGAATATTAGTACCATGACTTAGAAATTTCCACTGTAAGAAAAAATACGATTTACTGGTAAATATAGTTGAAAATCTGACTGCATTTCACTGTTTTCATTTAGCCTTCCAAGTTGAGATAGTCATACACGTGCAGTTGTAAGAAATAATGTAGATGCTTGTGGATCTTTATCCTGTTTCCCTAGTGCTAACATCTTGCAAACTGATGGTTTTATATCATATCCAGAATGTTGAAATTGATATAATCAAGATGTAGAACATCTCCATCATCACAAGGATTTCTTATATTGTCCTTTTATGGACACAGCACTTCTGCCTGTCTCAACCCTTTCCTAAATCTCTGGCAACCATTAATCTTTTCTCTAATTTATGATTTTATTATTTCAGTAGTGTTATATAAATGGAGTTATGGAGTGAGTGTGTAACCATTTGGGATTGGCTGTTTTTACTCAGCATAAGATTCATCCAGGATGTTTCATGTTCCAGTATTTGTTCTTTTATATTGCTGAGCATGATTAGATGGTAAGGATGTATCAAAGTTTGTTCTAACATTCACCAGCTTGGTGGACATCTGAGTTGTTTCCGGTTTGGGGTTATTATAATAAAGCTGCTATAAATGTTTATGTACAGGTTATTATGTCAGGCTAAGAGTATATTTATCTGGGATAAATGCCCAAGAGTATAATTGCTAGTTGTATGGTAGTTGCATGTTTAATTTTTTAAGAAACTGCCAAAGTGGTTTCCAGAGTGTCTGTACCATTTTACATTCCCACCAGCAGTGTATGGATTATCCAGCTTGGCTACATCCTCAGCATCATTTGTTGTTGTCACAATGTTTTTTCAGTCATTTTGAAAAATGTGTAGTGATGTTTCATTATGGTTTGAATTTGCATTTCACTAATGGCTAATGATGGAGACATCTTTTCATGTGCTTACTCAACACCTGTGTGTCCTATTCAGTGAGATCTCTCAATGTCTTTTGGTTATTTTCTAATTGAATTGTTTGGGTTTTTACTGTTAAATTTAAGAGCTCTTTATGTATTATAGATACTAGTTCTTTTTCAGATAGGTGGTTTGCAAATACAGTGGATGCTCATTATTTTGCAAATTTGCCTTCTTTCTAAAATTTGTTTGAAATGCCAAAATCAGTACTTGTAGTGCCTTTTCAGTCATTTGTAGATATGTGCAGAGTGGGCCAGGCGCAGTGGTGCACACCTATAATCCCAGCACTTTGGGAGGCCAAGTTGGCTGGATTGCCTGAGCTCAGGAGTTCAAGACCACCCTGGGCAATATGGTGAAACCCCATCTCTATTAAAATACAAAAAGAAAATTAGTTGGGCCTGGTGGCACATGCCTGTAGTCCCAGCTACTCAGGGGACTGAGGCAGGAGAATTGCTTGAACCCAAAATTTAGAGGTTACAGTAAGCCGAGATCATGCCACTGCACTCCAGCCTGAGTGACAGAGGGAGACTCTCAAAACAAAACAAAACACACACACACACACACACACACACACACACACACACACACACACACAGGCAAAAAATTTGAGTCTTCCAAATTATACCTTCCCAACCGAGGTCAAATAAGATGATACTCTGCCTATTTGTTTCAGTTTTTCATACTGTGAACATGTCTCTTTTGCAGATTGTTTTGTGCCACTTTTTTTTTTTTTTTTTTTTTTGGTGATTTTACTGCTTAAAATGGCTCCTAAATGTAGTGTTGAGGTGCTGGGTAGTATTCCTAAGTACAAGAAGGTGGTGATAGCCCTTGCCTTGTTTCCAGGGCAAGAAGAAAATATGTATATTAGATAAGCTTTGTTTTGGCATAAGTTATTGTACTGTTGGCCATGAGTTCAATGTTAAAGAATCAATAATATATATTAAATAGGGTAACTTTAAATAGGAACACAAATAAAACAAGTAATATATTGATTTGTTGATGAAAACGTTACTAGAGGCTGTAGGAACCTGTATTTCAGTATTTGCTAATGCAGTATTCATGGGGAATTGATAGACCATAACTACCATGAATAATGAGAATTGATTGTGTATTCTCCCAGCCTATAACTTGTCTTTCTCCTCTTAACAGATCTTTCACACAGCAAAAGTTTTTAATTCTAATGCAGTCTATTTTATCAATTTTTTTTAATGAATCATGATTTTGGTGTGAAATCTGCCTACTCCTAGATCCTGAAGATTTTCTTTTACATTTTTCTAGAAGTTTTATAGTTTGCTTCACATTTAAATTTATTCTGAGTTAATTTTTACGTACGGTGAGAGACTTAGGCTGAGGTTCCTTTTTTTTTTGTTTATAGCTATCCAGTTGCTCCAGCACTGTGTATTGAAAAGGCTTGAAAAGCTATCTTTCCTTCATTGAATTGCTCTTACAGCTTTGGCAAAAATTAGTTGGGCATATATATGTGTGTCTGCTTCTGAATTTTTAATTATATTCTACTGATCTATTTGTCTGTTGTTCTACCAGTACCACATAGTTTCAATTCCTCTAGTTACAAGTCTTGAAATTGGATTGACTAATTTCTCTCACTTTGTTTTACTTTTTCATAATTGCTTTATTCTAATTCCTTTTTCTTTCCATATAAATTTTTAAAATAATCATCTATATCTACCAAAATCTTGCTGAGATTTCAGTAGGAGCTTCATTAACTTACCAATTTACAGAGAATTGACATGTTGATTATGTTAGAGCTTTATATCCACGAACACGGTATGTCTTTACATTTCTTTCTGTCTTTGATTTTTTTCCATCAACATTTTATAGTTCTTGGTGTACAAGTCGTTATACATTTCATTAATTTTATGTCTAAATATTTCATTTTGTAATTGATTGTAAATATATTATAAAATGCATTGTGTTTTTATTGCTAGTATATGGAAATAGAATTGATTTTTGTTATAGTAAGTTTATCTTGTATCCTCCACTTCTTGCTGCACTCAGTGTGTTCTAGGATTTTATTTTTTTCTTGGTAAATTCTTTGGGATATCCTAAGTACACAACTTGATCATCTGCAAATAAGGACAGTTTTAAGTCTATGTTTCTGATTTGTATGTTTTTGATTTCCTTTTGTTGTCTTATTTTACTGGCTAGAACTTCTAGCAGTATGTTGAATAAGAGTAGTAAAAGTACAAATCTCTTTTGTTTTCAATTTAAGAATAAAACATTTAGTCTTTTGCCATTAAGTATAATCTTAGCCTTAGGTTTTTTGTTGATACTCTATCAAATTGACTAATGTAATTGAATACATGATTGTATTTTGGTTTCAAAAAAGGAAGTATTTATTTTCTGCTTTTGAAGTTGTTTATATTTTGGCTTGTCATGGTGCCAATAGCTGGAATTTGCATATGGTTATTAATTTTGAATAATTTTGAAGCTGTAATAATATTATACAAACTCTCCAAATATGGAGTAAAATTTAGCACTGTTGATTGTAAAGATACTATGGAGAATGTTGCTTTATGTCTCCTGTTTTTTTCCATATTGCTGTCTGAATCCTTAGAAACCTTTCTTTATCCTTCCTGTTATAATTGGGGATGCCTTATCTTCTTATCTACCCACTTTATGAGTGTATGTTTAGGATGTCTGAGATGCTGACTCGATCCTGCTGCTTGTTTCTTTGAAAATATGTTAGTTTTGTGATTTCTTATAAATCAGGATCTTATATGTTATTTCTTTTAGTTACAGAATGATATACTATTATTTTAAGAGTTGACTTTAAAAAAAAAAAAAAGAAAGAGACTTCTAGTCCAGCATTTGAGAAGTTTGAGAGTTACTATTCTGTCCTAAAAATAAATAAAAAGCAGAAGAAACTTTTAAAGCAATAAGGCTTTTTAGATTCCTAAAAGAAGTGAGGTCACAGGGCAAATTGCTAACCCCAAAGTTGGAGTGATCAACAGGTGAATACGAAGAATCAAACTTACTAGAGCAGAAAATCATGCACAGACCTCACCAAGGGAATGAGTGCTGGCGTAAAAAAACCTGAACTATATTTGATGACTTTATGAGAGACTCAGTGCAGACAAGTGTAAGAGTTAAAAACTCTAGAGGGACCTAGATATGGCTTCTCCCTCTACTTTTGTGTGTTTTACCTCCAAGAGCTCAACCAGGTTCTCATAGTAAATATCAGACAAATATTCCTTGTGTGTTTCAGGAGGGGGAGGAGAAAAGGAGCCATTTTTGAAATATGCCAGAGCTTTCTGTTTTTCTTAACAAGGTCTGCCCTCAGGGGAAATTAGTTAACCAAGCCTAACTTGTTGGGGTATTGTCAGAGCCTAACTAATCTGGGGGAAGGGAAATATACAACTTCAATGAGCTCTATCCTCTCATCTGTAAGAAGGGAAATATTCAACTCCAACCCACCCTAGCCATTCTCTCCCACCTAAGAGGGGAAGAAAAAACTGGGAAACACCTGTGAAGCTCATAGTCCAGAGGTATAAGTACACTAAAAAACTGAGACCTAATCAGAGAACCATTCCCCTCCCAGCACACTTTACCATTACATTACTAAAGGCCTATTTATAGCAATTCCTTTTACCATGTACATCATGTTTGATTATCAGAAAGTTACAAGTTATACTAAAGGCACTAAAAACAATTTGATGAGACATAAGCAAGCATCAGAACCAGATGTGGCAGGGATGTTAGAATTACCAGACTGAGAATTTTAAACAACCATGATTAATATAATTGTGGGCTCTAATGGATAAATGGACATTATTGCAAGAACAGATGGGCGATGTAAGCAAAAAGATGGAAATTCTAAGAAAGAACAAAAGAAAGTTAGAAATCAAAATCACTGTGTAGAAATGAATGCCTTTGATCAGTGTATTAGTGGACTGGACATGACTGAGGAAAGAATCTCTGAGCTTATGGATATATCAGTTGAAACCCTCAAAACTAAAAAGCAAAGAGAACAAATTCTGAAAAATAAAAGAACAGCATTTCTAAGGACCATCGGGCAACTACAAATGATGTAAATATACATAATGGGACAGACAGAAGAGAGAGAGAGGAATATTGGAAATATTTGAAGTAATAATGATTGAAAATTTCCACAAATTATTATCAGAAATGAAGTTTGTATAAAGCTACTTGAGGAAAACTACAAAACTCTCATGAAAGAAACCAAAGAACTAAATGAATAGATATACCATGTTCATGGATAGGAAGCTTAAATATTGTCATGATGTCACTTCTTCCCAACTTAGTCTATAGATGCATTGCAATTCCAATAAAAATCACAGCAAGTTATTTTGTGGATATTAAGAAACTGATTCTAAAGTGTATATGAGGAGGCAAAAGACCCAGAATAGCCAACACAATATTGAAGAAAAACCAAGCTGGAGGACTGATAATACTCAACTTAAAGACTTACTATAAATCTACAGTAATGAAGATGATGTGATATTGGCTAACTAATAGACAGATAGAACAATGGAATAGAATAGAAAGCCCAGAGATAGACCTACATAAAAATGGTCAACTGATTTTTGATAGAGGATCAATGGCAATACAGTGGAGCAGTGATAATCTTTTAAATCAATTTGCTGGAACAACTGGATGTTCATGTGCAAAAAAAATGAATTTAATCACAGACCTTATACCTTTCACAGAAATTAACTCAAAATGGGTCATGGACCTAAGAGCAAAGTGCAAAACTATAAAAATTCTAGAAAATAACAGAGGAGAAAACTCTATGACCTTGGGTATGTTGATGACTTTTTAGATGCAACACCAAAGGTGTAATCCATGAAAGAAAGAATAAAGAAGCTGGACCTTATTAAAATTTGAAACTTTTACCAAAAAAAGTTAAGAGAATAAGAATACAAGTCACAAACTGAGAGAAAAAAATTGCAATAGAACATCTAATAAAGAACTGTTATTGAAAATAACGAAGATCTCTTAAAACTACTCAACAATAACAATCCATTTTAAAAATGAGCCAAAGATGTCAACAGACACCTCACTAAAGAAACTATGCAGATGGAAAATAAACATATGAAAAGATGTTCCATATCATATGTCATCAGGGAAATGCAAATTAAAACAACAATGAGATACCACTACATAACTATTAGAATGGCCAAAATCCAAAACAATGACAACACCAAATGCTGGCCAGGATGTGGAGCAATAGGAACTCTCATTTATTGCTGGTAGGAATGCAAAATGTTTCAGCCACATTTGAAGATAGTTTGGCTCTTACAAAACTAAACATACTCTCACCATACAATCGAGCAATCGCACTTTCTGGTATTTAACCAAAGGAGTTAAAACTTACGTCCACATGAAAACCTGCACATGGATTTTTATGGTAGATTTATTCATAACTACCAAAACTTGGAAGCATCCAAGAAGGTCTTCAATAGACGAGTGGATAAATAAATCGTGGTCCATCCAGACAATGGACTATTATTCAGTGCTAAAAAGAAATGAACTGTCAAACTAAGCCATGAAAAGACATGGAGGAATCTTAACCATATATTTCTAAGTGAAAAAAGCCAAATTGAACAAGCTACCTACTGTATGGCTCCAAATATATGGTATTTTGGAAAAGGCAAAGCTATAGTGAAGAGTAAAATCGGGGTTGGAGGCAAAGAGGGATGAATAGGCAGAACATAGAGGATTTTTAAGGAGTAAAAATACTCTGTATGGTACTGTAATCATGGATACATGTCATTATATATTTGTCCAAACTCATAGAAAGTACAACACCAAGGTTGAACCCTAAGGTAACTATGGGCTTTGGGTGATTATGATGTCTCAATATAGGCTTATCATCAATTGTAATCAATGTACCGCTCTGGAGGAGGCTGTTGATAATGAGGGAGGCTGTTCATGTGTGGGGTCAGGGTGTACATGAGAAATCTCTGTACCTTCCTCTCGATTTTGCTGTCAACCTAAAACTGCTCTAAAAAAACTTAAAAAAAGAAACATTTTCTGGGCAGGACAAAGCTTCTTGTGAAATGGTTTGAATATTTTAGATATATGGGCTCTGTTATTTAATAAAATTACAATATGATGCATTCATCAATAGATTACTAGTGCATTGCTTATTAGATTACTAAACAACTAGTGCTTCTCTGAATGGATTCACTGAATACAGACATTTATTTGATCTGCCCTTTGTAACCCTTGATAATACTCCAAGGTTTTGCTGCTACGTGTGAGAACCCAAGATAAGCCTCAAACTTGGATTCTCTCTGAAGGTATAATGAGCTACCACCCCAGCCATTTGGCACATCACCCATGTTATTTTAGAAAAAAAAAAAAAAAAAATGCCTTTCAGTGGAATGAGATTATTTTACTTTAGCAGTTTTCTATGTTATAAAGTTTAATTACAAGTTTAAATGAACAGAAGTAAATTTGTGCCCATATGGCATTAAAGTATGTTAACTTTAGGGGAGAGAAATAATATGAATAATGCTTAGAGATGTTTTTCTGTGCCAGAAACAAAGCATAACATTCTTAAAATTGTATTTGCACTGAAATGTACCTGTCTAAGAAAAGAATAATATGTTTTATGCTATTTCTTTTTCCTTTCTTGGATCATGGTCAGTTCTAAAAGTAGAATGAGATTTGTAGCCTAGTAATGGTTTTATAAGGATTACAGTAACTGGGCAAATAATCTATTGTGAATTTCCTACAGGTCTATTGATGTCATTAAACACAAGCATATTGTATTTCAGAATCATTTAGTCATCCTCACTGTTACTGACAGTTGGTGCATTAGTTCATGTTAAATGGAATATCTCTTTAAACTATTCTTGGCATTTCCTAGATTAGATGAATTATGAATTTGATTATTAAAATTAACCTTTTATGTTCATCTGGTATGATGTTCTGAGCCAATGTCCTTTTATACTAAACCTTTACCATCTTTCTATGCTCCAGGAAAAAAAAAAAAAATTATTCAGGTAAATATTTAATGCAAAGTATAATTTGCATGAAATGTGGTTTGCAATGTATGTAGTTTGTTTTTACATACAAATATTTTACAAATATATCTGACATGAGCCAGAAGAAGGATGGATATATTCTAAATTTATACATCTTTTTATTTCCTTCTTTCATTTATCAAAGTTGATTGGAATTTTGGAAATAATCGAGGTGAAAATTAGGATAAATTCTATTACAAATAGAGATAAACTATATTTGACTTCCAAAGTATGTGCTAATTGATACTCCTTCTACCCCCCATCCCCATCTCAATACTCTCTAGGTTTTAAGAACATTTTGTTAAATTAAAGGAAAAATATTTTAAAAAATCATGTTTGGCTATTATGTCATGTGCAGATGGGCCTTCTCATTACACTCTTTATTTTATTCCTCTTCATGAATTTGTCAGTTCCTTTCTGATTTTTACAGGAGAGACTGCACAAGTTGTTCCTTGAACCTCTTTTTCCTTTGTGGATGCACTCATGCATCCCCGTATTTCTGTGTGTGTGTGTGTGTGTGTGTGTGTGTGGACACACATATACTATGGGAATCTTTTGGGGGGCATTTGTGAACTGTTTGATCAGGACAGTGGGATTCTGATTACTTTGTTTTGTGGCAAGGAATTTAGACAGAATTCTGGAAGTAATTTATTCAAAATGAGTATGTGAGGGTCAATATAGCAGTGTTCAAAGTTGAATGGAATGCCTTAACAAACACTAGTATAAGTCATGGACTAGCAGTTGATTTTAAGATGTTTACAGTGCAGAAAGTTGTGTTTGGCTTATTTCTACAGATGAAGTAATCTGAGACAGGATAATTGATACATGAGGTTATCAAATCTTGAGTTAGTAAGTCATACATTGTAGAGGTATTTGAACTCCTTATACAGCCATAGCTTTTTCCAGGAGTTACAACTGATGCATTTCAAAGAGGGAAGACCAGTTTGTGAAAATGTTTATAGGCACTAGGATTTTTAAATCTAAGGTTAAATGTGGGTTTTGATTGCTAAGAAGTACGTAGACTGCATTATTCGCAAAAATCATGTATACCTTCTATCTTTGCTTAGGATCCTGAAATACCTTATTGAATACAGAATAACTAGTTGAGGGTATACTGAGTTCTTGGAAGAAATATTCAGTATTCATCTGGACATTTCTCATCCAGTTCCTAGAACAATTGTCTTAGTGCTATGCTAATGTTATAATCTACTGAGGGACATAGCCAGTGTACAGATAAAATATTTGTTTACTAAAACCTGGTTTAGCTTAGCCAGATATTCTTTGGAGGCTGACAAGGTGCTCAAACAACTTATATTTAGTGATGGTGATTTGATGGAAATATTAAATAAAATCGTAGCATATTGATAACTGAGAAGTAAAAGCAGCTGGCAAATTCACTTGGCATGCAGAAACTAGAGGTGAAAGCTTTAGTGAGGAATTAATGTAGTCTCTGAGGTAAACAACTATTAAATTTATTTGTTTACTTTTAGTTACCTGTCTCCTGAGAGCAGACACCTGTCCTTTCTATTCTATAATCCTAATTCCTGGATTAATGACTAGCACACACCTACTTCTCAATAAATATTTGTTGATTGAACCAACTACCTGGCAGAGAACAAGAATTATACTTCACATTGAGCAATGGCATATTCATTGCTGTAATCAGAGTGGAAGACTTACAGTAGAAGCTTAAGAATTGTTCTTGTCTTGCTTTTAAACAAGACATTATTAAGTATCTCAGAGATCATAATTATTTCCTAGAATATAACAGCAAATTTATGTTTTGGTAAATGAACACTTTCAAGGCATCAATTGTTTGAATAAAAACATTATTGAAATGAGAACATCTAATTTTAGGGAAGCAGTTTATTTTTGGGGACCTAACGTAGTATGTAACATTGGAGTTCAGTGATTATAGAAGAATTTAAGTCATTGCCTGAATGCAGGATGATCTTTGTTTGACATATTATAGGGGCCAATGCAAGAATTCTGACTTGGATTTGTGAACAAATAAAGGTTTATTTGGGATGCTGCAGTGCACTGAATAATCTCACAAATCAGTATAACAATCTGATTGTCTGCATTCTCACACAACCCTGAGGTCAGTAAACAATGCACTGCCCATAAGTTCAAAAAACCCCCTGTTCATTTTTCTAATAATTTTACAAAACTATTTGTCCATATTTATATGATTTTCAAAACCCAATGTATATCTGTGGAGAAACAGTTACTAATTTGTTTTTGTAAGGACAGAAACCTGTTTAATGTCTTAGTGTATATATGGATGTATACTTGTGCATGTGTATATATGTGTGTATGTATATATGTAGGTAGACAGATATAGATATGGGCATATAGATAATATATATTATACCAAAACTTTCACATCTTTCCTAATTGGTGGTAGTTTCTGAGTAATTTCAAAAGTGATGTGGTTGGCAATTTTGGGGAAAAAAATGTTCCTATAGTCAACAGAGAAGAGACTTAGTCTCCGTGTATTTGATCACCTTCAAGTTCTATGCTTCTATAATACTATAATATTTAGGGGAGAGTATTTGGAAGAAAATGAAGAAGGGGCCATATTTTGTGACTTCCTCTCCAAATAACTACATACCCAATATTGTATTTCTCCTGAAGTTTCTTTTAGTTTCCGCAAGTTTTGTTTTGTTTGTGATGATTTGGGACAGGGCTATGAAATTTCATTATATCATTATATATGTATATTATTGTGGTAAGAACACGTAACCTGAGATCTACCCTCTTGTCAAACTTTTAAGTGCACAATACAGTATTGTTAACGGTAGGCACAATGTTGTATGGCAGTTGTGTAGAGCTTACTCATCTTGTATAACAAACTACAGTTGACCCTTGAACAACACAGGAGTTAGGGTGCTGACTCCTCCCATAGTTGAAAATCTGCCTATAACTTGATTCCCCTAAAACTTAGCTATTAGCCTTCTCTTGATTGGGAGCCTTACCAATAAAATAAACAGTCATTTGTTATTTCTTTACAAGATGAATCACCTTTCTCAGATGGCAGTCAACCATAGCTGCAGACATGAAACTATAGTAACATATTTAGCAATTAAACTTTTTCTTGTAATGTTATGACTTCTCTGCTTCTTGGGAACACTTTCAGCATCACTAATTGCACTTTGTATGGGTCCTATAGTATTATTCAAGGTTTACAGTATTGCACTGAAAATGATGAAAAATATGTGAGAACCTTGAGAGATCACTGTTTACTGTGATACAAAGTTTACTGTAGAGATGATCTGCGCACACATGGAGATGATTAGCATCATATGACATTTTAAGTGGATACTCACAACACGTGAGCTTACCGCGATACCAACAGGAAGTGGCTACAAAATTATTAGTATGTACTACAGTGAGTTTATGCAGTTATGATTTAATACTGCACTTTTACTTTTGTTTACATTTCTCTAAACTTTGAATGGTGCCACGTACATTCTGTATTTGTGTGGTAAGTTTTGATAATTTTAACTTTCTATAATATATTTTTTTTGTATATTTTATGGTAGTAAATGATAAAAATAGACTAGAATATACATATATTTATCCTTTTATATATACCTTTTTCTTTTATTTATTTTTTTGAGACAGGGTCTTGCTGTGTCGCTCAGGCTGGAGAGCCATGGTGCAATCTCAGCTCACTGAAACCTCTGCCTCTCAGATTCAAGCGGTTCTCCTGCCTCAGCCTCGTAAAATAAGTAGCTGGGACTACAGGCTTGGGCCACCACACCTGGCTAATTTTTTTCTGTTTTTTTGTAGAGACAGGGGTTTTGCCATGTTGGCCAGGCTTCTTAATTTTTTTTTTTTTTTTTTTATGTCTTAGGCTGTGTGGTTTGTCTATAAGTTTTTTCAAATTGTCGAGTCTCCAAATATTTACCAGTATATTTATTGAAAAAAAAATCTGTGTTTAAGTGAACCTATACAGTTTAAAATTGTGTTGTTCAAGGGTCAACTATATGTACCCATTGAACACCGGCTTTCCATTTCTTCTTTCCTACAACTCCTGGCAGCCACCATTCTACTCTGTTTCTGTGAGTTTGACTATTTTAGATGCCTCATGTAAGTGAAATGATACAGTATTTGTCATTCTGTGACTGGCCTGTTTCCCTTAGCATAATATCCTCCAGGTTCATATATGTCTTCAAATATGGTAGGATTTCCTTCTTTTTAAGGTTGAAAACTATTTCATTGTGTGTGTGAACCACATTTTCTTTCTTTATTCAGCCATCGATGGACATTTAGGTTATTTACATATCTTGGCTATTGTGCATAATGCTGGAATGAGCTTGGGAGTGCAGATGTCTCTTTGAGATTCTGGTTTCAGTTCTTTTGGATATATACCCAGAAAAGGGATTGCTGGATCACTTAGTAATTCTGTCTTTGATTTTTTTGAGGAACCTCTATACTGTTTTTCATATTGGCCACACCAATTTTTCATTCCCACCAACAGTATACCACAGTTCTTGTTGCTCAAATGACTGTGATTATCATTCAGTGATATGCCCTTAATATAGAGATATGCAATATGTGCTTGCCTCAGGTGGCCCATGCTTATTTTGTTATAATTCTTTATGATTTATTTACAAGAAAAAAATACACTCAAAAACTGATTTTCTGTTTTTGAATCTTTTAAATAATATTTATTTAAACATAAATATAAATATATAATACTTAATGTATATTATCTAATGTGATTATTACAGGTCTGCATGGTCAGTCTCAGAGTTCTTACTGGAAATTTTCTAACAGCCCATTGTACATTTTAAATTTGAGCTTTATTATCTAAACTAATTTCTGTAAAGTTGTAAGCCATTTACATTGCAAAGGAAATTCCTTTTTTGGAAGTTATTTTATAAAAATAGCTCTATAATTCATGATTTTTGGAGATACACCTCTACCACCATCTATTAATGTCAGTGCATTTATAGGGTTGAGCAAAAGATTTTATAGTGGATGACACGAATATTTTACTTTGAGTCTACAGTGCAAAAGAATAACAACAAAAATGTGTGGGGAATTCTGTTATGAGCTAGCCTGTCTGTGGGTTTAATTTGAATTCACTGAAGAGAGTGGACTTCGTAGATTCAAGTTAATGAGCCATTTCTCTTAAAGTCTTCTGTCACTATGGGATTGCATATAGTTAGAACTGACAGTTGGAAACATGCTGAGATAGGGAAACTAAAAAAACAGCTGTCTCTCTGGGCAAATGGTACCAGCTGGTGAAGCTCTCCAAAGCAAAATATTTTATATAATAAAATAGCTTTCAGAGATCCCTGAAGTTACATATTATACATTTAAGGTGAATTTTTTGTTTGTTTGCCTTCATTGAGCCAAAATACTATGATGTAAAAATGGCAGGTACATTTTATTCAGTTTAAGAAGTCTTTTATTGACAAGTAATCTCCTTCGCATGTGTTCATTAATTCATAAGCCTTCAGAGTTTACTTTCTAAAATTGTGTGCAGATCCCTGGAAAGGTGTTTTTGTTTCTTGTATGGATTTTAGAAATAAAGACAGTTTTTTTCCTGTTAGGTCTTTTCTGGAATGAAATCTATTTTTGAAATGTCTTGAATTGTATTAGTAATTAATAGTTTTATGTTTTGTTTTTAATTCACACTTTGAGAAAAGATTTATACCTCTGAATCTTAATTTAAATTTTAGAATTACCATTCTTTTGATATAGTCCGATCTGACTGCTAAAAACTATCGTTTAGATTTGTCAAAAATTTTGTATTTTATCTAAGTAGAAAACAATTGCTTTTTTGGCAGAACGGTAATTGTTGAATTTTTGGAATATCAGTATTCTGAGATGCTTTAGTTTTTGTACGTACATGGCAAAACTGTATAATTAATGTTTGAGTGAAAAGAAATAGGCAAAGGGCTGGTGTATATTACATCCTTCAGTAGAAGTTCATCATGTTACTCATAAGAAAGATTTTTAGCTAAAAGTGATAAATCTAATTGAATATATAGTATATTTGGTTGTAATCCACTTAACATCCTGTTTTGGCTTATGAGCTATACTTCTTTGTTTTACTTTACTGATGGTTGCTAGGGGGTTTACAATATGTATCTTTAACTTATCACAGTTTATCTTCATAGAAAATGATGCCACTTCACATATAATGTGAGAGCCTTATAACGTTGTATTTCTACTTCTCTCTATATCTGGGTTTCCATCTGGAATCATTTTCTTTAGCTTAAAGAACTTTCTGTAATATTTGTCATACCAGTCTGCTGGCAATTAATTTTCTTGGCTTTTGTTTATCTGGAATGGTCTTTATCTTGCTTCATTTTTGAAGGATAATTTGAATGTATGTAGAGTTCCAGGTGATGGGATTATTGTTTTTTCTTGGATTACTTTAAAAGTGATAGTCCATTTTCTTCTGGCTTATTATTTCTGTTGAGGAGTCGTATTTCTTATCTTTGTTACTGTCTATGTAATGTGTTGTTTTTCTCTGGCTGCTTTTAAGATTTTTTTTTCTTTATCGATGGTTTTCAGTGATTTGATTATGAATGTGCCTTAGAGTTCTTTTCTTCTTGGTTATTCTGCTTGTTGAGCTTCTTGATTCTGTGGCCTTACAGTTTTTATCAAATCTGGAAAATGATCTACCCTTATATCTTCAAATATTTTATCTCTTCTCCCATCCACACTTCCTGTATTCTAATTACATGTGTGTTAAACTTATTGTCATTGTCCCACTGGTTACTGAAGCAGTGTTCATTATTTCAGTCTTGCCAATCTTTTATTTGAGGGAGCTTTATTGCTGTATTTTCATATTTGCTTATCTATTCTTCTGTAGCATGTAATCTACAGTTAAATCTATCCTATATTGCTTATCTCAAATGTATTTTTTTCCAGTTCTTGGCAATTCCATTTTTTATTTTTTTTAAATCTGTTTCTTTTATCATTATGCTTATATTTTCCTCTATGTGATTGAACACTTTTGTAATAGGTGGCTTAATATTCTTGTCTCCTAATTTCATAATCTCTGTCACTTCTAGGTTTGTTTTTATTGATGATATTTTTCCTGGTTATGAATCACGTTTTCCTGTTTCTGTGAATTTCTCTAGAAATTTGTATTGGATGGTGGTCATTGTAAATATTATGTTGATGAGTGTCTGAATATTGTTATCTCCCTTTTAACAAATGTTGAACTTTATTTTGGCAGCAGGTAAGTTTCTTATAAGCAGCCTGATCGTTCTAGGGATAGTTTAGCTCTCTTATGAGTTTGGCCTTTTTCAGGTCACTACTGAATATGAGTATTCCATGAGGCCTTTGCAGTCTGGGTAGTTGCAACTCAACTGACTCCTATTCCCTATATGAGCTCTGGGAATTGTTCAGCTTTGAGCTGTCCAGTAAGTTTTCTCCTGTAGTTCTCTTTATCTAGTCTCCTGCAGTTTCACCTTATGCATATAAAGCTTAGTATTCAGCCAGAGACTTAAAGGAACTCTTAGGGAGACTTTCTAGAGTTATTTTTCTGCATAAATCCCTTTTCAATTGTATCGTGCTTTATAGTTTCCCTCAACTTGGACCTCTTCTCAATGCAGCAAGGTCACAGTATTCTGTTTGAGCTCCTCCTCCTCGTGTCACAGGGCAGATATTGCCTTCAGGCAGAAAGCCAACATGTTTATGGGGCTTATCTCCTTTGTTTTCCTTCTCTCAAGGATCATAGATCTATACTGCTTGTCTTCCCCTACCTGAAACAATTTAATACGTTTTATACAGTTGTCTAGTTGTTTGTAATGAGAAGGCATGTCCAGATGTCCAAATACTAGTAACTCTGTTATGACTCTGAGTTGAAATCTAACTGAATTTATTGTGCTATTTTTTTTTTTTTTTTTACTCATGGTAGAAACAGGAAGATTGGAGAAAACCGTTCCCTACCTCTCCTCCCTCAATGGCAGTGGTTTTGAAAGAGTATCTTTTTTACTTAAGATAGCCTATCTTTCTTACAATAGTAGTTCCCAGTAGAGCCTACATCATTATGTTCAATAGAATTGTCTTTTTCTAGCTCAACAAAGACTTGTTAAATTGTTAAAACTCTCCATGTGTAAAGGTAAAAGGAAAGTGGTGAAAATAGTATCATTTTACTTCTATCATTGTAGAGAATAATTATCTTCTTTTGAAAAAATATGAAGAGGCATAGTGTTAATCTATAATGTAGTTGCTGATATTATCTCTCTCACAAATTACTTTTAAGCTTTCAGATGGCATAGCAAAGGCTACTCTGAGACATGATAAAATTTTCTCAGTCTACCTGATTTTTCTCCCAATCTCTATTATTAATGAGTACTTTTTTAAAGGTAGGATAAATAATTTATAGGAAATTTGTTATTTACATGTCCAATGTCTGATTTATAACTTTTTTGTCTGGCTTACTGATATATATAGCTAACCTTTTTATTTTCATCTATTGGTCTACCTTAGATGTGTGAACTTTAATGTGTTTCCTTGATTATTCTAATAAAGATCAGCACGAAGTAATTCAAACATTACTATTTGCCTTTGAGATTGTTTGTTATATTTACTTTAACAGAGTGAGAAATAAACAAGAAAAGATAAAAGCTAGTGGAATTCCTTACCCAGAGGCCTGTTATACTGAATGCCTGAGTTCAGGAACCATGGACTCTTCACTTTTCTTGGTTTTGAAACATGGATGTTGGTATTATTAACAGAAACAGAAAAAATTGGGCTCTGTTGTTTTACATCAAATCATCTGAATATATCCTGTATTAAAGTTAAAATCATATACATTTATGTAGTCAGGAAATGAATCTAGAGCAGTGCTCTCAATAGTGTGCAGCACAGAAATGATGCGGATCAGACCGTTTTTTTCCTTTTGGTCCAGGGCAAATAATATTGTGAAAAGGATCTGTAGTATATAAGTGGTGCTGTTTAGGCCAGGGTCTCTTGAACAGAGGTTTGGGATGATAGGATTTCAGAGTTGGGGTCTGCTAATCTAGATGGCTTGCATAGAATAGAAATCACATCTTTTATTTTACTAACCTCTAACCTAAATTTCTTTTAACTATAAATGAAGGCATAAAAATAGTCATATTAACAGTCTTGTGACTTTGTCACAGATAGAAGTCACATATGTTCTCATATATAGTATAGTTATATTTAAAATGAATTAATAAGGAAGAATGTACATTATATCATAAATTTGGTAAAGTATTTTGCACAACTTTATTCCAATATAATTGGTTTATTTTATGGTCCTATATCTTATTTTTGTTTTAAAAACATTATTCTGAGAAAAGTCCATCAACTTCATCAGCCAGCCAAGAGAATTATGCCCCACAAATTAAGAATGTCTGGTTAAAATTTCTCATCTTATACTTAGACCATCTTTTGTAGTTTGTCTGCTAGTATAGGTTACTAATAGTCCTTTAATTTCTAGTTTTGCATCTCACTCTCCCTCTCCCTCAGCTTCTTTCCTTCTTTCCTT
>NC_045437.1:90796063-90869455 GCF_002776525.5 Piliocolobus tephrosceles | reverse complement strand
TTTCTTTCTTTCTTTCTTTCTTTCTTATACTTTAAGTTCTAGGGTACGTGTGTACAACGTGCAGGTTTGTTACTTATGTATACATGTGCCATGTTGGTGTGCTGCACCCATTAACTCGTCATTTACATTAGGTATCTCTCCTAATGCTATCCCTCCCCCCGTCCCCTCCCCACAATAGGACCCGGTGTGTGATGTTCCCCTTCCTGTGTGCAAGTGATCTCATTGTTCAATTCCCATCTATGAATGAGAACATGCAGTATTTGGTTTTCTGTTCTTGCGATAGTTTGCTGAGAATGATGGTTCCCAGCTGCATCCATGTGCCTACAAGGGACACGAACTCATCCTTTTTTATGACTGCATAGTATGGGGATATGGAGATATCCCAATATGAGTTTGAGGGACTTGATGAATGAATGTAAGGGGAGGATGAAGGAGGAGGCATTAAACACTTAGGCTTATAGACTGAGCAGTTAGATGGCTGGTAGTTCCATTTGTGGAGCTGATGAACAGAATGGAGGAGGAACAGCTTAGAACATATACAGATGGATTCAGTTTGAACGTACTGAGGCTCTTCAATAATTGTTTGAATATTTAAGGTGCCTGAAAGATCACTAGGAGGAGATACCAATAGTTAATTGAATACATACAAGTCTGATTCTCTAGTGAGTTATTCAAGAATCTGGTTATTGGGAAGAAAGGGTGGGATACAATAAGGACTCTTCATTAGACCAGATAAAAGGAAAATATGAGAACAACTGATTTGAAGCAGTTATAAATGGAGGACAGCTGGGAATAGAGAGCAACACCTTAGGAAATGTTAATAGAAAGTTAGAGGAATGAATATTTTCTCAAAGATATGCCGAGCAAGTAGTCACTTCAAAAGATTTTTTAAAACCTTTTAGAATTTACCCCACAAGAATGAAGTATGAAAGGTTTAAAGGGGAAAAATGTAGTTGAGATGGAGATAATTTTAGTGAAATTTAAGATGTAGTTCTGACTTAGGATATGAATCCAGGGTAAATGTCCTTTGGTTCTAATTAGACCACTCATTGCCATTCATTCATATCATAGTCTCTTTAATGTAAAGATGTTGGAGTAGCCCTTTTAGGTTTAGCCAAACTGACATTATTGAATAATATTAAACTTTAATTATTAAGAACTTTTATTTTTCTTTCTTCTTTTCTTTGGTCTGACTCTTCCTTCCTGTATTATTCCTCCCCGCTCCCCCACCCTACTCCTTCTAGGAGGCGGCTAGGATGCAAGTAGAGTTTGGATAAATAGGACATTAACAGGGAAAGCTATCCTTTTCTAAGTAGTTAGGTAACTTACAGAGTGGATCTTTATTTTAAACGATTCTAAGTCCCAAGGTGATAATTTTGTCTACATTTAATTTTAATAGGATTCAATAAACAATACTTAATGTTATGTTTTTCTTAGTGAATATTTTTGAGAAGCATTAAGTAATTTAAAAATTGATTGATTAAACTGTGATAGATCCACACAATGGAATGTTGCTATGACTAGTAAAAAAAAATGAAGACAATCTCTATTACTGACAGGGGAGTTCACCAGGATAAATTTTTAGGTGATAAAGTAACACAGCGCATTTAGTCTGCTGTAAGAAAGAGGGAATAATAAGACAACATTGTGCAACAGTGCGTTTAGTGTACTGTCCTTTTTAAGAAAGAAGAGAAAATAAAAATTTTATATGACTGTATTGGCTCAGAGAAACACTAAAAGGATGTATAAGAAACGAATATTAAGATTTCCTGTAGGGAGTAGAATGAGGGTGAATACAATGGAGGAGGACAGGGGTGAAGGAAGTGAGACTTCTTAATGTATATCATGTTATATTGTTTTCATTTTTAAATTTTGAATTTCACAATAGAGAACTTCCTTTTTAAAAGATTGTTTTTCGTATAGTTCTTTATAAAAAGTGTCACATGTCTGCAGGCACTACCAATTAAATTTTTTTCATTCATTCATTATTCATGTATTGTGCACCTGTATTGTGGTCAATACTACAATGAAGTAGGATATAATTCTTATTTATAAGGTGCTTATAGTTGAATAGGCAAATGAGAATATGAGATAATCATGATAGAATGACACATGTTAAAAGAAGGGCACAGAATTCATTGGCAAAGTCAGTAAAAACTTCAGTTAGGGTAGTATTTGACTTGAGTTTTGGGGAATTGAAGAAAATGGGGAAGTTAAGATAATTTTATATAGGGGGTAAACAATGGCACAAACAACAAAATATGGCATTTACTTCAGTTGTCTTGATTTTGGCAAACAACAGTGGGTGAAAATATCCTAAGTATAGTTGTAGTCTTTCAACATTTTAAGAAATTAAAGTCTTTTGATGAAAGCAACTTGCTATTACCCTATTTGTCATCTGCTGCATTTTTATTGAACTAACCTGTGGCTAAAGATGCACTGTCAGTAGCATCTGAACTAGAAATGTGAACAGTTTGAGAAATTTTAAAATAACTTTTTGTTTTGTTATATTTTCACACTTATATATATGGTTCCTTGTAATTATGTAATATTCCTGTATTATATATTACTTAATCTTCTTCTGAAACATTTGCATATTTTTAAAACATTATCCCCCTTTACTACTAATATATTTGTGTATATTTCTTAAGAACAAGAATGTTCTCTTTATAATATAATTATCAGAATCAAGAAATTTTCCATTAATAACATTGTTCTATAGATTATGTTTAAATTTTGCTGATGTTGCATAATATACTTAATAAATAGCTACTTTTCGTGAAGTACAGGATCAAATCCAGGTTCACACATTGCATTTAGTTGTCATGTCTCTTTATTCTGTAACAATTCCTTATCTTGTCTTTATCTTTCGTGACCTTGACATTTTTTGAGGAGTACTGGATATTTGTAGAATGGCTCTCAATTGGAATGTTATATGTGTTTTCTCATGATTCGATTCAGGTTGTGCATTTTTGGCAGAAGTACTTTCGAAGTGATCTTTTATCCTCTAAGCATGATATCAAGAGCATGTGATTTTGATCTGTTCCAATATTGGTGATGTCTTTCAGATCTCACCACAAAAGTACTATTATTTTTATCTTTGTAATTAATAAGTAATTTGGGGAAGATACTTGAAACTGTGAATCTTTTGCCTACTAATTTTAGCATTCATTGATTTTATAACTATATCATTTCCTCTGTATGTGTTAATTGGGATTCTACTGTGAGGAAGAGCATTCTTCTTCCCTTTTATTTTATTTATATCATTATGGACTCATAGATTCTTGTTTTATTTAATAGGTGATATGATCCATTGCTGCCATTATTTTGATGCCTAAATTATCCCAGATTTAGCCAGAAGGATCCTCATCAGGCAGATTTTTGTGTTCTTTTGATATGTATAAGCCACTCTTTCAGTATTTTCTTAATTTTTGGTACAAGAAATACTTTTTAGGTTTATCTTGTACTTTCTGTGCTCCAGGTCTTGAATCGGTGTTTTCTCCAGTGAGCTCTGATTCTTCTTAGTGGAGAATTGGATACGGATGGACACACACACACACACACACACACACACACACACACACACCCCTACACCTCCACAGCCATGAACAGCATAATGATGTTTAGGTCAACAATGGACCACATATGTAAGGTGGCTCCATAAGATTAAAATATTGTCTTTTTACTCTACCTTTTCTATGTTTAGGGGTGTGTGTGTGTGTGTGTGTGTGTGTGTGTGTGTGTGTATTTGTTTTGTTTTGTTTTGAGATGGAGTGGCACTCTGTTGCCCAGTCTGGAGTACAGTGGTGCAATCTCGGCTCACTGCAACCTTTGCCTCCTGAGTTCAAGCGATTCTCCTGCCTCAGCCTCCCAGGTAGCTTGGGGCTACAGGCTTATGCCACCATGCCTGGCTAATGTTTGTATTTTTAGTAGAAGTGGGGTTTCGCCATGTTGGCCAGGCTGGTCTTGAACTCCTGAGCTCAGGTGATCCACCCACCTCAGCCTCCGAGAGTGCTGGGATTACCTGCATGAGCCACTGTGCCCTTCCCTGTTTAGGTATATTTAGATACAGAAATACACCATTATGTCACAATTGCCCACAGTATTTAGTACGGTGTCATGCTGTACAAGTTTGTAGCCTAGGAGCAGTAGGCTATACCATGTAGCTTAGATGTGTAGTAGATTGTGCTGTCTGGGTTTCTGTAAGTACAATCTTGATGTTCACACAGCGACAAAGTCACCTAATGATGCATTTCTCAGAATATATCCCCTTCACTAAGTATTGCATGACTGTTTAGACACATGCACATGCAAACACCTGCCCCACCCCAAGATTTGTGCATTGCTAGTGATACCAGTGCTTTTAGGCCCTCGGCACATATATTTGTGTGTCTGTGCATGTACATATATGTATATTCACAGTTTTTGCTTTCTGAAGATAGATAAATTTAGAAGTAAATAAGATGCAGATATATATATATACACTTATATCCATTTTATCTGTATATGTGTGTATGTGTAGTAGAAAATAGGAGTACATACTGACATCAGTGCAAGGAATTTTTAATTTAATTTAATTTTAAAACTCAGAGGAAGCCCTGAAACAGAAAAATGAGACCTGACAAAGGAGGAAGAAATATAGGTGATTTTTCTTCTGCCTTCCTCTCATTGCATTCCCACTATCACAGCCCGAAAATATTGAAGGGAAGATTACTTTTTTTTGTTGTTTTTGAGATGACCAGGACTCTTCTATTCCTCTTCTTGGCCAGTAACATGAAATGGATGCTGAATTACCACTCCTAGCAATGCGAAGTGACTAGGTAATGTTTTCTATTTGTATCTGGAGAGGTAAAGTTGGCTGTTAGGAAGGAGTAGAGACTGGAGGGGCTGTGGAAGTGGTGTACTCTGCAGACTTCAGTATTTTATTCAGTGCTTCTTTCAGTGGAAGTACTACAGATGTTCAGATTATCTAGTAATGAACTTCATTACTTATTGTGAGATGAGTTAACTTTGGATTTAATCATGCTGGATTTTAGCTGCAGTATTTTTACATATAAACAGTGAATAAAATATCATAAAATACCCAAAATTAAGCTTGGGCCTGTTCATATTAGCTACCCTTTCACCCTGAAATCTAAGAATACCATGTACATTAAATATTTTAGTCTCAAACTTATGGGACTGAGAAATATCCAGAAAGAATTGGGAGGGTAAATGGAAAATCATCTGTGTTTCAGGCATCTCTTTTAGAGTCTGTTTCTGTTAATGTATTAAAAAATGATTTAAAATAGTTAAAAACCAACAGAAATTTGTTGAGTACATTGTTCTACTTGGTTTTGTTTGAGTTAAGATTAAGTAAAACTACAGTCTTTCTTCTCAAGGAACTTACATCAAGCAGAGGAAATAAGACTTAAATATAATAATCAGGACTGGGCATGGTCGCTCACGCCTATAATCCTAGCACTTTGGGAGGCTAAGATGGGTGAATTACTTGAGCTCAGGAGTTTGAGACTAGCCTGGGCAACATGGTGAAACTCCATCTCTACAAAAAATACAAAAAATTAGTCAGGCGTGGTGGTACAGGCCTGTAGTCCCAGCTACTTGGGGAGCTGAGGTGGGAGGATCATTAGAGCCCAGAGGTCAAGGCTACATACAGTGAGCCGAGATCATGCCACTGCACACACTAGCCTGGATGACAAAGTAGAGACCCTGTCTTAAAAAAAAAAAAAAAAGAAAAAGAAAGAAAGAAATATGACAATCAGAAAAGTAAAAGCTAGTGAATAATTATTTGCTGAGTAGACTTTGGATGACAAAGGAAATCAGAGAAAGGCAAATGTTTTAGGGGAAAAACTATATGAAGGTGGTATGCCTTAAGCTTATTTTTTAAAACATGACTATATTGGAGAGCTAGAGGCATATTATCTTTTGGATAATAGAACTGTTATTCAAATACCTTAAAATAAATATTTAAAATGCTTGAAAACATTAAAAAGGTTAACAAAATATTTTTTAAAAATAGATTTTAAGTAATACCAAATGAAATGTATATAAATCAAAATTATAGTCAATAAAGTTAAAATTCAACAGCCTACTTAAATAGAAGATTAGACATAGCTGAAGGGAGAATTGAACTACTAGAAGATAACTTATCTCAATAAAATTACTTAGTATATAGCTCAGAAAAATTTTAAAAAGATATGGAAAATATGAAAGAGAGCTTATAACAAAGATAGTAGAATGAAGATCTTTAGCATGTATTTAATAGGAGTTCTAGAAAAAGAAAGAGTAAGGAAATATTTGAAGAAATATTATCTGTGAATTGTCTTGAATTGGTAAAAGATTCAGGAACTACATTGAGTCCTCAGGATGATTAATAAAACTGAATGTACACCTAGGTATTATAGTGAATCTTTGGCACATCAAAAGCGTAGGGAAGATTATAAAAGCAAGCAGATAATGAAGCCTGATTATCTACAACCTCAGCTAGACTGACAGCTGAAACATTAACAACTGTGGATACCAGAAGACACCAGAGGAAATAACTATTGATCCAGAATTGTATGCTCAAATAAAACCATAATTCAAAATTAGGTTCAGATACATATATTTTCAGACAAAGGCTGACAGTTTACCTTTTGCTAAAGAGCTACCAAAGAAGCAAACTGAATTAAGAAGAAGAAAGTAAGTGAGATGCAACTAAGAAGGCATGCTGAGCAGTGGAATTGGTAAGCCTGTGAGCAGTGTAAAGGAGCTTTAGCTATATAAAGCAGCAACAATAATAAACAGCAAATACAAAACCAAGGTAGAAAAATATGCTATTTAAAAATAACATGAAGGAGGTAAGATGCATTAAAAAGATGGGGTAGATCTCTCTAAAGTCTTTGAACTATTCAAGAAAAGAAGAGAGGGATGAATTTTAGATGTAAGTATGCTAAATATTCATGTTAAAACTATAAGGATGTCACTAGAGGAATAGAACTAGAATATATCACTTTTATACCAGAGAGTGAGAAATAAAGAAAACTTAACCTATTAAAAGATAGGAAGAGAAAGAAAGAAACATAGAAAAAGCAAGATAAATAAAAGGTACCGGATAAAATGATTCAGTAACTACAAAGAATTAAACTTGCCAGCATGAGTTAAAAACAATAAAACAAAATTTTAATATAATATAGAAGACATTCATCTAAAACGTTAAGAACAGGAATAAGTAGAAAGTAAGCCTAATTATGCATGCAGGGTTTTTTTGTAAAAATATCAAAATTTGATATTTTTCAAGGGTGGTTATTTAATATTTGAGCATCAGTATTTGCTTTTTTTGGTTAATCAATAATAGTGATAAAATTTCCCATTTTGTAAAATGTAAAATTAATCTGTAATATTAAGTTGAATATATAGGTTTCACTTGCTTATTAACTTTTAGTATTCATAGAAACGCTACATTATGTTGCTGGTGTAATATGAAATTTGTTTCCATTGAACCATAGTATACTTCTTGGCCCTAAAGGTAAATATTACATGTTGTGAATGCTCCTAACATACAGCACTGGGGATAAACACATTTTAAATCAGGTCATTGCTCAAAGCTAAAATCTTCTACCAATTGCAGTTGGTCTGTTTAGAGTTGAAATGAGTAAGACTGGTTTTTAAAAAGCTGTAAATTTTTATTTCCTGTCACTGATACATATTATTTTACACATTTATGGGGTACTTGTGATACTTTGTTATATGCATAGAATGTGTAATGATCAAGATAGGGTATCTGGGGTATCTGTCACCTTGACCATTTCAGTATGTTAGGAACATTTTAAGTACTCTCTTCTAGCTACTTAACATGCAGTATGTTATTGCTAACCATAATTGCCCTACTCTATTATCAAACATTAGAATTTTTACCTTCTATCTAACTGTATGTTTGTTTCCATTAACTACCATCTCTTCATCCCACCCCAAACCCCCAACCCACCCGTTCCAGCTACTGGTATCTATAGTCTTGGTACATTTTATTTTTTGTAATATAGAAAGAATATTTTATGTATTTTTAAAATTATGGATTCAGGGGGTACATGTGCAGGTTTGTTACACAGGTATATTGCATGATGCTGAGGTTTGGGTTTCTAATGAGTTCATCACCCAACTAGTGAACATAGTACCTGATAGGTAGTTTTTCAACCCTGACTTTCCCTTCTTTCCTCCCTCCCTCCCTACTTTTGGATTCCCTAGTGTTTATTGTTCCCATCTTTGTGCCCATGTGTACCCAGTGTTTAGCTCTCACTTATAAGTGAGAACATGTAGTATTTGGTTTTCTGTTTCTGCATTAATTCACTTAGGATAATGGTCTTCAGCTGCATCCATGATGCTGCAAAGGACGTGTTTTCATTCTTTTTTCTGTCTGCATAGTATTCCATCGTGTATGTGTACCATATTTTCTTTATTCAATCCACACTATTGATGGACACCTGGGTTGACTCTGTCTTTGCTATTGTGAATAGTGCTACAATAAACATATGAGTGCAGGTATCTTTTTGGTAGAATGATTTATTTTTCTTTGGTTGTATACACAGTAATAGGATTGCTGATTTGAGTGCTAAGTCTGTTTTTAGTTCTTTCAGAAATCAACAAACTGCTTTCCACAGGGGCTGACTAACTTAATTCCCACCAACAGTGTATAAGTGTTCCCTTTCCTCTGCAGCCTCACCAACATCTTTTATTTTCTAACTTTTGAATAACAACCATTCTGAATAGTATGATAAAGTATCTCATAGTGGCTTTGATTTGCATCTCTCTGGTGATTAGTGATTTGAGCATTTTTTTCATACTTGTTGGCTGCTTGTGTATCTCTTTTGAGAACTGTTCAAAAGTGGACCTTTGCCTACTTTTTGATGAGGTTGTTTTTTGGTTGTTCAATAGTTTAAGCACCTTATAGATTCTGGATATTAATCCTTTGTCAGATGCATAATTTTAAAATAATTTCTTCCGTTCTGTAGATTGTCAGTTAACTTGGTTGACAGTTTCCTTTGTAGCACAGAAGCTCTTTAGTTTAATTAGGTCCCAATTGTCAATTTTTGTTTTTGTTGCATTTGCTTTTGAGGACTTGGTCACAAATTATTTGCCTAGGCCACCATCTGGAAGAGTATTTCCTAGGTTCTCTCCTAGGATTTTTAGTTTGAGGTCTTACATGTAAGTCTTTAATCCATCTTGAGTTAATTTTTCTATATAGTAAGAAGTAGGGGTTGAGTTTTATTTTTCTGCTTATGGTTAGCCAATTTTCCCAGCACCATTTTTTGAATAGGATATCCTTTCCCCGTTGTTTGTTTTTGCTGACTTTGTTGAAGATCAGTTGGTTGGTGGTGTGTGACTTTATTTCAGGGGTCTTTATTCTGTTCCATTGGCCTATGTACCTATTTTTGTACCAGCAGCATGCTGTTTTGTTTACTGTAGCCTTGTAATATGATTTGAAGTCAGGTAATGTGATACTTCCTGCTTGATTTTTTTTTTCTTTTTCTTTTTTTGCTTAGGATTGGCTTGACTATTTGGTCTCCTTTTTGGTTCCATGTGAATTTTAGAATAGCTTTTTCTAATTCTGTGAAAAATGACATTGATAATTTGGTAGGAATGTCATTGAATCCATAGATTGCTTTGAGCAATATAAATATTTTAATGATATTGATTCCTCCAACTCATTAGCATGAAATTCTTTTCCATTTGTTTTTGTCATCTATGAGTCTTTCAGCACTGTTTTGCAATTCTCTTTGTAGAGATCTTTTGCCTCCTATGTTAGGTGTATTTTTAGATTTTTTTTGGTGGGGGGGTAACTGTTGTAAATGGGATTGCATTCTTAATTTGGTTCTCAGCTTGAATGTTATTGGTATATAGAAATGCTAATTTTTGTGTGTTGATTTTCCATCCTGAGAGTTTGCTAAAGTCGCTTATCATGTCTAGGAGTCATATGGTGGAATCTTTAGGGTTTTCTAGGTATAGAATCATATCAGCAATGAAAAGAGATAATGTGACTTTCTCTTTTCCTATTTAGTTGCTGTAGTAGTCCATTCTCACACTTCTATAAAGAAATACCCAAATCTGTGTAATTTATAAAGGAAAGGGTTTTAATTGGCCTTAGGAAACTTACAGTCATAGCAGAAGGCAAAGGGGAAGCAAGGACCTTCTTCACATGGCAGCAGAAGAGAGAAATTCAAGCATGTGAGAGCACAGGAAAAACTCCTGTTAATGAAACCATCAGATCTTGTGAAAATTCACTCACTGTCATGAGAACAGCAAGGGGGAAACTGCCCCCCATAATGTAATCACTTCCCTCCCTTGAGAGGTGGGGATTACAATTCGAGATGAGATTTAGGTGGGGATACAGAACCAAACTATATCAGATACGTTTTATTTCTTCCTCTTGCCTGATTGCTCTGGCTAAGACTTTCAGTACTATCTTGAATAGGAGGGATGAGACTGAACATCTTCTTAGGGAGAATACTTCTAACTTTTGCCTGTGCAGTATGATATTGGGTGTGTGTTTTTCATAGATGACTCTTATTATTTTGAGATATGTTCCTTCGATGGCTAGTTTGTTGAAGGTTTTTATCATGAAGAATGTTGGATTTTAATGAAAGCATTTTTCTGTGTCTATTGAGATGAATGATCATCTCAGTAACAATAAATAACAAAAAATGTTTTTTGTTTTTAATTCTTTTTATGTAATGAATCATTTTGCATATGGTGAACTATCCTTGCATTCCAGGAATAAAGCCCACTTGATCATGGTGAATTAACTTTTTGATGTGCTGCTGGTTTCGATTTGCTAGTATTTTGTTAAGGATTGTTTGGTCTCTGTTCATTAGGGATATTGACCTGTAATTTTCTTTTCTTATTGTATCTTTGCCAGGTTGGGATAGGGAGTTAGGAAGGAGTCCCTCCTCCTTGACTTTTTGTAATAGTTTCAGTAGGATTGGTACTAACTCTTTGCATATTTGGTAGAATTGACAGAATTCAGCTGTGAATCAATCTGTTCCAGGGCTTTTTTTGGTTGGTAGTTTTTTTAAATTACTGATTCAATTTCATTACTTGCTATTGGTCTGTTCAAGTTGTTGTTTCTTCCTCATTCTATCTTGGGAGGTTGTGTGTTTCAGGGAATGTATCCATTTCCTCTAGATTTTCTAGTTTGTGTGCATAGAGATGTATATAGTAGTCTCTGAGGATCTTCTGTATCTCTCTGGGATCAATTGTGATGTCATCTTTGTCATTTCTGATTGTGCATAGATTTATTTTCTTTCTTAATCTAGCTAACAGTTTATAAAGTTTATACATTTTATTTATCTTTCAAAGAACCGCTTTTTTTTTTTTTTATTTTGTTGATCATTTGGATGGTTTTTTGGGGTCTCAATTTCATTTAGTTCTGCTCTGATTTTAATTATTTTTTTCTTCTACCAGCTTTGAATTTAGTTTGTTCTTGTTTTCCTAGTTCTCTTAGGTGCAAGGATAGGTTATTAATTTTGAGATTTTTCTATTTTCTTTCTTTCTTTTTTTGAGATGGAGTCTCGCTCTGTCCCCCAGGCTGGAGTGCAGTGGTGCGATCTTGGCTCACTGCAAGCTCCGCCTCACAGGTTCAAGCCATTCGCCTACCTCAGCCTCCCAAGTATCTAGGGCTACAGGCATTCGCTAGTACGCCCAGCTAATTTTTTGTATTTTTTTAGTAGAGACAGAGTTTCATTGTGTTAGCCAGGATGGTCTCAATCTCCTGATCTCGTGATCTGCCCGCCTCAGCCTCCCAAAGTGCTGGGATTACAGGCATGAGCCACCACACCTGGCCAAGATTTTTCTGTTTTCTTGATGCAGTCATTTAGCACTATAAACTTTCCTCTTAATGCTTTTGCCACTTCCCAGAGGTGTGTGTTGTGTCTCTATTTTTGTTTGTTTAAAAGAATTTTTTGATTTTTGCTTTAATTTCATTGTTTATCCAGAAATCATTCAAGACTTTTATGTAATGATTTCCATATATAGTTTGTGTGGTTTTGAGAGTTGCTCATGGTGTTGATTTCTATTTTTATTCCACCATGGTCTGAGAAGATGTTGCGTATGATTCATTTTTTATTTTATTTTTTAATTTAGTTTTTTCAAAAAATTTACCAAGACTTTTTTTATGACCAAGCATGTGGGAAATGCTGAAGTATGCTCTGTGTGGAGATGAGAATAATATATATTTTGTTGTTGTTGTTGGGTGGAGTTTTCTATAGATGTCTATTAGGTTCAATTAATTAAGTGTCAAATTTAAGTTCAGATTTTTGTTTGTTTTCTGCCTTGATGATCTGTTTAATAACTTTTGTGGGGTGTTAAATTATTCTCTTATTGTGTGGCTATATAAGTCTTTTCTTAGGTCTGGAAGTAATTGTTTTATAAATGTGGGTGCTCCAATGTTGGGTGCCTATTTATTTGTTGAATAGAACCTTTTATCATTATGTGATATTACTTTTTGTCCTTTTTATTGTTAAAGTCTATTTTATCTGATATAGGAATAACAACCTCTGCCCTTTTTTGTTTTTACTTGCGTGATACGTCTTTCTCTATAGAAAGATCTTTACTTTGAGAAAGATCTTTCTGTATAGATAGATCTTTACTTTGAGAAAGATCTTTCTGTATAGATAGATCTTTACTTTGAGCCTTTGTGTGTCATTACATGTGAGATTGCTCTCTTGAAGACAGTAGAAGGATGGGTCTTGTTTTTCCATTCAGTTTGCCATTCAATGTCTTTTAAGTGGAGTGTATACACTGTTTGCATTCAAAGTTAATATTGATATTTGAGGTTTTCTTTCTGTGTGGTGTTGTTAGCTAGTTGCATGGTAGTCTCAATTGTGTAGTTGCTTTATTGGGTCTATAGGCTATGTGCTTGCATGTGCTTTTGTGGTAGCAAGTATCATTCTTTCATTTCCATGTTCAGTTACCCCATAAGCATTTTTTAATAGTGATCAGTTCCTTTAGTGATTGCTTGTCTGGGAACAACTTTATTTCTCTTTTGTTTATGAAGCTTAGTTGGATGGGATATGAAATTCTTGGCAGAAATTTCATTTCTTAATGCTAAAAATGGGTCCCCAATCTCTTCTGGCTTATAAGGTTTCTGCTGAGAATCTGCTGTTAATCTAATGGGTTTTCTTTCATTGGTGATGTGATTCTTTTCCATAGCTGCCTTTTAAGAATTTTTGCATTGACTTTGGATAGTCTGATGACTATGTGTCTTGGGGAATGTCATCTCGTATAGTATCTTGCAGGAGTTCTCTGGATTTCTTGTATCTGCATGTTGACCAATTTAAGCAAGATTAGAGAAACTTTTCTTAATTATATCCTCAAATATGTTTTCCTAGTTGCTTACTTTCTCTTCTCACTCAGGAATGCCAGTAAGTCATAGATTTGGTCACTTTACGTAATCCCAAATTTCTTGAAGGCTTTATTCAGTTTTTACAATTATTTTTTCTTTATTTTTGTCTGGGTTGACTTGGAAGGGCTCGTCTTTGAGCTCTGAGATTCCTTCTTCTGCTCGATGTATTATGTTGTTAAGACTTCCAATTGTATTTTGAAATTCCTGGCTGGGCACAGCGGCTCACGCCTAGAACTACTCACGTTAGAATTATGTGAGTAGTTCTAACACTTTGGGAGTCCAAGTCGGGAGGATTGTGTAAGTTCAGGGAGTTCAAGACCAGCCTGACCAACATAGTGAGACCTGGTTTCTACAAAAAAAAATTTAAAAATTATCTGGGCATGGTGACATGCACCTGTAGTCCCAGCTGCTTCGGTGGCTGAAGTAGGAGGATCACTTGAGCCCGGGAGTTTGAGACTGCAGTGAGCTATGATCATGCCACTGCATTCCAGCTCGGGCGACAGAGCAAGGCTGTCTCAAAAAGGAAAAGAAAAAGAAATTCCTGTAGTGAGTTTCTCTCTCTCTCTCTTTTTTTTTTTTTTTAAGAGATAGGGTCTCCCTATGTTGCCCAGCTGGTCTTGAACTCCTGGGTTCAAGAGATCCTCCTGTTTTGGCCTCCCAAAGTGCTAGGATTACAGGCGTGAGCCACCACACCCAGCCCCCTGTAGTGAATTTTTCGATACCAGAAGTTCTATTTGGTTCTTTCTTAATATAGCAGCTGTGTCATCTTCAGTTTCTGAATTGTTTTTCCGATTTATTCGTGTTGGATTTCAGCTTTCTCCTGGGTCTCATTCAATTTCTTTGCCACCCATATTCTGAATTCTCTCTCATTTCAGAATTTTTATTCTGGTTAGGACACATTGCTGAGGAACCAGTGGGATCATTTAGAGATGATGAAACACTGGCTTTTTGTATTGCCAAAGTTCTTGCACTGTTCATTCTCATCTAAAGAGCTACTTCTCTTTTTTTTTTTAGTTTGCTATAATTTGGATGGGGCGTCTTCATTTGGTATTCTTTTTTCCCTTGTGGGTATGACTGTGGTATGTATTGTTTGTGATTGATTGGATTTGTTTCTGGGTGCTTTAAGGGTGCCAAGGCTCTATATGGGTTTCTTGGATATAGATAGGTTTGTTAACTGGCTTCTCAGATGTTGCTTGTTTTAGCAATGTGATTTTGTTTGGTCGTGTATTTTAGGCTACAGTCAGTAGGTAGCACTTAATTTTAAGAGCTGGTTGTGGGTGCAGGAGCAGAGGCAATGGAGAAGTGTGAAAAGCACCCTCCCCTAGTCAGTGTTCACCTTCAGTAGGGGTGGAGCCACTGCAGAAACTCAAGAAGTTGTCTCTTTAAGTCCATGCTCATAAACCCTGGCAGGAAAAGCCTTTGCTAAGTCCACAACAGTGATCTGAGAAAAGGGACAGGGAGGCAAGAGATTACTTCCCCCATCCTTGTCCATTCAGAGGCTTTGGTGGGTGATTCCTTCAGCAACTGGCACTATTCTTGCATTTCCTTTGACCCAGGGAGGACTTTGGCAGGATTCACTCCCTACTCCTTCAGTGGCAGACCATGCCAAGGATTAGATTTCTAAGAGTGAGATCTGCCTCCCTTCTGCTCCTGAGACTTGATGGGGCACTATCCCCTATTTTTGGTATATTTTAAATTGAGGAATCCAACCAATTATTCAGTTACATACTGAATACAAAGATCTTGAAGCCTCTGCCTCTCAAAATAAATGGTATGGGGATTTTAAATTGTATTTTTATTAATCATAATGAGCAAAGTGAAACTGAGTAACACAGAATAGATGGAATAAATATTGTATTTTTGTTTTATTTATTTATTTATTTATTTACTGAGATGGAGTCTTGCTCTTGTTGCCCAGGCTGGAGTGCAATGGCACTATTTCAGCTCACTGCAATTTCCGCCTCCCAGGTTCAAGTGATTCTCCTGCCTCACCCTCCCAAGTAGCTGGGATTACAAGCATGCACCATCATGCCTGGCTAATTGTGTATTTTTAGTAGAGTAGAAACAGCCATGTTGGCCAGGCTGGTTTTGAACCCCTGACCTCAGGTGATCCACCAGCCTCGGCCTCCCAAAGTTCTGGGATTACAGGTGTGAGCCACCATGCCCGGCTAAATATTGTGTTAAAAGCGGAAGTTTATCCTCAAAATATTTTTAAACTTTCAATATAGTAAGAGCTTATAATATCAAACTTCATTTACATTTGTGATGTAGTGTGATAAATCAGATTGCCTGTTCTGACTCCTTTGGGCTCATTTGTGAAATCAGGGCTTCCTAAGCAAATGAATAATGTTAAAAGAAGATGCTTATGTAAAAGTAAACTATTTTCAACTGTTTTGTAAGTATCCATTTAATGTAAACATGATGTATGTAATTATTTCAAGCAGAAAACAGAGTATTATTATCACTTAAGTATACTTATTATAAATGACTTAATTTCATTCTACCATTTAGAACCAGATTTCTACTAGGCAATGATTTATTATCCTAAGGCTCTTTACAAATTGTTTCTTTTCTTTTTTTGGTTGTGGGGAGAATCAAACCCCAGTGTTCCACGTAACAGGTAGGTATACTTACTGCTATATAAGCACGGCAAAAAGGGTTTATTTTTAAATATTTTAAGCATTTAAAAGTTATTTTTCTTTTAAAATGTTTCATATGTTTAAAAACTTTTTAAAAATATTTCTTTTAATGTTTTAGTTCATATTTTACTAATTCAGGTACTTACTGAGTCTGTTTTCTTGGTTGAAAGAGGCAAAAAAATTTTACAGGTATATTTAAATATTTTAGAGTTTCTCTTTTGGTTCAGTTCATCCACGTGTACATTTAAAGTCAGGATTCTCTTAGCATTGACGTGTCATCTGTAGGGATGGGTATGACTGGTGATGTATGGGTATTGGTGTTTTATGTCTTGGGCTGATGTTCTTAATCTCCTAATAGGCCTAATATAGACTTTGTTTTTTAATCTTATGTAGTTAATAAAGTTATAAAATAAAAATTGTTATTGCTATGAATCAATAAGTCCAAATTTAATTTGTTACTATTGAGAGATTTTCTTCTGAGGAAGAAAGAATGAAAGCTTGAATATCTGGTAATAAAATAAACTTTGTTTGTGTTTAGTTAAAATATTTATATTATTTACCTTACCTATGTGGTAATATATATTATGTATTACATTTTATTTCTCAAAAGGATCTGTAGTACCTTCTAGGAGGCTTCTTAATGTCACTTTTCCCCACCTCCTTAAATTATAACCAGCTAGAATAATTTCAGTGCTGTTACTGGACTAAAGGTTATCATTGCTGGCTTCTTATTTAATTAAAGACCAGAAGTAATGCTGAGATGAATGAGGAACATGATAAGCATATAGTAAGTGCTTAATAAATGTCAAAAGTAAATTCATAGTAGGATGAATATAACCCTTCTGTTGGAAGTGTTCCATGGAGAAGTGATTTTTATTATACTTCATTTTCTTTATTTCTGTGTTTTATTTCATTGATCATCCCTGCTGTCCTTTTAACAATTTTCTTTAATCCCTACATGCAGAAACTCAGAGCTAGAAAAATTAGAGTCAGACTCTAATTCCTTGAGGGCATTACTGTATTAGTAGTCAGGAGATTTATTCCATGAATATATAATCTTAAAATTATTTTTCTGTCACTTTCACTGTGGATTCACTTAACTTTTATCTTTATGGCAACTTCTTAGGAATCAGAAGAAATCCAGGAAAATTGCCAGGTGTAGTAGATTTTTCTTTCCAGTGTTTCTTTCAAATGACACTGGACACTACACTTCTTCATGTGTAGTACAAGTACCTTATAACAGTATAATCAGTTCTTCTCTCTTGTCACTTATAACATTGCTGACATTCATTCTGTTTATCTGTAATCACAAAATGCATTGTTGCTGTTATTATTTTAAACAAACTGTTATCTGTTAGATCAAATAAGAATAATAAAATATTTTATTTTACCTTCATTTCTTTCTTGTCTAACACTCTTGTTTCTTTGTGTTGATCCAAATTCCTGACCCCTGTAATTTTTGTTTTCTCTGAAATAAGTTTTAACGTTTCTTGTGAGGCAGATCTACTGGCAAAAAAAAAAAAAAAAAAAGAAAGAAAAGAAAAGAAAAAAAATCCCTAAACTTTTATTTGCCTCAGAAAGTCTTTATTTCTTCTTCACTTTTTGAAGGTTAACTTTGCAGGATACAGAATTCTGGGTTGGTGGTATTTCTTTCAACACTGAGTAATTCACTCCTCTGTCTTCTTGTTTCCATAGTTTGTAAGAGAAGTCCAATGTAATTCTGATCCTTGTTCCTCTGTAAGTAAATTTCCACCCTTCCCCACCAGCTTCTTTTAAGATTTTCACTTTGGCAAGGTATAGGTTTTTTTGTTTGTTTGGTTTTATTTATCCAGCTTGATGTTCCCTTCACTTCCTGGATCTGTTATTTTTTGTCTGTCATTAATTTTGGAATATTCTCAGCCATTATTGCTTCAAATATTTTCTGTTTCTTCTGTCTTCTCCTTCTTGTATTATCATTATGCATAAGTTACACCTTGTGTGATTGCCCCTCTATTCTCTGATATTCTGTATTGTCTTTTCATTCTTGTTTTCTCTTTGCATTTACATTTTGAGCATTTCCATTAACTTATCTTCAAGCTCATTGAGTCTTTCCTTGGCCGTGTCCAGTCTACTAATCAGCCTATCAAACCCAGTCTTCATTTTTGTTACAGGGGTTTTGATCTAACATTTCCTTTGGATTGTACCTTGGTTTCCATGTTTCTCCTTACGTTACCCATCTGTTCTGTATGTGGTGCACTTTTTCCAGTAAAGCGTTACCATATTACAGTTGTTTTAAATTCCTAGTCTGATGATTCCACTATCTCTGCCGTATCTGAGTCTAGTTCTGATGTTTGGTTTGTCTCTTCAGATCATGGGGGTTTTGTCTGTCTGTTTTTGCCTTTTAGCAGCCTGGTAATTACTTGTTGAAAGCTTGATATTATCTATCAGGTGAAAGGAACTGAAGTAAATAGGTCTTTAGTGTGAGATTTTATGTTTATTTGGCTAGGCATTAGGTTGTGTTTATTGTTTGCTTGAGCTGCATGTCAGAGGCTTTTTGTTTTTGTCTCCTCTGTTGTCTTTGGGTTTTTCTAGCGTCCTTAAAAAGGGCCTGAATCTTAGAGTTATTTTAGTTGTAATCCCCTGGTGTTTTATAGGAACTCTATTGATATGATGGTAACTTAGGGTAGATGGGGAGATATTCTGTAGTCCTCTCTTAGGTCTCATCTCTTAAGTGAGCTGGAGTTGGGCATTTCCCTTCCCCCCACCCAGGTCAGCTAAGTTCTGATAAAATAGTTTCTCTTGAACTATTTCAGGCATTATTAAAAACAATAGAGAGCTCTGGAGTATTTTTAAATGGTTACTTTTTCCCTTCCCCAACCAGAAACAAGAGAGAGTTTTTATGTAGTCTTCATAGTGAGAACCTAGTAGCCCTCCTGGAATAGAACTCATAAAAATTTGTCCACGCCCGCTTAAGGTTGAACCTCCTCCTAGTTTTTAACTCTTAAGCTAGTCCACACCCCGCCAGCAGTTCCTCCATTGCAGTTTAAAGTGTTCTTACATTAGTACTGGCTTCAGCTGAGGTACCCTGCAAACTGATTTTATATCTGCTTGTCTGGTCTCTCCATTTTCAGGGAAGCAGTTTGCTCTGTGGCCTCATTTCTCTGATGGATCTAATCAGAGTTGTTGACTTTCAATTTTTTGAGCCTTTTTTCTTTTGTAAGGTCAGTAGTACCTACTTCCAAGCTCTATATACATCAGACCAGACAACGGAAGTTCTCTGTTTCTTATTAGAATGAAAACATAATTTTAGAGCCTGCGTAGTCTCTTAAGCCTTTTCTTTTCCATCTATAAACACAGCTCCCAGTGAACATTTGAACACAGATGACATTTGGAAAGAAATACTTTTTTCATCTCCTTTTTGAAATTATCTTTTCATTTTTTGATTTTTCTAAATGCAGAGTGCAGTTCTATGCAATCTGGAAGGCAATGAATGAGTCCTTGATGCTTTCTTCCTAAGCCTTGATTTAGCAATTAGAAAACTTTTTTTTTTTTTTTAAATCTTGAACTTGTATCTCCCTCAAAAGATGTAGACAGGATGGACAGAGAGGAGAATTCATGTACCAGTTTAAGTATCTTCTGTTTCCCAGAGTATCCTGTGAATACAAGAAGGAATACAGGTAGGAGACCGAAATTATAGTGTTCTATAAGTAAATGTGTAACAGACAGGTAACGATATTTGAGTAGTATGTTAGACAATGATATTCAGTCATGTCCAGAGGAAAATAGAGGTTGAGACACTGCCATACCTTGGAGGGTTGGGATGAGGCCGTGAGAGTTACCTGGAGGAGTTGACATGTGATCTTTATTTTGGAGGATGACTAGATCTGAGGAGAGCATGCTGAACACGGAGAATTGCCTATAAGATAGACGATTTCATCTATGGTTGCTTTTTTCCTATGTTAAGAATTTGGAGATCAAAGCAAATTAGGCAAGTTAGGTAGTGTTTCCCTAACTCTTACTTGATATATAGTTTTATTACTTGGTTTAATATGTTACAAATTCCAGACTTGCTCTATCGTGTATTTCAAAGCTAAATAAGCAATTTTTGAGTTTTGGATTATTTCATATTATCCTGTAGTATAAACATTGAGGATTAACTGATGGATCTAGTAAGAGCTGTTGACTTTTAGTTTGTTCAGCTTTTTTCTTTTTGTAAGGTCAGTAGTATTTAAATTTTTAAATCTCAGATTATGTGTCAAGTATTTTGCATGGTGGTAGAATTCATTTGGATTAAGTTTCATTGGTTTTGTTGTTACTTCAAATGTAAGGATATTTTGTGATTTCATAGAGAGTAGAGTATTTTCAGAAATGTTAAACCATTCATTTTGCCAATCTTATTTAATCTATTTCTCTTAAAAGCAGCAGGTCATTATATAACTTTATATGTATGTTTAGTCTGAACCTCCACATTTTTAGTTTACTCTTATAAGTCTGCAGTACCACTACCTCCCAGTGAAAGTATAATCAACATAATTTTAACTGCTATGTTGAAACATAAGAATATATTAGTTTAATAACTAGCATTTTATTACCTAGTTCTAACGTAGTATCATAGCTTTTGAAGTTACTGTTACCAGCCAAGATAAAGCTGTTCTAGCATACATCTAATATACTGTTTCTAAAATGAAATGAATACGTATACATAGAAGAAAGAATTTTGGACTCCTTGAAGAAAGCAGGATAAAGAATCTATTTTAGATTACGAATACAGCACCAAAGCAATTGACATCTTAATTTTCTAAAAAAATCATCCTGTGATTTTGTTTCATAAAATTTGACTTTTAATTATGTTTCTGCTAAAATTATTCTCTGAGGTATTTTGCATAGATAACTTAAGACATTTTGGAGTGAAGAAACATTCCTTAAAGTGACCATTAGTACCACCTATTTAATATTTGTTTTATTGATGTCTCTTTCCTTACTCTTTGCCTTCCTTAATAGAAATAGTATGTTAATTTTCTTTTGCTGCTGTAACAAATTACTATAAATTTAGAGGCTTAAAGCAACATGAATTTATTATCTTAACAATTCTGTAGGTCAGAAGTCCCATATGAGTTTCACTGGGCTAAAATCAAGGTGTGAACAAGCTGTTTTTAGGATCTAGGGGAGAATTTGTTTACTGCTTATGAGGGTTGCTGGCCAAATTCAGTTCCTTGCAGTTGTAGGACTGAGGTCTCATTTTCCTACTGCTGTAAACTGAAGGTTGTTACACTTTATAAAAGTTGCCACATTTCTTGGCTTGTCTCCTTCCTCCATGTTGAAAGCCAGCAATAGCCAGTTGAGTCACTTTGCATCTCTCTGACCCACTGTTCTTCTGTAATCTTCTACTTTTAAAGACATACACCACCCAGATAATCCTAGAAAATCTCGCCATTTCAAGGTTCTAAACTTTAGTTATATCTGTTGATTCATTTAATATGTAACGTAACTTATTCACAGGTTCCAGGAATTAGAACATGGACATCTAGAGGAACTGTGCTTCTTCCTGGCATAAGCAGTGATACTGACAGGTCCCTGACTTTCTGGATGAGTTTTCCTTTTCTGTTGAGAATACCTCTGACTTTTTCCTCCTCGATTCAGTGAACACAAAAGAGGTGTTGAGATTCAGAGTCACTAAGGTGCCATTAATATATTAAATATAATGCCTGTAGGAAAATAATAGGACAAACAAATTTTAGAAACACCGAAAAAAGAAAATATACTTTTAGAGTATTCTCTTGAAAAAGAGAAAGTCATATATATTTTTATTGATGTGTATTAATTGGTCCCAACCCTTAATACAAAGGTACATAGTTATTCATACAGCAGCAGGAAGTAAACCATTATGGGTAATTAAGACTCTCTTAATATAGTATAAAAGCATTCCAAGATGAAGAGATGCTTACTCAGAGCAGTAACTTGCAATCATTTACCAAAATTTATGTCAGTTTTGATAATGGATTACATTGGATCTTAATGTGTTATTTCTTTCCTACTTAGATCATCACGAAGTATGTATATGAGCTCCTGGAAAAGGATTGTAATTTGAAAAAAATATCTATTCCAGTAAGTCAAATTTTAAAGAAATGTTTATTTCCAAGTAAAATAGTTTTTAATTCAGAAGAAAACTTTAGTTTTGGGTTGACTGTGATAAGTTTAAATGTTAAGGTTTATTGTGTTGATAGTGATAATTTTAAATGCTTATTAGTATACCTCATATCATTCTGCATAGTAGTTCTTATAAAGAATACTCTTCAGTATAAATGAAAAAAGTACCGATTTCTAGTCTCTTTGAAAATGATGACTCAATTAAAAGGATTACCCTTACCTGTACCCTTTCTCATTTCACTGGAATAATTTATTTTTATTTATTTGTAGTAAACCAGTGAAATTTTTGTTACATTAAACATTCACTGTCTCTTTAAATATTTCTTGGTTTTTAAAAATATGTCTTATTTCTACACATAGTATGTTGTTTCCTCTACACATTCCCAAATTCATTCCTGGTGCATCCTGTTTCATAACACTGCTCCTTCCCTTTTTGGCAGAACATTTTTTTGAATTTTGCACATTTTGCCATTTCAGAGTGAAAAAGTTTGAGATTTGTTCTCAGACTCAAATTGTCAAAAAAAAGAAAAAACACAAACCCCTGTTTTTAAAATGTAAACCACAAAATATTAAGCTTTAAAACGAAGAGATTGTAATCATGTGTGAAATGGTGGTTGGACTAGATTGGAGGATCTTTGCTGTCCCTGATGACTTTATGATTTTATGATATATAAGAATCTGGGATACTTGCTGAAAGTAATTAATTTAAGGCACACTTTGCATATAGATAATTTTGTTTGCATGAAATGTTGCATGAGTTTAAAAAAGTTTTTGGATAGTGCTATTTTATTATAAATTGGAGGGTTTGAGGATTTCTTAATATTGTCCCTCTCCAGAACTGATTCTGTAGTTCCTTTTTTAAAGGAAATCTTTTTATTTAATTTTCTGTAAGTAACCTGAAGTACAAGATCACGTTATTAGTCACTCACTCATTTATTCATTTATTCAACATATATTTATTTAAATGTTTTTTAGGTGATGGACACTGTTCCAAGTGCTTATGATGGATTAGTCAATAAAATATTATTCTGTGTAACAGCTACATCAACCCTTGGTTTATTTGGAAACTTTTCTTCCTTTAAAGTCAAGATTTTAGTACCTTTCTTTGAATGAATATGCCAGTCTTTTTTGGATTTAAACTTACTGTTTTACTTTTGACTTTAGGCCTAGCATTTTACTTCATTTAAACTATATGTTGAAATTTGGTCTTCTGGAAAGTCAGGATAGAATTTTGCCACTTTGCCCAGTTTTCCTTTGTTGTTAATTTTGTTTCTTTCAGAGTTTCTGAAGAATGATATTTAAAGAGCATTAGGTTAATTTATTGATACAGCACAATTAATATTGAGTCTGTTATCTCTATAATGCTTCTAGTTCCAGGGAACCCTTAAACTCACTTCAGTCTCCAAATTTCTAGAACAAATCACAGAATAATTGGCTGTATACAGCATGTTATATGTTTAAGTTTCATTATTGATCTTTATAGATGGAAGGGAACTTTTTATTATGGATCAGATTATCCTTTGATTTTAAATTTGGAATGTAAAGCTAATAAGCAAGATAAATTTACTTTATGTGAAACTTAAGCATCATACCCATCTTTGGTTAATAAAGTTTCCCTTATTTTGTAAACTTAAAAAAGACTCTAAATTTTGTCTTAGGAAATTAGTATTTCCCTTTAAATTATCATGTATTTGGTATCGTTGTGACACTTTTCTTCACAACTATTTTTTAATAGCTGTTATTTTTCTCCTGAGGTCTCTTAAATCTCAGAGTGAAAGTGGGTTTTTGTATGTGGGTGTGTGTAAATAGTTGTTCTTTTTACTTAAAGAATACCATCAAACCTTTGTTTTTTCCCTCATGATGAACTCTTTCAGTTTTATAGTTAAACTATTTTAAAAGGGAAAAAGAACCATTTTTTAAAATGACAGCACTTTGTGGAACCCATGATTTGATTTGATAGTAAAGAGTATGATCATGCCTATGTTTACCCCACATCTCTCATAAATAGGCATAAAGTATTCTCAATTATAGTAAAATATCTCATACTCGTATAGAACACTGGAGACATGAGTTAACAACTTCACTACAGATTTTCACTTAGTTTATTACATGCATCATGTTTCAGCAATTAATGGTGTTCGTGAGTATTCCACAATGAATTGGTAACTGCTAAAAATTGTTTGGTGCAGTCTCACCAACCAAAAGGTGTCTGAGGTTGATTTGTCAATAAAGTGAGGTGATTTCGCTGGAACGACCATTATGTGTATTCCTTAATGAAAGCTTAGCTTAATAAATTACCACTGTTTGAAGATCAATGGCCTTGGAACAGCCATATGTTCAAACTTAATTAGGTTAATGAAGAAGAAATTATTTTATTCATATAGATATCTTACTATTTAAAATCAGCACTGACTTAGAGAGTACATTGTAGTTACCATGTGCAGAGTCAGAGTTCTATGTAAACTGAGGTGTATATTAGCCAATGACCAGCTAAAATACTGCTCTTACCCCTTAATCATTAATATTATTACATTATTCATCTTCATTGTTGTTTTTTCTTTAATATTTTGGCATTCTCATATTTTGAAAGTCAACTTTTCTCAGTGTTCAAGTAAAACTTTCATTTATTCATGGTTACCTTAATTTGTAGCCCCTTAAAAGTTCTCTAGCAGCATTTTTTTTAAAATGTGATTCCATTTTCCCTCTTTTTTTCTGAGACAGAGTCTCACTCTGTTGCATAAGCTGAGTGCTGTGGTGCAGTCATGGCTTAGTGCAGCCTTGACTTCCTGGGCTCAAGCAATTCTCCAGCCTCAGCCTCCCAAGTAGCTGGGACTACAGGTGCGTACCACCATGCCCAGCTAATTTTGGATTATTTGTAGAGACAGGGTCTCACTATGTTGCCCAGGTTGGTCTTGAACTCCTGGACTCTCAAGTGGTCCTTTATCAAGCAGCATTTTAATATAAAAAATATATTTCTATCATCTGAAAATAAGTTTCTTTCAGTTTTAAGTGATTATTGTGGACTTCAAAGTGCCAGTATTCCATTGCTTAAAAAATTGACTCAGTTTTTTGGTAACAGGGGACTTAGTCAAATAGGAAAAAAGAGACAGTGATCAGCACCTACTGGAATATCTGTACTACAGGTTTTTACACTAAGGTAGATAGGTATGCATCTCCATAACCATTCCAGGATCCATTAAGGCCTTATTGACCTTAAGAGACACTTTTCTTTGTGTGTGTTTAGACATACTGTTTGGTAATTGAATGACTAGAAACCCCTGTGGCCTCTTTCTTGTTATACACTGACAGCTTTGCCTTTCAGTTTTTTAATTTTGTTCTTATCATCATGACCTTTTTTATTTTTAAGCCTCTTTAACTGAGCAATTCTTCTATTTTCATATAATATTCCTAGGTAAAAGGGAATTTTTCTTCTTAGGTTTGGTTTTCCTGTGTCTCTCATCCACTTATCTTTCTTTGTGGCTTTAGTCATATTTATTGTCGTTATAATTTGTTTACTCTGGACATAGCATGCAGCTGAAGCTAATATGATTGTGTTATATTTCATATCTCCCTGTATTTTTAGCTATTGCTAATACAATTTTAGTTATGTCATTTTAATTCTTTAACATTGTATAGCTCTTGTAAAATTCTCTATAATTATGTACTAGTTTAATCTTCAGTATATGCTTTCTGAACCGGCAAGTATTATAACCATTTTAGACGATCCATTATTTAGTTAAATGCCTTTTATCTAAAGGAAGTCACTGGTGAGACTTGATAAGATTCCTCGTTCCAAAAGTTTATTGTTTTTGATTACTGATTGCCTACAATGTGCTAGGTTTTGTTTTAGGTACTGAGACTGTAGGTGGATACAAACCAGAGAACTCTGTACCTGCCTGGACTTACATTCTAGTGGAGGGAGCAGGCGGTGAATAAACACACTTGCAAAAATATAGAGTAAAGCATACAATATGTTAGATCTTGGTATGTGCCATGGAGGAAAATAAAACAGGGAAAGGGACTACAGAATTTTCAGGGACATGTTTGGAATTTTAAATGTGGTAGTCAGGGAAGGCTTCAATGAAAAGGTGTTATTTCTTCTTTAAGCCCTGTGTCCATTGCTGCTCTTGCTGAAATAATTGCCATTTTTGCTCTGTTTGCACAAATGCCTAAGCCATCTCTTACTGAAACTAGCCTGATTGTTTTAGAAGTACAGATATTTTATTTTGTTTTTCTCTTCCTAAGTGTAATGACTGGGAATAGTTAGAATCCAGGGCTTTTTTTTTTTTTTTTTTTTTTTTTGGCATCTAGAGTTTTTGTATACTTCCTGTTTTGATAATTGTGTGGAACATATACAGTTGCCAAAGTGAAGAGTTACTGCGTTACACAATATGTGGATTGACCTTTATGTGAGAGTGTGTAACCAGCCATCAGAATGTCAACTTCCTGTTTGATCTGGCTATCCAAAGGCTTCAATTTCCAGTCACTGGCCAGTGCTGATGTGGAATACCACTCGGTGGGTCATGGCATATGTAACAAAAGGTTGGGAAGTTATCTCTTTCTAAAAGTGTTTTGTGTCTTTCAAATGTAAATCATTACATCATTTAGTTAACAATCTAAATATTAAGTACAATCAAAATGGATTTACCTTTTATTCTGTAAGTAACTAGTTTATAAAGTAAGCTCATTGGAGTACATAATGTGGCTTTGTAAAAATAATTATTATATAATCCTGTGTTCACACTCTGAATGAAATTTGGAAGTCCATTTACATAGATCAGGTAAGAATAGAATAGATGGTTAGTTTTTAAATAGTTACCTCTTCTTCCCTTTAAAAGTTTAGTGGTATTCCTGGCTGATATATTGCTATGATTTTCCAATATATCTATCTCCAATTTCAGTTTTCTATTTTTTATTATAGGTGCAAATATTTCTGTTATACAACTATAGACTTATAGTTGTGTGACCATGGGCAACTTATTTAAACTCTCTAAGCCTCAGTTTCTTCATCTATAAATCAGCATAATAATAGTGCCATCTAAATGGGTTGTTATTGAATGAGATAATGTTTTTAAAACAGGTAGCATAGCAGCTAGACTATAGGAGGCACTAAAAAATAGTTATTTTTATTTACAATGATAATATAATACTAAATATACAGTGATAATGAAGAGAAATTGTCTTGTTTTTCTAAGACCAGCCGAGCGGGTGCAAAAGAACCAGCGGGTAGGCAAGTGTAACAGCAAAACTGCACGTTTATTTTGGTAACCTAAGGTGTGCGGGAGAAGTCTGTCGGCCTCCGGGGAAGGAGGCCGGCAGAGTCCCCCCGTGGGGCCCTCGGACGGACTTCCCACAGTCCCGACATCCCGACAGGAGTGGGGCTGCAAGAAGGCCGCCGGCCTGTGAGAAGGCCGCCGGGGCTGTGAGAAGGCCGCCGGGGCTGTGAGAAGGCCGCAGGGCTGTGAGAAGGCCACGTGGCTCAATGGCGGAGAGCAGCTTTTCTAGGAGTGGGAGGGCAATAGGTGGGGCATGGGCGTGTCAGGGGCGTTCCACAGGTGCGACCAGGTAAATCTTGGTCTCTTCAGATTGACGTCACCTGGCGCATGCCCAGTTGGTCTGCACCCTCCCTGGGCGCCGGCTGCATTTTCGCGCCGGCGGGAAGAGTTGGGAGGTGGGGGGGGGGATGAAGAACCCGGAAGTGCACCATCTTGCCTCCGTTCGTCCAAACAGTCCAACCTTTTATTGATAATAGTGATAAAGGGGCGCCGTGGTCTGTCTGGCTACTTCCTGCTGTTAAGGGGCGTTGTTAAGGTCGGGGCCCATGGTTGGTATTTGGACGTACGGATGAAGAATAAAATAAGGCACAGTATTAGTATAGGAATGAGGAATGGAAGCATTTGTTGGAATATGGGCAAAACCCAGAAGGATAGTCCTGGCAAGGTTGGGGAGTATGAGATAGTTAAGAAAATTTAGTAAGTTTGAGGCGAGTGGGGGAAAGCCAAACTGATTTCCACTGATTGCTTTCGGTAGGGGCCCTTTTTAGTTGGGAATGAGGAATGAGTGTGCAAAGTACTTGTTGGCCAGGCAGCAATTAAGGATTGGAGTTTTTCGTGGAGTGGATGGCTTTCCACTTACTCCTACTACAGAGATATTGGATGGAAGGCTAGGTCCAGAGAAGGACGGCAAAACAGAATAGGTAGCCTCGCTGTTGATTAAAAAAGTAATTGTCTTACCCGCTACCAGGAGAGTCACCCGCGGCTTGGCGAGGGTGATGGGGGTCCCCGAGTCTCGGCACCTTCAGTTGTCGTCCAGATGTAGGAGCTGGAAGGAGCTCCCAGGATCCTGGGAAAGGGGGTCACGTAGAGGCGCGGCACCTGTTCTCAGGGTGGGGCAATCAGACTTCCAGTTTCCTCCCTGCTGGCAAGCAGGGCAGGGGGTTGCTGGTGGACGAGGGTTAGGACATTCACTGGCCTAATGTCCTGATGCCTTGCACTTATAGCAAGGCCGCGTTGGGACTCGGGGACCTTGCGGACACCTGTTGGCATAGTGTCCTGCCTTGCCGCACTTATAGCAGGCAGGCTCCTTTTGTAGCTTTGGAGTCTGAGGGGTGTGTGCTCTCTGGTCTAGGGGTTACGACTGGGCTGTAAAGCCGCTGCTAGGAGCTGTAACTTCTGTTCAAGGCGAGCCTGCCGTCTCCTCTCTGGAGCTATAGACCTTAAAGGCTAATTTAACCAGGTCTTGTATTGGTGTCTGAGGACCATCCTCTACCTTTTGAAGTTTTTTACGAATGTCAGGAGCTGATTGAGAAATGAAATAAGACGCCAAAATGGTGGCCCCTGTGGGGGACGCTGGATCTAACTGGGTATACTGGGTTAGAACCTCAGTCAGTTTAGGGTAGAGGCTAGGATAACCTGGAGGTCATGCCAAGTTAAGTCATAGGCCTGACAAAGGTGTCTAAATTCCTTTATGTATATGGTAGGATTAGCTGAGAAATCACCTAAACGCTTCTCAATTTTGGAAAGATCGGCCAATAAAAAAGGGACATGTACTCTGACTACCCCCTCCGCCCCAGCCACCTCTCGCAAAGGCGCTAACACTGTAGGAGGGTGTGGGGCAGGAGTGGAGACATCAGCAGGGCACTTAGAGTGGGTGTGTGCAGAGACAGGAGACTCAAGACAGCCAGTTGGGGGACCCGAAGGAGGCACGGGACCGAGTGGATTACTAGAAGATAAGGAGGAGGAAGGAGGAGTCTGGGCAGGAAGGGAGGGGATGGAGAGAAGGAGTATAGGGACGAGAGCCCAAGGCCCAAAAGCCTTGTATGTAAATTTCGGACCGCTTGCCTAGCCGCTGGCAGAAATTGCTGAGGTGGATCACGCCACAGTGGAAAGGAAAATTAACCGCTTCCTCCTAAGGTCTTGTTCAAGCTGTGAGGTTTTTAAATTGGCTAGGAGGCACCCTAAGGGGGTGCTCTTTGGAAATTTGGACTGGGGGTTTCCCATTTGTTTCCTCTTTACCGACACACAATGGACACAATGGAAATGGAAGTGGATCTCTGCCTGGCTTCAAAGCGTCCTTTGGAACCAGCAGAGACAGACTGGAGGCTCTTATATTACCAATATTTTTTATATTTTTGTATTTAAAATACTATCATGTCTTGTCCCATCCACCTAATATATAATTGTTAATTTCTACTGAATATTTTAATTTTGTGTTAAAGTTGTTTTTTACTCCTATAATTCTATAGTAACCATTTAATACTTTATAACAGCTGTTGGTTGTTTTTCATTTATGTGTATGCCTGATCAGAAGACATTTCTTTATTATTTAATTTTATTTAATTACAGGTAGATGCCACTGAGAGTGAACCAAAGAGTTTTATCTTTATGAGTGAGGATGCTTTGACAAACCCACAGAAACTGATGGTTTTAATTCATGGTAGTGGTGTTGTCAGGGCAGGGCAGTGGGCTAGAAGACTTATTATAAATGAAGACCTGGACAGTGGCACACAGATACCATTTATTAAAAGAGCTGTGGCTGTAAGTACAATTTCCTGGGTTTTTTCTTTTTTTTATTTTTATATTTTGGCATTTTATAATACTGTTTTATTATATGATTTTATATTTCTTCAAAAAGTATATCCTAAGCATAATCTTATCTTCAGGTTGTTATTATTTATTTTACTTGTATGAAAAATTATTCTGCATTATTCTGAGTTACAAAAAAAAAAAACAAAGTGGCATCTTGAGTATACAGAGATTTAAATAATGTATTTTGAGTGAATTATTTTTCTAAAATATTTTTAATCCTGTGAAATGTCAAACTATCAAATGTTTATCAACATTATTGAAAATAATTCTGACAAAAATATCATGACTGCTTTTGTAACCCTTTGCCTACATAATTTGGTGAAGTTAGAAACTAAAGGAGATCTGCTGCTTTGAATTAATCTCGTGTTATTTAAAGGAAGGGTTGGAATAACTAAATTTTTTTTTTTTAGAGCCCACAGAGAAAATGCTTTAAGCATGAGACACAGACATACAGAATGGCAAAATGTAATCTTTAATGAATATTTTATTCTTATTTGCATTCAAACTTCTTAGAAATTTCTGTTTTTAAATCGTGTTCAAGATTTCTTGCAGTAGTGAAATGTTTTTCTGACGTAATATTGGCATATTTTAATGTTTGGCTGCTTTTGTTTTACCATTGCATTCATAAGTTCTATAGTGAACAGCCCAATTTTGCAAAGTATGAATTTCTTTCACGTGAGTAGTTTTTTTTTTTTTTTTTTTTTTTAGAAAAACATAAACTGATATCTTGTATAAAAGACTTTTGTAAAAAGTAAAGGAATATATGTGTCCATGTTGGCTTTATTTATTTATAAGAATTACTACATTTTTGTAAATAAAATTGGAAAGGATTTCTTTAATACGCTAATGATTACAAAAGTCAACGGTAACATGTTCTCTATTCTGTAAGTCACAAATGATATTATGAAGGCTCAGCCCAGCTCCTAAAGAACATTTTGGTTAATAGATTTTGAAACTGTTAAAATGCTGAAAGTACAATTTCTTAAGTTTAAACTATATGGTTGTTTTTTCTTTTTTCCACTTTTCATGGATAGGCAAAGAATGCAAAGATATTACTCTCGATCTGATTGCTTATTTCGATAGTGTGTATTTTAGTAGAATTGAAGTAACTAAAATAAATTGAAGTTTAGACTGAATTAACTCACATAAAATATTATGTTTAAACTGTTTCGGATTTCAGGTTTTAAATAGTTAAATGAACTTTCTCTCTGACACATTTGTTTGTAGTTAGAACAGATCCTGTCTATGTATTTTCGGAAGAACATTATATGTAAAATGTGTTCACAATTTGATGATTATTTGAAAATATAACTTAGTAAAGAAAATCAGATGCTTTCAATGTGCCGGTGCTAGGTGAAATATTTTATGTAGTTATATTGTCTCTGCTATAGATCACCTAAGCCTTTCCTATTCTGGAATATTTTATTGTTGTGTAAGGATTTTGAGGGGAAAGTCTATATGGAAAACCATGCCAAACATGTTTCTTTGAACAAACTTTCTATTGATATCCCAAACAGGAGGGAGGAAGTTTGTCAGTAACATTACAATAGTAAGTCGTTTTGTTCTTATAACCAGGAATAGTGTTTTGGGAATAACAGCATTTCACCGTCTTGAATTTTTTCTTCTTAAAAAAAAATGGCAACTCATGATTCCTTGAAAAGAAGCAACTGATTTCTAAGCATGCAGCACACATAGAAATTTTAGTTTATATATTTAATTCGCTTTATTTTTTTGAAAAAATGAATATGAACATTATTATGGTAATTTTCTTCATGGTGATTTAGAAACAGATCACTTTTAAATCTGGATAAAGTGATTTTACTACTTTGGCTTTACCTTTTCATAGTGTTTTCTTCAAGGCTTGCTCTGTGGGTGGGGAGGGGTTGGTTGAGGGAAGGATGATGGTATTTTAAGATGCAGTCAGAGGAAGACTAATAAACAGGGAATAAGAAGCCGTCCCACTCTTACTTTTTTTTTTTTAGTCAGGTTAGTTCTGCTTTTGTTTTTATTTGTTTGAACTTTTTCTAAAGCTTTATTTAAAGAAAGATTTCCAAAATTTTCAAAAAGTTAGAACCTCTGATCTATTTTTCATGGTCTGTGGGTTTTCATATCACAACTGAAGTAAATTCTGATATTTTGGGGGCCACACAATACTATCTTTACTCAGTGTTATTTATACTATTTCCTTATATTCCCTGCAGATTTTTGGTATAAGATTGAAACTCCTAAAATTGGATTCCTATCATTGTAAGGTTGAAACTTTTTTTTCAATAGTAGAGCCCTGTCTAAGTGGACTAGTTTGTGAACAGTATTAAGTTTAAATCTGTGAAGCCACTTAGGTTGAAAGGAGGGCATGGTGAATATTGGAACCACTCCCACAACAGCCCCTGAGATTTCTTCCCCAAATGCCCCAGGGCTGCACAGGTCATAGTTTGAAAATCATAGGTATTCTAATCCTTGCATTTTAGATTCTTCAGGACTTTATTATCAAAAGTATATTAAGAGTTCATGTTGGAGGAATGGTGCATATCAGATAAATCCCCACAAGTGCTTCTGAGGTTGCCATTGCTAATATTCTTGGCGTTTGATAGTCTTCATTGCATAATATGTTACCTGGAGTAAGAAACAGTATTTCACATAACCAAGTACCAATTATTCAGCCTCTGATTGTGCAGCTTTAGAGTTACTCATATTTGTTTCTTCTTTGTTGACCTTTACTCACATACACCTTTTTAGGCATTTTCACTGGTCTCTAAAAATGGGTAAAAAGCAGGCAACTCTATTCTTGCCCAAGAGGCAGTGGTAGGAGCAGCTATTGCTGTGGTCCAGTCCCAGAGTGAGCACAGGGGCCTGGCCCACTGTGACCCAGCTTCCATAGCAACCCGGGCCGGGCAGTCTCACACGTCTGAAGGTTTATTTATATTTCTCAGGCTCTAGCTCTAAGGGGAAAATGTAGAACTTGATGGCAGTTATATTTGTGAAAACAAGGATCGAGAAGTTGTAGAAACTATTTTGTAATAAAATCAGTAGAAAAGTAAAGTTTAAATTACAAAACATACTTTCAAAATACTGTCTATAAGTGATTTAGGTATTAATTTTAATAATTTCATGAGAAGTCTGATTACTTCACTAGGATAACTTTTTCCCTAATATCTCATAGATGGATTATTCAGAAGAATCTGCTATTTCCATAATTACTTAGATTATAATATTCATGCTGTTATTTTTGAGGTTTAAAAATTAATGCTATTTTTATTAATGTAATTTATACAGTTTGGCTTCCATAACATGGTGGACTGAGCTTATTAATATGAACTTCTCCCAGTAAACATGCATAAAAACAGTGAATAAAATGTAACAAAAATACTAAATACCTAGGTGTATATGAATGTTCAAAAGACAGAAAAGGAGGAGAGTGGAGGCAGAGGAAGATGGCTAAATAGAAGCCTTCACCAAATGTCCTCACTGCAAGAACACCAAGTTAAACAGCTATCCACACAGAAAAAAGCACCTTCATAAAAAACAAAAATCAGGTGAGCAGTCACAGTATCTGGTTTTAACAGTATATCACTGAAAAAGGCACTGAAGAGGGTAGGAAAGATACTCTTGAATCACTGAATCCACCCCTCCCCTGTGTTCTGGCAGCAGCAGCATGGTGTGGAGAGAGAATCTGTGCATCTGGGGGAGGAAGAGCACAGTGACTGTGGAACTCTGCATTGGAACTCAGTGCTACCCTGTCGCAGCAGAAGGCAACACCAGGCAGATCTCAGTTGACACCCATGGAGGGAGTATTTAGACTGGCCCTACCCAGAGAGGAATTGCCCATCCTAGCAATTGAAACCTGAGTTCCAGCAAGCCTTACCACCGTGAGCCAAAGTGCTCTGGGGTGCTGAATAAACTTGAAAGGCAGTGTAGGCCATAAGGACTGCAATTCTTGGGCAAGTACTGGTGCTGTGCTGTGCTGTGCTTAGAGGCAGTAGACTTAGAAAGCAAGCAAGCAAGCAAGCAATCTACTGAGATACCAGCCAGGGCAGCTAGGAGAGTCCTTGTGCACCCGTCCCCCAACCCAGGCAACACAGCTCGCAGCCAGGAGATACTCCTTCCCTCTGCTTGCAGTGCTTGAGGAGAAAAGAGGGAAGGGTAAAGAAGACTTCGTCTTGCAACTTGGATACCAGATGAGCCGCAGTAGGATATGACACTGGGCAAAGTCCTGAGGCTCCTATTCCAGACACTAGATTCCAGACAACATTTCTAGATGCATCCTGGGCTAGGAGGGAACCCACTACCTTGGAGGGAAGGACCCAGTCATTGCAGGATTCATCACCTTCTGACTAAAGAGCCCATGGGCCCTAAATAACCACCAGTGATACCAGGGAGTATGTCATGTGTCTTGGGTGAGACTCTGAGATGTGCGGCTTCAGGTGAGAGCCAATACGTTCCCAGCTGTGGTGGCACTGGTGAAAGATTCCTTCTGTTTGAGAAAAGCAGGGGGAAAAATAAAGGAGACTTCATCTTGCACCTTAGGTACTAGCTCGGCCATAGTGGTATAGAGCACCAACAGCCCTCTTAGGGTACTTGATTCTAGGCCTTGACTCTTGGGCAGTATTTCTGGACCTACTGTGGGCTAGAAGGAAGCCCACTGCCATTACAGGAGAGTTCTAGGACTGGTAGTATTCACAAGTAGACTGAAGAGCCCTTGGATCTTGAGTGAATATTGGCAGTAGCCAGACTGTATTTGCCACAGTTGTGGGGTAGTTGTGGCCACTGGAAGAAACTGCTGCTTGTGGAAAGGGGAGGGGAGAGTGGGAAGGACTTTGTCTTGTGACTCGGGTGCTCAGCCACAGCAAAATAGAAAACCGGGTAGGTTCCTAAAGTATCTGACTCTATACCCTGACCCCTGGCAGTGTCTCTGGAACCGCCCAGGGCCGGGGGGAACTCACTGCTCTGAAGAGAGGGATACAAGCCTGACTGGTTGTAGAACCATAGGACCTTGAATGGACACAGGTGGTAGCTAGACACTGGTTACGGCAGGCCATGGGTGACATGTAGTACCATACTGACTTCAGGTCTGACCCAGTGCAGTGCAACCACAGGGTACTTGTGGCAACCACAGGGTACTTGTGTCACCCTTTCCCCAGCTCAGGCAGCTCTGCACAAAGGGAGAGACTCTGGGAGAAAGTAAGACAAGAGTTTCTGCCTGGTAATCCAGAGAATTCTTCCATATCTTATCCAAAACCAACAAGGCAGTACCTCTACCAGTATGCCAGAGCCATAGCATACTAGGCTTCTGGTGACCACTAATCCAGATATGGCTGCAGGGACCAAAAACATTTAACACAATACCCAAGTGCCTTCGGATACCTGGAAAGCCTTCCCAGGAAGTAAGTGTACCAAAAAGCCTAGATTGCAAATATTACAAGAAATACATAACTCATCAATGCCCAGATACTGACAAACATCCACAGGCATCAAGACTATCCAGGAAAACATGACCTTGCCAGATGAACTAAATAATGCACCAGAGACCAATCCTGGCAAAACAGAGATATATGATATTTCAGACAGAAAATTCAAAATAGCTATGTTAAGGACACTTAAATAAACTCAAGCTAACACAGAGAAGGAATTCAGACTTCTATCAGATAAATTTAACAAAGAGATTGAAATAATAAAAAAAAGAACCTAGCAGAAATTCTGGAGTTGCAAAATGCAGTTGAAAGACTGAAGAATGTATGTTTTTTAATAGCTGAATTGATCAAGAAGAAGAAAGAATTAGTGAGCTTCAAGACAAGCTATTTATAAGGACAAAATAATATAAAAGAATGAAATGTGCCCAGAAGCCTCGAGAAAAATGCCTCCAAAGGGCAAATCTAAGAGTTATTGACCATAAAGAGGTGGTAGAGAGAAGTAGAGGTAGAAAGTTTATTCAGAAGGAAAGTAACAGAGAACTTCTGAGACCTAGAGAGAGATATTAATATCTATAACTTTATAAGAAAGTTATAGAACTCCAAGCAGATTTAACGCAAAGAAGAATACATCAAGACGTTTAATAAATTTCCATAAGTCAAGGATAAATAAATGATTCTAAAAGCAGCAAGAGAAACAGATAATATACAATGGAGCTCCAGTATTTCTGGCAGGACACTTTTCAGTTGAAACCTTATAGGCCAGGGGAGAGTGGCATGATATATTTAAAGTGCTGATGATAAAAAAACCTTTTACCCTGGAATAGTATATCTGGTGAAAATATTCTTCAGACACAAAGGAGAGAGAAATAACAACCTTCCCAGACAAACAAAAGCTGAGTGATTTTATAAACACCAGACCTGTTCTACAAGAAATGCTAAAGGAAGTCGTTCAATCTGAAAGAAAAGGAACTTAATGAGCAATAAGAAATCATCTGAAAGTACAAAACTTACTAGCAATATTAAGTACACAGGAAAACAGAATAACACCATGATTATGGTTTGTAAACTATAAATATTTTGAGCTGAAAGATGAAAAGATCAAAAATAATAACTACAACAACTTTTCAAGACACAGTATACTAAGATGTAAGTAGAAACAGCAAAAAGATAAAAAGCAGGAGGATGAGATTAAACGGCAGAACTTTTGTTAGTTTTCTCTTTGCTTTTTTGCCTGTTTATTTATACAGTCAATATTAAGTTGTCATCAGTTTAAAATAATGAGTTTTATGTTATTTGCAAGTCTCATGGTAACCTCAAATAAAAAAATACAAGATGACACATAAAATAAAAAGCAAGAAATGGAAACATACCACCAGAGAAAATCACCTTCACTAAAAGGAAGATAAGAAGGAAGAGAAGACCACAAAACAACCAGAAAACAAATAACAAAATGGCAGGAGTAAGTCCCTATTAATAATAACATTGAATATAAATGGACTAAATGCTCCAATCAAAAGATGATACAGTGGTTGAATGGATTTAAAAATAAGGCCCAGTGATCTGTTGCCTATAAGAAACACTTCAACTATAAAGACACGGACAGACAGAAAATAAAGAAATACAGAAAGATATTCCATGCCAGTGGAAACCAAAAAAGAGCAGGATTAGCTATAGTTATGTCAGACAAAATAGATTCTAAGACAAAAAACTATATAAAAAAGAAAAAGACGGTCATTATATAACTAAATGGAGTTAATTCAGCAGGAGGATATAACAATTGTAAATATACATGTCCACAACACTGGAGCACCTAGATGTGTGAAGCAAATATTATTAGAGCCAAAAGAGAGATACCCCAGTACAATAATAGCTGGAGATTTTAGCATCCTACTTTCACTATTGGACAGATCATCCGGAAAGCAGATCACCAAAGAAATATTGGATTTAATGTGCACTATAGATGAAATGGAACTAATAGATATTTACAGAAAATTTCATCCAATGGCTGCAGAATATACATTCTTTTCCTCAGCCCATGGATGATTCTCAAAGATAGACCAAATATTAGGCCACAAAACAAGTCTTAGAAAATTCAAAACATTAAAATTATATTAAGTATCTTCTCTGACCATGATGGCTTAAAACTAGAAATCAATAACAAGAGAAGTTTGGAAACTTTACAGATAGCACAGAAATTAAACAATATGCTCCCAGATGATCAGTGGGTTAATGAAGAAATTAAAAAGGAAATTAAAAAATTTCTAGAAACAATTGATAATGAAAACACAACGTACCAAAACCTATGGGATGAGTAAAAGCAGTACAGAAGGAAAGTTTAAGGCTATAAGCACCTATATCAAAAATGTAGAAAAATATCACATAAACAACTTAATGATGCATCTGAATTAAGTAGAAAAGTTAAAGAGCAAACCAAACCCAAAATTAGTACAAGAAAAGAAAAAATAAAGATAAGAGCAGAAATAAATGAAAGTAAATTGAAGAAAAGAATACAAAAGATCAATAAAATGAACTTGTTATTTTGAAAATATAAACAACATCAAACAACATTCCGTGAGAGCATGAGAAAGGGAGAGATGATTCTAATAAATTCAGAAACCAAAAAAAGAGACATTACAACTGATACCACAGAAGTTCAAAGTATCATTAGAGCTTTCTATGATCAACTATATGCCAATAAATTGGAAAACCTAAAAGAAATGGATAAATCCCTAGATACATAAAATCTACTAAGACTGAACCATAAGGAAATTGAAAACTTGAACACAGCAGTAACAAATAATGAGTTTGAAGCTGTCAGAAGTCAGCAAAGAAAGGCCCAGGACTGGATGCCTTCATTTATGCATTTTGTCAAACATTTTAAGAAGACCTGATTCCTGTCCTAGCTATTCTGAAAAATAGAGTAGTATGGAATACTTCCAGACTTGTTCTACAAGTCCAATATTACCCTGACACCAAAACCAGACAAAGACACATTAAAACACACACACACACACACACACACACAAAATACTACAGGCCAGTAATCCTGATGAACAGGGTGTAAAATTCTCAACAACAAACTAGCAAGCCAAATTTAACAACATTTTAAAAAGATCATTCATCATGGCCAAGCAGGATTTATCCCAGGGATGCTAGGATGGTTCAACATATACAAATCAAATGTGATGTATCAGCAAAATGAAGGTCAGAATACTTATAATCATTTCAATTGATGGTCAAAAAGTATTTCTTAGAGTTCATCTTTCTTTATAATAACCCATCAAGAAAACTGGGTATAGGTAGAACATACCTTTATATATACAGTATAAATGCCATATATTACAAATCCATAGCTAGTATCATACAGAATAGAAAATGTCTGAAAGCCTTTCCTCTAAGATCTGGAACACAATAGGATGCCCACTTTCATTACTGTTATTCAACATAGTACTGGAAGTCCTAGTGAAATAAGTCAGACAAGAGAAAGAAAGAAAGGGCTTCCACGTTGGAAAAGAAGAAGTCAAATTATCCATGTTGGCAAATACGAACTTATATTTGGAAAAACCTGAAGACTCCACCAAAAACTATTAATTAGAACTGGTAAACAAATTCAGTAAAGTTGTAGGATACAAAATCAACATACAAAAATCAGTAGCATATGTATATGCCAACAGTGAATAATCTGAAAAAGAAATCCAAAAGTAATCCCATGTACAAAAGCTACATATAAAATTGAGTATCTAGGAGTTTAATGTGATCAAAGAAGTGAAAGATCTCTGCTATGAGAACTATAAAACATAGATGCAAGAAACTGAAGGGTACACAAAATAATGGAAAGATATTACATATTCCTAGAGTAGAAGAAACAGTATTGCTAAAATGTCCATAGTATCCAAAGCAATCTACAAATTCAGTGCAATCCCTATCAACATACCAGTGACATTCTTCACAAAAATAGAAAGAATCATAAAATTTATGTGGAACCACAAAACAACCACAGTAGCCAGAGCTGTTCTGAGCAAAAAGAACCAAACCGGAAGAATCACATTATCTGACTTTTATAGTTATATCATAGAGCTATAGTAACCAAAATAGCATGGTGATGGCATAAAAACAGACACATCAACCAATGGAACAGAATAGAGAACCCAGAAATACATACATACATCTACAGTGAACTTATTTTTTATAAAGTTGACAAGAATATATACAATGGAGAAAGGAAAGTCTGTCAATATATTGTGCTGGGAAAACTGGCTATCCATATGCAGAAGAATGAAACTAGACCGCTATCTCTCACCATATACAAAAATCAAATAAAAATGGATTTAAAAAATTTAAGACCTCAAACTATGAAACTACTACAAGAAAACATTTAAGAAACTCTCCAGGACGTGGGACTGGGAAAATATTTCTTGAATAATACCCCATAAGCACAGGCAACCAAAGCGGAAATCGACAAACGGGATCACCTCAAGTCAAAAAGTTTCTGCCCAACAAAATAAACAATCAAGTGGAGAGACAACCCACAGAATGGAAAATAATATTTACAAACTATCCATTGGACAAAGGACTAATAACCAGAATATATAAGGAGCTCAAACAACTCAATAAGGAAAAAGAATCTGATAATCCAATTTTAAAATGCATAAAAGATCTTAATAGACTTTTCTCAGAAGGAGACATGCAGATGTCAAACAGGCATATGATAAGGCACCCAACATCATTGATCATCAGAGAAATGCAAATCAAAACTACAGTAACATGTCATCTCACCCCAGTTAAAATGGCTTTTATTTTTATTTTATTTATATACTGTTATTATTTATTTTATTTATTATTTATTTATTTATTTTTCAGACAGAGTCACGCTCTGTCGCCTAGGCTAGAGTGCTGTGACATGATCTCGGCTCACTGCAACCTCCACCTCCTGGGTTCAAGCCTCCCGAGTAGCTGGGATTACAGGCATGCACCAACATGCCAGGTTAATTTTTTGTATTTTTAGTAGAGACGGGGTTTGACCATGTTGGCCAGGCTAGTCTCGAACTCCTGACCTTGTGATCTGTCCACCTCAGCCTCCCAAAGTGCTGTGATTACAGCGTGAGCCACTGTGCCCCACGTATTTTATTTTATTTATTTTATTTTTAAAACAGAGTCTTGCTGTGTCACCCAGGCTGCAGTGCAATGGCATAAGCTTGGCTCACTGCAACCTTCACCTCCTGTGTTCACGCAATTCTTGTGCCTCAGCCTCCCAAGTAGTTGGGATTACAGATGTGCACCACCACACCTGGCTAATTTTTGAATTTTTTGTAGAGACGGGGTTTCACCATGTTGGCCAGCTGGTCTCGAACTCCTGACCTCAAGTGATCCACCCACCAAAATGGCTTTTATTTAAAAGTTAGGCAGTAACAAATGCTGGTGAGGATGTAGAGAAAAGAAAACCTTTGTACACTGTTGGTGGAAAGGTAAATTAGTACAATGACTATGGAGAACAGTTTAAAGGTTCCTCAAAAAATGAAAAAATAGATTTGTGTACGATATCTAGCAATCCCATTGCTAAGTATATACCCAAAAGGATGGAAATCAGTTTGTCGAAGAGATATCTGCACTCCCATGTTTATTGCAGCATTCTTCACAAGCTTTGGAAGCAACCTAAGTGTCAATCAACAGATAAATGGATAAGATAAAAGGGGTACGTATATGCAATGGAGTACTATTCAGCCATAGAAAAGAGTGAGATCCTGTCATTTGCAGCAACATAGATGGAACTGGAGGTCGTTATGTTAAATGAAATAATCCAGGCACAAAAAGACAAACTTCACATGTTCTCACTTATTTGAGAACAAATTCAATTTATTTATTCTCAGTAAATAAAATTGACCATTTATTGAGAGAATAAATTCTCAAATAAGTAACAGCTAAAAATTGAAAGTTTAATTCAGGGAGATAGAGAGTGGAATGATGGTTACCTGAGGCTGGGAATGATAATGGGTTGTAGGGGAGGGAGGATAGTTAATGGGTACAAAACTATAGTGAGATAGAATGAGTAAGATTTAGTATTTGGAGCACAGTAGGGTGATTGCAGTCAGTAATGTTTTATTGTACATTTAAAAAGAACTGAAAGAGTATAATTGGATTGTAACACAAAGGATAAATGCTTGAGGTGATGGACATCCCATTATTTGAGACAGAGTCTCGCTCTGTCACCAGGCTGGAGTGCAGTGGCGTGATCTCGGCTCACTGCAACCTCCGCCTCCCGGGTTCAAGCGATTCTCCTGCCTCAGCCTCCCAAGTAGCTGGGACTACAGGCATGTGCCACCATGCCCAACTAATTTTTGTACTTTTAGTAGAGATGAGGTTTCACCATGTTGGCCAGGATGGTCTTAATCTCTTGATCTTGTGATCTGCCCACCTCGGCCTCCCAAAGTGCTGGGATTACAGGCATACAATAAGTAATAACTACATCAGGCGTGAGCCTGGTGAGGGAAGTGGCTCACGCCTGATGTAGTTATTACTTATTGTATGCCTACATCAAAATATCTCATATACCCTATAAATACATACACCTAGGTACATACAAAAATTAAAAGAAAAAGAAAAGGATTTCCTAAATGCCTGAGTGTAAGAGATAGCTTACAACACAGTGGTAAATCCCTGGAAAGTATTGCAACTTCAGGGGATAGCTGGTAAGATACAAACCCAAGGCCACACATGATCTGTATCATACACACATGATCTATATCTTTGGGACTGAGAGGTGGGAGCTACAACTAAGAGCCCTGGATATAGGTAAGACCCTGGAAGTTGCCACCTTTGTAATAAAAGGATGAATAGTGGAAAGAATCAGGTCACTGCTTAGAGGTGAAATGTTTCCAGCCAGGCTTTGTGGCTAGTGCTTGTAATGCCAGCTTTTAAGAGGCTTAGGTGAGAAGATCACTTTAGCACAAGAGTTTGAGGATGCAGTGAGCTGAGATCCTGTGACTGCACCCGACCTGGGCGACAGAGTGAGACCTCATCTCTAAAATAAAACACAAAAAGTAATTCTTTTTTTTTTTTTTTTCTGGGGTTTTATATATATATATATTCATTATTATACTTTAAGTTCTAGGGTACATGTGCATAATGTGCAAGTTTGTTACATATGTATACTTGTGCCATGTTGGTGTGCTGCACCCATCAACTCGTAGGCACCCATCAACTTGTCATTTACATCAGGTATAACCCCCAATGCAATCCCTCCCCCCTCCCCCGCCATGATAGGCCCCAGTGTGTGATGTTCCTCTTCCCAAGTCCAAGTGATCTCATTGTTCAGTTCCCACCTATGAGTGAGAACATGTGGTGTTTGGCTTCCTGTTCTCGCAATAGTTTGCTGAGAATGATAGTTTCCAGCTGCATCCATGTCCTTACAAAGGACACGAACTCATCCATTTTTATGGCTGCATAGTATTCCATGGTGTATATGTGCCACATTTTTTTTTTTAATTATTATTATACTTTAAGTTCTAGGGTACATGTGCATAATGTGCGGGTTTGTTACATATGTGTACTTGTGCCATGTTGGTGTGCTGCACCCATCAACTCGTCAACACCCATCAACTCGTCATTTACATGAGGTATAACTCCTAATGCAATCCCTCCCCACTCCCCCCTCCCCGTGATAGGCCCTGGTGTGTGATGTTCCCCTTCCTGAGTCCAAGTGATCTCATTGTTCAGTTCCCACTTATGAGTGAGAATATGTGGTGTTTGGTTTTCTGTTCTTGTGATAGTTTGCTAAGAATGATGGTTTCCAGCTGCATCCATGTACCTACAAAGGACAAAAATTCATCCTTTTTTATGGCTGCATAGTATTCCATGGTATATATGTGCCACATTTTCTTAATCCAGTCTGTCACAGATGGACATTTGGGTTGATTCCAACTCTTTGCTATTGTGAATAGTGCCGCAATAAACATACATGTGCATGTGTCTTTATAGCAGCATGATTTATAATCCTTTGGGTATATACCCAGTAATGGGATGGCTGGGTCATATGGTACATCTAGTTCTAGATCCTTGAGGAATCACCATACTGTTTTCCATAATGGTTGAACTAGTTTACAATCCCACCAACAGTGTAAAAGTGTTCCTATTTCTCCACATCCTCTCTAGCACCTGTTGTTTCCTGACTTTTTAATGATCACCATTCTAACTGGTGTGAGATGGTATTTCATTGTGGTTTTGATTTGCATTTCTCTGATGCCCAGTGATGATGAGCATTTTCTCATGTGTCTGTTGACTGTATGAATGTCTTCTTTTGAGAAATGTCTGTTCATATCCTTTGCCCACTTTTTGATGGGGTTGTTTGTTTTTTGCTTGTAAATTTGAGTTCCTTGTAGGTTCTGGATATTAGCCCTTTGTCAGACGAGTAGATTGCAAAATTTTTCTCCCATTCTGTAGGTTGCCTGTTCGCTGTGATGGTAGTTTCTTTTGCTGTGCAGAAGCTCTTTAGTTTAATTAGATCCCATTTGTCAATTTTGGCTTTTGCTGCCGTTGCTTTTGGTGTTTTAGACATGAAGTCTTTGCCCATGCCTATGTCCTGAATGGTACTACCTAGGTTTTCTTCTACGATTTTTATGGTACTAGGTCTAACATTTAAGTCTCTAATCCATCTTGAATTAATTTTCGTATAAGGAGTAAGGAAAGGATCCAGTTTCATCTTTCTACTTATGGCTAGCCAATTTTCCCAGCACCATTTATTAAATAGGGAATCCTTTCCCCATTTCTTGTTTCTCTCGGGTTTGTCAAAGATCAGATGGCTGTAGATGTGTGGTATTATTTCTGAGGACTCTGTTCTGTTCCATTGGTCTATATCTCTGTTTTGGTACCAATACCATGCTGTTTTGGTTACTGTAGCCTTGTAGTATAGTTTGAAGTCAGGTAGCGTGATGCCTCCAGCTTTGTTCTTTTGACTTAGGATTGTCTTGGCAATGCGGGCTCGTTTTTGGTTCCATATGAACTTTAAAGCAGTTTTTTCCAATTCTGTGAAGAAACTCATTGGTAGCTTGATGGGGATGGCATTGAATCTATAAATGACCTTGGGCAGTATGGCCATTTTCACGATATTGATTCTTCCTATCCATGAGCATGGTATGCTCTTCCGTTTGTTTGTGTCCTCTTTTATTTCACTGAGCAGTGGTTTGTAGTTCTCCTTGAAGAGGTCCTTTACATCCCTTGTAAGTTGGATTCCTAGGTATTTTATTCTCTTTGAAGCAATTGTGAATGGACGTTCATTCATGATTTCACTCTCTGTTTGTCTGTTACTGGTGTATAAGAATGCTTGTGATTTTTGCACATTAATTTTGTATCCTGAGACTTTGCAGAAGTTGCTTATCAGCTTAAGGAGATTTTGGGCTGAGACGATGGGGTTTTCTAAATATACAATCATGTCATCTGCAAACAGGGACAATTTGACTTCTTCTTTTCCTAACTGAATACCCTTGATTTCTTTCTCTTGACTGATTGCCCTAACCAGAACTTCCAACACTATGTTGAATAGGAGTGGTGAGAGAGGGCATCCCTGTCTTGTGCCAGTTTTCAAAGGAAATTTTTCCAGTTTTTGCCCATTCATTATGATATTGGCTAATATCATATGATCCATTCAGTATGATATTGGCTAAGCTTTTTGATGTGCTGCTGAATCCGGTTTGCCAGTATTTTATTGAGGATTTTTGCATCGATGTTCATCAGGGATATTGGTCTAAAATTGTCTTTTTCTGTTATGTCTCTGTCAGGCTTTGGTATTAGGATGATGTTGGCCTCATAAAAGGAGTTAGGGAGGATTCCCTCTTTTTCTGTTGATTGGAATAGTTTCAGAAGGAATGGTAGCAGCTCCTCCTTGTACCTCTGGTAGAATTCAGCTGTGAATCCATCTGGTCCTGGACTTTTTTTGATTGGTAGGCTATTAATTATTGCCTGCTATTGGTCTATTCAGGGTTTCAACTTCTTCCTGGTTTAGTCTTGGGAGAGTATAAGTGTGCAGGAAATTATCCATTTCTTCTAGATTTTCTAGTTGATTTGCGTAGAGATGTATATACTATTCTCTAATGGTAGTTTGTATTTCTGTGGGGTTGGTGGTGATATCCCCTTTATCATTTTTTATTGCGTCTATTTGATTCTTCTCTCTTTTCTTCTTTATTAGTCTTGCTAGCGGTCTGTCAATTTTGTTGATCTTTTCAAAAAACCAACTCCTGGATTCATTGATTTTTTGGAGAGTTTTTTGTGTCCCTATCTCCTTCAGTTCTGCTCTGATCTTAGTTATTTCTTGCCTTCTGCTAGCTTTTTAATGTGTTTGCTCTTGCCTCTCTAGTTCTTTTAATTGTGATGTTAGAGTGTCAATTTTAGATCTTTCCAGCTTTCTCTTGTGGGCATTTAGTGCTATAAATTTCCCTCTACACACTGCTTTAAATGTGTCCCAGAGATTCTGGTATGTTGTATCTTTGTTCTCATTGGATTCAAAGAACATCTTTATTTCTGCCTTTATTTCGTTATGTACCCTGTAGTCATTCAAGAGCAGGTTGTTCAGTTTCCATGTAGTTGAGCGGTTTTGATTGAGTTTCTTACTTCTGAGTTCTAGTTTGATTGCACTGTGGTCTGAGAGATAGTTTGTTATAATTTCTGTTCTTGTACATTTGCTGAGGAGTGCTTTACTTCCAATTATGTGGTCAATTTTGGAATAAGTGTGATGTGGTGCTGAGAAGAATGTATATTCTGTTGATTTGGGGTGGAGAGTTCTGTAGATGTCTATTAGGTCTGGTTGCTGCAGAGATGAGTTCAATTGTTGGATATCCTTGTTAACTTTCTGTCTCGTTGATCTGTCTAATGTTGACAGTGGGGTGTTGAAATCTCTCATTGTTATTGTATGGGAGTCTAAGTCCCTTTGTAAGTCTCTAAGGACTTGCTTTATGAATCTGGGTGCTCCTGTATTGGGTGCATATATATTTAGGATAGTTAGCTATTCCTGTTGAATTGATCCCTTTACCGTTATGTTGTGGCCTTCTTTGTCTCTTTCGATCTTTGATGGTTTAAAGTCTGTTTTATCAGAGACTAGTATTGCAACTCCTGCTTTTTTTTTTTCTCCATTTGCTTGGTAGATCTTCCTCCATCCCTTTATTTTGAGCCTATGTATGTCTCTGCATGTGAGATGGGTCTCCTGAATACAGCAGACTGATGGGTCTTGACTCTTTATCCAGTTTGCCAGTCTGTGTCTTTTAATTGGAGCATTTAGTCCATTTACATTTAAGGTTAATATTGTTATGTGTGAACTTGATCCTGCCTTTATGATAATAACTGGTTATTTTGCTCGTTAGTTGATGCAGTTTCTTCCTAGCCTCAATGGTCTTTACATTTTGGCACGTTTTTGCAATGGCTGGTAGTGGTTGTTCCTTCCCATGTTTAGAGCTTCCTTCAGGGTCTCTTGTAAGGCAGGCCTGGTGGTGACAAAATCTCTAAGCATTTGCTTATCTGTAAAGGATTTTATTTCTCCTTCACTTATGAAACTTAGTTTGGCTGGATATGAAATTCTGGGTTTAAAATTCTTTTCTTTAAGAACGTTGAATATTGGCCCCCACTCTCTTCTGGCTTGGACAGTTTCTGCCGAGAGATCTGCTATTAGTCTGATGGGCTTCCCTTTGCGGGTAACCCGTCCTTTCTCTCTGGCTGCCCTTAAGATTTTTTCCTTCATTTCAACTTTGGTGAATCTGGCAATTATGTGTCTTGGAGTTGCTCTTCTTCAGGAGTATCTTTGTGGCGTTCTCTGTATTTCCTGAATTTGAATGTTGACCTGCCCTACTAGGTTGGGGAAGTTCTCCTGGATGATATCCTGAAGAGTGTTTTCCAACTTGGTTCCATTTTCCCCCTCACTTTCAGGCACCCCAATCAGACGTAGATTTGGTCTTTTTACTTAATGCCATACTTCTTGCAGGCTTTGTTCATTTCTTTTTCTTCTTTTTTCTTTAGACTTCTCTTCTCGCTTCATTTCATTCATTTGATCCTCAATCTCTGATACTCTTTCTTCCAGTTGATCGAGTCAGTTACTGAAGCTTGTGCATTTGTCACGTATTTCTCGTGTCATGGTTTTCATCTCTGTCATTTCGTTTATGACCTTCTCTGCCTTAATTATTCTAGTTATCAATTCTTCCACTCTTTTTTCAAAATTTTTAGTTTCTTTGCGCTGTGTACGTAATTCCTCCTTTAGCTGTGAGAAGTTTGATGGACTGAAGCCTTCTTCTCTCATCTCGTCAAAGTCATTCTCTGTCCAGGTTTGATTCGTTGCTGACGATGAGCTGCGCTCCTTTGCAGGGGGAGATGCGCTCTTATTTTTTGAATTTCCAGCTTTTCTGCCCTGCTTTTTCCCCATCTTTGTGGTTTTATCTGCCTCTGGTCGTTGATGATGGTGACATACTGATGGGGTTTTATTGTAGGTGTCCTTCCTGTTTTATAGTTTCCCTTCTAACAGTCAGGACCCTCAGCTGTAGGTCTGTTGGAGATTGCTTGAGGTCTACTCCAGACCCTGTTTGCCTAGGTATCAGTAGCAGAGGTTGCAGAAGATAGAATATTTCTGAACAGCGAGTGTACCTGTCTGATTCTTACTTTGGAAGCTTCCTCTCAGGGGTGTACTCCACCCTGTGAGGTGTGGGGTGTCAGACTGCCCCTAGTGGGGGATGTCTCCCAGTTAGGCTACTCAGGGGTCAGGGACTCACTTGAGCAGGTAGTCTGTCCCTTCTCAGATCTCAACTTCAGTGTTGGGAGATCCACTGCTCTCTTCTAAGCTATCAGACAGAGTCATTTGCGTCTGCAGAGGTTTTTGCTGCTTTTGTTGTTGTTGTTGTTGTTGTTGTTTAGCTGTGCCCTGTCCCCAGAGGTGGAGTCTACCAAAAAGTAATTCTTAAAAGGAGGTTTCTTTGCTAAAGGTACCAGGTAGGGTAAATAAACAACTTCTCTTGGGAAATAGGAGACCCAGACCCTAACCCACAAGTGGATTTGGATTTGCAGTTTGAATTTAGATGACACACTTAGTGTGAAAATCTTAAACACTGTAATTAATATACAAATGAATTCTGGACCAATGAAACCTTTGGGGCACCTGGCAGAAGCAATCGTAATACTGCCATATAGGAACACTTTACAACCTAGAATAAATCCCTACTGAAGATGAACTAAGTCAGAAACTACAAATTATATGAAGAAATGATCCATCACAAGAAAAGTTAGATCATGAAACTATCATAGTTCAAAAGAGAATTAGTAAATTGAAAGCTATAGTTAAGGAAGACAGTATGCATAATATAGCACAGAGGAAATGAGAAAACATGACAGATTAAAAAGTCATGGAAAATAGAATAACATATAATACTCTTCTATCAGATGTTTCAGAGAAACAACAGAAAAAAATAGGAGAAAAGCATGTTTTAGTGGTTGAATGTTTTTGAGACTAAAAACATAAATCATGTTGTTGAAGAAGTATGGCATATCTAAGGCAAGATAAATGAAAATAAATGTATATTTAAATATATTGGAATAAAACTGTGATTCATGCATATAATTTTAAAAATCAAGTAAATCCAAGACATAGTATCAAAATGTGTTATCTTTTCCTAATCCTTCCCTACCTGTTAATCCTGTTCCTTAGATGTAATCATTTTCAATACATTTTGGTTTTATTTATACTTATTTTATCCATATTTTAAAATTATAGTGCTGTCTTTTGATTTATCATTCACTTTCTGTTATGGTAGAATCATTAATCAAGCTTTACAATACTACTACAACCTTAATATTGCTAATGCCTGATCCGGATAATTAATATGATTGCTTTTCATTTTTGATACAATATATTTGTTTTCATGGAATTAATAATTTTCTATTTTTTAATTTTTTCTGTATTATTAATTCAGGTCTCCATTGGTCTCAATAATTTTTGACATGATTAAACCTATCAGATAATCTCATAGTTTCATGTTCTTCCTCTGGACTATTCTCTTTTGAAACTGTGTGGACTCTGTTTCAATCTTGACTGGTCCCTTTCTAAGCCTGCTTACCTGTGTATTATCCTGGGTTTCCCTTTAGTTTCTCTCTTGTCTTTGAACTTCTGTCTCCTGTATCTAATGATCTGTGCTTTCTTGATATATGCCCTCATTTTGTTGGAGCCATCAAATGGAAAATAAGTTTTTGAACCCTTGCATTTCTGAAAAATGCCTTCAGTCTACTTGTTCACTTCATTTTAAAGATTCAAAAGACATAGAATTCCAGGTAGAAAATATTTTTATTGAAATTTGAAGGATTTGTTTCATTGTCTTCTAGTTTCCAGTGTTTCCATTTGAAAGTCTTGAAACCATTTAGCCTTAAATCCTTTTGTTCCACTCTATGTAAGCCCTGATGTTTAGAAGTGAATCATACTGCTTTTAAGAAATTTCCTGAGTCTTGGTGTTTTGTTTCATTATTTGTTTCATTGTTTGGCACTTGGTGGTTTCTTTCCATTTATATTGTTCACTTGTGATCCTTAGTTTTGGGAAACTTTTTTTGTGTTGTTTCTTGATAATTTTACACTTCTCTATTTAGCTCTTATGTCGTTTTGAGTTACTGGAATGAGTCTTTATCTTTTCCATTCTTTCTTATTTTTATTCTATATTTCCAGTCATTTCTGGGAGATTGCCTACTTTTTCTTTTAAACATTCCATGGAATTTTCAAAGTTTTTCAATCATATTTTGAAATGGAGCTCTTTTTAGAAATCATTATGCAGATTTCTGATTAGTACACCTGATTTGAGCTTTGTGTCTCTCTTCTATGCTTTAATGTCCCATAGTCTAGTAGTCTAGTCCTTCTTTAAATTACATTTCTTTTTTTTTTTTTTTTTGAGACGGAATCTTGCTCTGTCGCCCAGGCTGTAGTCCAGTGGTGCGATCTCAGCTCACTTCAACCTCCACCTTCCAGGTTCAAGCAGTTCTGCCTGCCTCAGCCTCTCAAGGATTACAGGCACCTGCCACCATGCCTGGCGAATTTTTGTATATTTAATAGAGGCAGGGTTTCACCATGGTGGCCAGGCTGGTCTTGAACTCCTGACCTCAGGTCATCCATCTACCTTAGCCTCTGGAAGTTCTGGGATTACAGGAGTGAGCCACCGCAACTGGCCTATAGATTGCATTTCTTCAAAGGAAAAATCTCTTGTCTCTTACAGTGCTGGCCACACTTGTCAGATTATGACCTGGTGTTTGGTTTTCTGGTGTCTTTTTTTTTTTTTGGAGAGTAGGGTAACTGTACCTTACTTGAACTTATAACTAAAGCCCTTGTTTTTAGCGTCATGGCCTACCCTTACATTCCAAGATTTTCCAAGAGAACTGGTGCCCCAATTTCTGAGTATTTCTGGACTTCTCTGGGTGAGTTGGCTTACTTTTAGTCATTTTCTCCCTCTGGAGGCACTGAAGTTTGAATTTGTGCTGTAATGCCAAGCCAGTACCTACTCCTTCATCAACTTAGTCTTCTACAAATATATACAGAGGTGACATCTGTATCCTCCATTTTCTCTTCTACCATTTGTTTTGTCCTGATGTGTGAATACCACCCCTCTTTTTTTGTTTTCATCTCTTTCTGTCTTTCATTCTTTTGTTCTTTCATTCTTCTCTTCTTCCCCTTCTTTCCCTCCTTTTCTCCCTCCTCCCTTCCCCTTCTGTCCCCTCCCCTCCTCTCCCATCCTCACCCCTCCCCTCCCCTCCCCTCTCCTGCCCTCTCCTCTCCTCTTTTTGTGAGGCAGAGTATCACACAGGCTGAAGTTCAGTGGCATGATCATGGCTCACGGCAGCCTTGACCTCCTGGGCTCAGGTGGTCCTCCCACCTCATTCTGCTGAGTACTTGAGAGTGTAGGCATACTTTTATTTATTTATTTATTTATTTTGGTGAGATGGGGTCCTACTATGTTGGCTAGACTGGTCTCAAACTCCTGAGCTCAAGCAATCCTCCTGCATCAGTCTTACATGTCTGGCTTTTCTTTTTTTTCAATGAGATTTTAGTGACATTTATGGCAGGAATAGAGATAATCAAAAGAATTCAGTGTAACATTTTAATTAAATATTTTTTTAACCTGGCCATTCCAGTGACAGGTAGTTTACTTTACAACTTGTATCTTTTTAAAACCAATAATGTTTGTTAGCCTCAAAGATAATCTCCTTATGTAGCAATATTCATCACACTAGAAAATTTTAGGATCTTCTACTAGAAATTATTAAAATTTAATGAAACTGAAGACTACCTAAACTGTTACTTGACTATGATGTGAATTGAATGCTTTGAAAGTTGAGTTAGAGTTTTTTAGTTTCTAAATCATGTCTGTTTTCATAAGCTATGGCTTAACTTTTCTATTCTGGCCATTGACTTTTTGATTCTTTTCATTTCATTTTGAATTTCCCCCCCTTTTTTGATGAATAAATTTGAAAAGCTGATTGAATACAGGATTAAGAATTTTTTTCACAGCTTGGAGCCATTATAGATGGTTATCTAGAATATGGTGTGACATTTTTCAGTAATTTCAGTAATAAACTTTTAGTTAACACCTTCTTAACTACAGCCCTCAACTCTCAGTCTTCAAAGTAAATACTGCAAGATCTTTCTATTTCAGCGTAAGTATTTGACAAACTTGATGACAGGAAGATTTTAACAGGGTTATAATGGATACCTATGCCTAGTAGATAATAATAAGAAAAGTACTATATTAATATCGATCATGGTTATTCTTAAGAACAGTAATGCCATCTAGCTGCTTATGAGAAATTATTTAATATTTATGTAGTCTAAACAGAGTATAGAGAGTATGGCAAAAGATTCTTGTTTAAGGGCTCAGAGAAAAAAATATGAAAATTACTTGGCACTTTTAAACATACCTTTGTTCAAATGACTTACAGACTTCGAAGCTTTTTTTGATAGTCATTGAAAGTATTTGTGAAAATTAAATACTTATTAAAACAAGGCACCATTCTTCAACATATCAGATTGGCAAATTGTAAATTACCTGGTAATAAATTGATAATATCATGTTTAAATATTAGTGAAAATGTAAATTGGAGTAATCATTTTAGATGGCAGGTTAGGAATATCTTCCAAAATTTAACATGTATACTAATCTTTGACCTTAAATTTCATTTGTAAGTATGTACATGAGAGCAGTGCACAAAATATACATAGGGATGCTCATAACAGCAGTTCGTAATAACACAAAAAATTCTAACCACCTAAACATCCACCAGTAGGGAACTATTTGATTTAATGATGGCATACTCATATCGTAGAAGACTATAGTTATTAAAAATAGCAAGTTGTATGTGTATGTATGTATGTTCATAATTCTGGAATGATGTCTAAGAGTTAGCAGATAAAAACAGAAAGATGAGCTAATTTGTTTAAAAAGTACGCTTTTACATGTTTACATCTACATCTACATACATGCATGGATGCACATTAATGTTCCTGGAAGTTTATGCAAGAAACCACAAAGTTTCTTCTTTTAGATTTCAATTTCAATTTTTCTCTTTGTTTTATTTTTTCTTTGAGTAGGTTTTACTTTTATATTTAAAAAGATATTATTTTTATAATTAAAATAGTTTAGTCATGAAATATGATTATTGTGATCTTGTAGTTACTGACTTAACTATTTCTAAGTGAACTTAACATGTAATAAATGTTTGAGTATAAAACTGCAAGCAACTCCTTTGAATGATTATTGAGTTTTTCTTTTTCCCTTAAAGAGTGGTTGAATTTAAGCCACTGAACTTTATATTTCAAAAAAAAGTTTTGTTAATAAACACAGTTTTTTTCTTATTTGAAATGTAAGACTTCTAAATGATAAATTGAAGCTAAGATCACTAATTCTAAATTTTAAAAGTAAACTTTGAGAGAAAATGTAAATTAAAGAAAATATGTTTTTACATTAGAGACTTCATAAAAGATTGTTGAAGCCAAAAATTCCAGAAAAGGTTAAAAGCTTAGCACATTACTGAACTGACAAGGTATATGAGGCCACCCAACCCCATGCCAGCAAAGTAAACAATGAGATGACAGCTCTAGTGTTTGGAGAGAGGTTGTTAACGACAGATTATTCCTTTATGATTTCAACTCTTGACAGAAGACAGGTCTGCTTGTTGCATCATGGCAGATATATCATTACCTTCTGGCCCTGTCATGACTGAACGGGGTAGAGGGGGGAGAAACTATGTTCAGTTTTGAAAATCCAATTACTTTCTGGAATTTTGGTCACTGTTTCTGAGATAGATATGATAAGCCATTCTGTAATAGCTCTTTGCATCTCGATTATCTCTAGTACTGAACTAATTAACTAATAAAGGATATGCTTAAGTTCTTTCTATGGTCAAGTGAAGAGTAATCTGTGATAGTATAGAGGACTTTGATATTCTGACATCATCCTAAGAAAAATGTTACAAGGTCTCTTATGCCTAATATCTATCTATTCCTCTACCTGTGTCTGTACCTGGTTTCAAATAATTTTCACAGCCAACCTAGCTCTTTTCACTAAAAAGAGGAAAGACACTGAATTTTAAAACAATTAGATATTATTTTTACATGAAAAATATTGGTTAAAATTATAATTTGGCCTTTGTATTTTTCAATGACATGCATATTTGAATTCTGTTTTTTCTTGACTACCTAAGAAGTGACTCTGGAGACTTAGAAAGAGAAAGAAAGGGTGTAGGTTTTTGAAAGTACGTCAAAAGCCTTGGGGTTTGTGTATGATCAGAATTTCAATGGAGGTTGAAATGAGTTTAAATGCATAGAAGGCGAACATAAAAATCTTGTTTAATTTCTGTCGTGTTGTTCTTTTTTGAGTCACTCTGATGTCTTTTTCAAATCTGCTTTTCTCTTGAGCTTTGTGCTACCATATCCATGATCTGGATTTTTTTTTTTTTTATCCTTTTTATTTTGCTTTAAATGTCGATCCCTTTTCTATGGTCCTTCCTTTAATCAACTGAAGCAATCTGAATTGCTGAATCAGAGCTGTTTTGGGAGTGAGAGAGTGTGTAACATTGTGCAGGGTGAGATTTTCTGAGTAGAAGGTAACACTTCCTGCAGTTATAATCAATGCTTTGGACACTTTCAAGGAACAGAGAAGCCGTGACTTGCTCCAGGGTTAAACTTTTAATATAACTTCCCTAGAGAAAAGTGTCATCAATAAATGGAATAATTAGTTGACAATTCTTGAGTAGTCTAGGTTTAAATTCAAAACATTAAAGATAGGTGAGGATTGTATTTCTCACTGTACTTGTGGTTTCTGGTGGTTTTAGCCTTTATATTTTTATATTAAACATTATTTTAAAAACTCATTTATTTCCATTAGTTATCAGCTTATCCCCTGAGTTTCTTTAATTTGAGAAGAACTAAAGTAGAAAGAATGTTAGCTTTCAGTAGTAGGAAATAGTCTAAACTTGAAATAACTGAGACACTAAGCTATAAAGTAGGTAATTTGTTTATGAAAGTGTAGTTTACACTGTAGGCTTAAATTAACAAGACTTAGATTAAATGTATTGTATTTATATAATCAGTAAAATAAGATATTTTAAAGAAAATAATGTCATGTGAACTTAAGAGTAAATAATAGCGTCCTCAGGAATTGCTCAATATGCTTCTGATACTATTTTCTTCTGATATTCTGATATTGTTTGATTTTATTCAACTGTTTAATTGATATAAATAAAAGGAATTTTAAAAATATTAATTTCACTATAAATTGCCTATTTCAATACATATTAGAAATTTGAACTAATACCTAATTATAAGTTAAAGATTTAATATGAAAAAGACATATCTACTAATTATTTATTTACAATGTGACATCCTTAAATTAAGACAGAATTTCAACAGTGGTTCCTGGATAGTAACATAACAATATTTTAATTTTTTATCCAGAATGTATAATCTTTTGTTTTTCTAGACAGAAAATAAATCATGACTAAAATTTGTAGTGAAGTGTGAGAATTAGGTAGAATACAATTGGTGTACTTTACCTATTTAGAATCATGTACTTTCGTTATTTTAAAATGAATACCCTATTACCAGTTTACTCCAAATGTAAACATAACTTGTAACCTTGTACTAATAAGTATGCATTCAGATGTCAACAATCTTAAAATATGTTTTGTTGCTTTGTGTTTATGATTCTTATTGGAAAGATGGTACCATGTTTATGAAATGGCTGTGCAGGAATGAGTATGCTTCAGGAAGATTGAACCTTTTGGAAGAAGACTAGTTAATAATGAAGAGCACAGATAGTGTGTTAGGTATATACACTCTGCGTTTAAAAAAACTGATATAGTTTCAAGGCCATTCACATTTGACTTTATAAGATCATAAGATTTAATCCATATTAGGTTAGGACTGCCATGTAGAAATGGTATAGCATAGCAAACTATTACATTTTGTTACCTACAGTATAACTTATGATGAATGTACATGCTATAACTTAAATTCTCAATGAAAATAAGTTAGTTCACAATATATTATTTTATAAATGAAAACTACAGAATAAAATATTAATGGCACTGAAGAAAATTAACATTTGTAAGAAGGTCTCATTTGGCTTTTTATTTCCGCAGTAATATAGTGGTAATAATAAGTGGTATAAATATTTCTCCAAAAGAAACTTATTTTAAAAATTTGGGAAAATACTGTTAAGTAGGCCATACAGCTTTGCTTTTCCATTTGATAATGAAAACCGTTCCTTTTGTAATAATTTTCAGTTCTCCCATATTTCATAGTGGTACTGAGGTTTAGCCATTTTAAAATAATTCTTTTAAATTCTTATCTTTATGGTTATATATGTAGATTGAAACCTTAGTTTAGAAAAAAGGACACAACTTAAGATATGAAATTATATCTTTATGCATTTATGTATTTCTATTATGGTGCAGTGTGAACATAGGGTGTTAAATAACAATAATAAGGATCAATTTATTTCTTAATTATTAAAATACTTATTTGGAAACATTCATGATTACACACATATACACAAACATACATGCCTACATGTGTGCATGTTAAAATTCCCAATTGGTAACCTTGTGGGTTTGATATTTAAAAAAAACAACAACATTATTTGAAAGACTTGCCAGTTCTGTTGGGGAATAAGTACTTGCTTATTCATACCATGAGCTGCATATTTGAATAAAATTGTCTTTTCTTACAATGAATTGGTCTTGAAAATATTTAAGAGAACATTTATCCAGAGAAGCAGATGCCAAGAATATTTTTAAACTTTCTTAAGGAAAGTTTAATGTACTTCTTAGTTTGCATTTTCTGATAGTAAGAAATTGTCTTTTCATTAAACTTTTCAGGCACAATTAGTTGGTATTGTAATGGCTTAAAAAGGTATTGGCTTTTTGAACTGTGTGTGTTGTTTGTGATCAAAACTTAAAGAAGTTAAATTCTTCTGTCAGAACAAACTTAAGGTATTGGTAATTGCCTTTTTTCCTGTAAATTAACAAATTATAACATCAAAGCTTGTATAGCAAGGTATGTAGTCGGTCATTTGCTGCTTGCAGGCATTTTCTCTCTCTCCAGAATGCATTTGTTTAGTTTCTCTCACTTTCTGCCTGTGGCACTGTATGCTGAAATTCAGACTTACTCTTTCCCTCCATGGAATCTCTTGAGTGGAGGATAACTTATACAAAATTAATAAATGGTGTTGCTTTTTCATGCTTGCTTATCCAAGGCAATTTGCAGCGTTCACTTTAGACAAAAAAATTGGGTTGCGTAGGAAGCACTTAACAATATATTAAATTTAAAGCTATGAGCTGGTTTTAAAAATAAAATGTATTTTGAGATAGTCAATACTACATAAACAATTAAAATAGTGACGCAATAGTTTCTCAGTACTCTTCTATTTACTATTTTGGTGTAATAAAATCAGAAAATTTAATCTTGAAATGAAAAACTGGCGTAGTATTTTGTTTTTTATGATTAAATGAATTAGTTCATTTAACCAGAGAGAGTTTGCTTATTTGAATTTGCCTATTAGATATTTAATTTTTACTCTTCAAGTAAATTATTTGCTTAAGCATTTTGTTGTAACACATTTCAGAAACAATTTTCTTAGGTGAGAGAAAAATTGGCATGAATGATGTTAATGTGTTGTATTTTTCATGATGCTCAAATCTGTAGAAATGTCACAGAGCAGTGGAATTTAAGATTACTTTTGAAAAGAGACTACATTTGGCCCTCTGTTTCCATGGGTTTTGCATCTGTGGGTTCCACAACCATGGATTATCCACCCATGGGTTAAAAATACTCAAAAAAAAAATTTTTTTTTTCATGAAATGTTGCGTCTGTACTAAATATATACAGACTTTTTTCCTTGTCATTATTCCCTAAACAATATAGTATAACAACTGTTTACATTGTTTTGGGTATTATAAGTAACATAGAGATGATTTAAAGAATACAGAAGGATATGTGTAGGCTATATGCAAATACTACACCATTTTATATAAGGCACTTGAGCATCCATTGATTTTGATATCTGTAGAGGGAAACAATTCCCCATGGATATTGAGGGATACCTGCATACACACACACACACACACACACACACACACAATTATATGTATACCCCATGGATATTGAGGGATGACACACTCTCTCTCTCTTTTTTTGATACGGAGTGTCCCTCTGTCATGAGGCTAGAGTGCAATGGTGCAATCTCGGCTCACTGCAACCTCTGCCTCCCGGGTTCAAGCAATTCTCCTGCCTCAGCCTCCTGAGTAGCTGGAGCTACAGGCACACGCCACCATGCCCTGCTGATTTTTTTTGTGTGTGTGCGTATTTTTTTTTTTTTTTTTTAGTAGACACGGGGTTTCACCATGTTGGCCAGAATTAACCTCGTGATCTACCCACCTCGGCCTCCCAAAGTGCTGGGATTACAGGTATGAGCCACGGCGGCCAGCCCACGCACACACTCTCTCTCTCTTTCTCTCTAACCCTCCTCCTCCCCCCCACACACAGATACAGGCACACATGTACACAATTGGATATTCCCTTTGTTTTTTAATCCCTGAGAACCTTTTATGTTATCTTTGCTCATATTCAACCTTTATAATGTAAAAAATGTAGCAGTTGAGTGGTTAAGACTATTTCCAGATTGACATTTTGGGATTGAAAACAAACACAACAACTGGTGATCACTTGTGCTATATAGTTTTGATTAAAACATGGTCAAGACTGGGTATATTAAAATTTTTGTTTCCCAAAGTGACATTTCTCTTTTGCAGCTTCTGAAAACAGAAGGCATAGGTAGAATTATGGTCATAAAAAGGTTTAAAAGAAAGAATATAATTATGATGCAAAGTATTCATCTGTTTTCATAGTATGCAATATATAGTAATTGTATATTAATTACCACTTGGCAGTGGCCATACTCAACAATTACACTTTTTTGTTTACTTCTAAATAACATTAATTATTATTTGCAAATTAATTTTTATCGCTGAAAAATTGCTATTGATAACTGTATTCAGACATTTTCTGAGAGTAAAATTTACTGGTTGATGGTATAACAAATTTTTTCTTGAGACATCCTTATCCCTTACTGAGCATTGCTCCTCCCTTTACTTTAGATTACAAGAATCCAAAGGCAGAGAACAAAATGAATTTCATAAACCTTTTCATAAAACTTTTCAAGTTCTGCATAGACCTCCATAATCTGTCACTCTGTATTCTAGCAATCACAAATTTTGAATGGGGAAATTTTTTTCTTAAGAGAGGAAATACCCACTTAGAAGTATTAACAAAGAGAAAATTTCAATTAAAATAATGTGTAATATTCTGTAGTTTTAAGAAAGAACAAAATGAGTTTTCATCTTTCTTATTGTAAAAACAAAAATTTTAATTGGTTTAAATTTAACTATTTGTTAAATATTCAGTTTAACTATTTGTTACTACTTCTAGACATACTTTTAGTATACCATGTTCAAGCATGATAAAAATACTCAAAGTCTATTAACTTTTTATTACTCAAGAGAAGTACCAATTTAAGGAATTATTATTCAAATGAAATTCTATTCAAATGAAGACTTAATGGACTAGCCCTTGATTTTCCTGTTTGAGTTTACCAACATTTTCCCTTTCATTCTTTTCTTTTTCTGCCATATTGAAGCTAATAGACTTGTAAAAAAACACAAAATAACGGCATCATAAAAAAATCCTATATTATTTTGAACTCAGATTCCATTGTCTTTGAATGGAGTCTTACATATGAATAAAATGAATTTTTATTTCTTATGAGATGTGAAATATTATATTTTGTGAAATTTTTGGATAACTGGTACTTTGCATTATGAAGATTCTCTGTGGACATAATTAACAGTAGAACATATGCATTGAGTTGTTCAGTACACTGCTGTTTACCTGGAACAATGGTGGTTATCATTAACTCACATTTTGGCCCCTGCCTACCTCTCCAAACTCATACATCACCATCAATATCTCTCTATTCCCCTACATTAAACCCTTTAGCAGTACTTAAAATGTGCATGCCCATAAGTATGTCATGCTTCCTCTATGCTTTGTACATGCCTTTATGCTTTGTACGTGCTGTTCCATCTACCAACACACACACCATCACTACATTTACCATAATTATTGGCCCCCTAAATCTACCTTCAACTCTATGTTTGCCCAAAATTCCCTTCATATGCTTGGATACCATCTCATCAAGGAAACTTTTCCTGCTCCAGTTGACTGGGTTAGGTCCCCTCTGTGTTTTCCTGTAGTAGTATAATCTTTTTTTATTTTCCGTTAAAAATATTATTTTAATAGGTGTTTGGGGAACAGGTGGTGTTTGGTTACATAAATATGTTTTGTAGTGGAATTTTTGATATTTTGGTGCACCCATCACCCAAGCAGTGTACACTGTACCCAATGTGTAGTCTTTTATCCCTCACCCCCCCTCCCATCCTTTCCCCCAAGCCCCAAGTCTCCAAAGTCCATTGCATCATTCTTATGCCTCCTCATAGCTTAGCTCCCACTTATGAGTGAGAACATACGATGTTTGATTTTCCGTTCCTGAGTCACTTCACTTAGAATTATGTGAAATATGCAGCAACCAATTCCATCCAGGTTGCTGCAAATGCCATTTTTTTTTTTCCTTTTTATGGTTGTCACTCCAGTTTTTTTAAACAGTAAGGAAGGACCATTTCTTATGCTATGAACAAGAAGTCCAGAGCAGGTTAATTTAAAGATGCAACAATTTCATCAAATATTCCACTCTTTCCCACTGAGTATGGCTGTCTTTGACATGTTGGCTTTCTCCTCTTGGTTACAAAATGGGTGCAGGATAGCAGGGATCATATTCTGACAGGCCAAAGCACAGTATTAAAAGAGGGGCTATCTTTACTTGTCTCTTTAAGAGTGAAGAAACCTTTGCAGAGGGCCTCCAGTTGGCTTCCCTTCACACATCATTGGCCAGATCACACACATGTCCATATCTAACCCAACTACAGGCAAAGAGATTAGGCCCATAATGTTTACCTAAGACCACTTAGGATGTTCACTGGGGAGGACCTAGAAATGGGTCATTCCTTCAGTTTGCATGAAAGAAGGAAAACAAAATAAGACCTCTGCTAATAGAATGGGAAAATGGTTGTTGTGTAGGCAACTACCTGTGTTAGTTGTTTTTAGTCTTCTTTTTCAAAATCATCTCAGTTATCCTTCATGTATTTTCTTAATCTAAATTTGAGAATATCTTTATCATTCTCTTTTATAGTCCATTGAAATAATGAAGAATTTATAGGTGATTTGTGTGTATCTGTGTATGGGGAAAAGTATTTTTACAATCTTATGTTTTTCAACCATGTACATGGTTAAATCTGCATTATTAAGTTTTATTTAGGTCCTCAAAGGAGTTTAAAATAGTTCTTCATAAGACTCTACATATTCTTTGTTAGGTTACTTCCTACGAATTTTATAGTTTTATGGCTATTGTTAAGGGGATGGTATTTTCTCTCCAGTTTGCCCTCTGTCTCTTTCTTGTTTGTTTATTTGTTTGTTTGAGACAGAGTCTTGCTCTGTACCCAGGCTGTAATGCAGTGGTGTGATCTCAGCTCACTGCAACCTCCGCCTCCCAGGTTCAAGTGATTCTCTTTCCTCAGCCTCCTGAGGAGCTGGGACTACAGACACAAGCCACCACTCCTGACTCATTTTTATATTTTTTGTTTGTTTTTTATGCCATGCATGTTTCTTTTTTTATTATTATTATACTTTAAGTTCTGGGATACATGTGCAGAACATGCAGGTTTGTTACATAGGTATACACGTGCCATGGTGGTTTGCTGCACCCATCAACTTGTCATCCACATTAAGTATTTCTCCTAGTGCTATCCCTCCCCTAGCCCCCCACCCCCCAACAGGCCCCAGTGTGTGATACTCCTCTCCCTGTGTCTATGTGTTCTCATTGTTCAACTCTCACTTATTAATGACAACATGCGATATTTAGTTTTGTGTTTCTGTGTTAGTTTGCTGAGAATAATGGTTTCCAACTTCATCCATGTCTCTGCAAAGGACATGAACTCATTTTTTTTTTTACTTTTTTTATGACTGCATAGTATTCCATGGTGTATATGGGCCACATTTTCTTTATCCAGTCTATCATTGATGGACATTTGGGTTGGTTCCAAGTCTTTGTTATTGTGACCCTACAGGTGCATGTATCTTTTTTTTTTTTTTTTGAGATGGAGTCTTGCTCTGTTGCCCAGGCTGGAATGCAGTGGCGCGATCTCCTCTCACATCACTGCAAGCTCCACCTACCAGGTTCATGCCATTCTCCCACCTCAGCCTCCCGAGTAGCTGGGACTACAGGCATCCACCACCACATCTGGCTGAATTTTTGTATTTTTAGTAGAGGTAGGGTTTCACCGTGTTAGCCAGGATGGTCTCGATCTCCTGATCTTGATCCATCTGCCTCGGCCTCCCAAAGTGCTGGGATTACAGGCGTGAGCCACCACACCTGGCCACATGTATCTTTATAGTGGAATGATTTATAATCCTTTGGGTATATACCCAGTAATGGGATAACTGGGTCAAATGGTATTCCCGGTTCTAGATCCTTGAGGAATTGCCACACTGTCTTACACAATGGTTGAACTAATTTACACTCCCACCAACAGCGTAAGAGTGTTCCTGTTTCTCTACATCCTCTCCAACCTCTGTTGTTTCCTGACTTTTTAATGATTGCCATTCTAACTGGCATGAGATGGTATCTCATTGTGGTTTTGATTTGCATTTCTCTAATGACCAGTGATGATGAACTTTTCTTCATATGTTTGTTGGCTGCATAAATGTCTTCTTTTGATAAGTGTCTGTTCATATCCTTTGCTGACTTTTTGATGGAATCGTTTGTTTTTTTCTTGTAAATTTAAGTTCCTTGTAGATTCTGGATAGTAGCCCTTTGTCAGATGAGTAGTTAACATATATCACATTTGGTTCAAATATTTTGTTTACTTCTCTGTGTTTCCAATTAAAGGATAAAACCCTTGAAACCGGAGAGCATCTGAATTAGCATTGAATATTCAGCTTACATAGAGGGCAGGGCACATAGTGATTGTTGAAAAATTGTTGTGGAATAAAGGCTTTTTAAACAAACTCCAGACCAGTATTTACTTCTTATCTTCATTATCTTCCATGAAAAACATTTCCAATTATGTAAGTGGGATGCTTTGGAAAACATGATTTCCTTGTGGAAAATCAGTTTAAATTCAACTTTATTAGTATAAATATATTTTATAAACTGAAAAAATGGCTCTAACTGTATGCTTGCATAGATATATACTTAATGCATATTTTTCTACTTATAGATAAAGCTGTGTCCACTTATCTTCAAATAATTTTTTTCTTTTTTTTTTGAGGCAGAGTCTCGCTCTGTCGCCCAGGTTGGAGTGCAGTGGCCAGATCTCAGCTCACTGCAAGCTCCGCCTCCCGGGTTGACACCATTCGCCTGCCTCAGCCTCCCAAGTAGCTGGGACTACAGGCGCCGCCACCTTGCCCGGCTAGATTTTTGTATTTTTTAGTAGAGACGGGGTTTCACCGTGTTATCCAGGATGCTCTCGATCTCCTGACCTCATGATCCGCCCCCCTCAGCCTCCCAAAGTGCTGGGATTACAGGCTTGAGCCACCGCGCCTGGCCCAAATAATTTTTAAACAGTGTTCATCATCATCAACATTATGTTTATTGGTGCTTTAGTTAATTTGCATTTCTGTGACACCAAACACCACAGTGCTAAGTGCAGTACATGTAAGCACATTCTAATTGCTTTGCGTCTATCTAACAAGGTGTCTGTTTTAGTGCCATCACCTCCCTTCCTGGGCACACACATGATGTTTAAAGGGAAAAAAATGTTTTTTAGTAATAGGTTATTTTAACAACTGACTTACAAAACTCCTGAAAATAGTACAGCAAATTCTCATGAACCAATATGAGATAGCTCCAACACACCATTGTTGTTAGTAAGTATGTACATAGTAGAAGTATTCATGTGGCTAAAAGCCATCTCAACTCCCACCAATAGTAAAATGGTAATCCTAATTTTAGTGGTAATTATAATCTTATTATTGTATAAATTCAATTCTTAATTCTAATTATGAATTCAAAATGTACTTTATACAGTTGAATATTTTACTTCAAAAAGAATGAACAAACCTATAATTATATGCAACAATATGGACGAACCTTCCAAATTTACTGTTGAATTAAAGGAGCCAGTCACAAAGAGTACAAACTATATAATTTCATTTAGATAAAGTTCAAAAACAAGCAAAACTTACATATGGTATTAGAAATCAGGATGGAGTTTATACTTAAAGGAATGGGTGACTTTATGATAGGGGCTTCTGAGGTTCTGGTAGTATTTTTTTTTTTTTTAATCTGACTCCTGGTTACATGTGTCTGTTCACTTTGTGAAAATTTATTTAGCTGAACACTTAGTACTTTTGTACTTTGTGTACTTTTCTGTATGAGGGTAATACTTCAATAAAAATTAACTAGAAAAAAAATACTGGCTGAATTGGAAGATGTATTTGGGAACATAGCAATTAGTATATTTGAGGGATAACTTGCCTAATTAAGCCAATTTGAGATATAGCCAAAGACCATTCTATGGTTTAACAAAGAATTGGGTTTTCCTTTTTTTTTTTTTTTTCTTTTTCCTTTTTGAGATGGAGTTTTGCTCCTGTTGCCCAGGCTGGAATGCAATGGCGCAATCTTGGCTCGCTGCAATTTCTGCCTTCTGGGTTCAAGTGATTCTCTTGCCTCAGCCTCCCGAGTAGCTGGGATTACAGGCATGTACCACCATGCTCGGCTAATTTTGTATTTTTAGTAGAGATGGGATTTCATCATGTTTGTCAGGCTGGTCTCAAACTCCTGACTTCAGATTATCTGCCCGCCTCGGCCCCCTAAAGTGCTGGGATTACAGGAGTGAGCCACCATGCCTGGCGATTTTTCTTAAGGAATGAGATCATGTCCTTTGCAGGGACATGGATGAAGATGGAAGCCGTCATCCTCAGCAAACTAACACAGGAACAGAAAACCAAACACCGCATGTTCTCACTCATAAGTGGGAGTTGAACGATGAGAACACATGGACACAGGGAGGGGAACAACACACACCGGGGCCAGTCGGGTGTGGCAAGGGGAGAGAGAGCATTGGGACATATTGCTAATGCATACATGGCTTAAAACCTAGATGACAGGTTGATAGGTGCAGCAAACCACCATGGCACACGTATACCTATGTACCAAACCTATGTAAGTTCTGCACTTGTATCCTGGAACTTAAAGTAAAATAAAAATAAAAAGTATATTCATGGAAATTTCAACAATTTTTGACAACAGTTTTGCCTTTCAGGAAAATTCAATAGATCTATGCTCACATTTACCTTTGAAATTTATTTTAAATAACTATTAGAATTGACGAGTTAATGGGTGCAGCACACCAACATGGCACATGTATACATATGTAATAAACCTGCACGTTGTGCACATGTACCCTAGAACTTAAAGTATAATTTTAAAAAAAAAGGAATATTTAAAACAAAAATCGGGTTTTTCTTGTACCTTTGTGCTTCAGTTGAAATGCTTGCATTCCTTGAACTCATCTGGTGCTCTTCTTACATTGCCTCAGCTCTTGTCTTTTCTTCTGTCTGAAAGACTTTTTCCTAGTCTCTGCCTATTGAAAGTTTTAAATATTCTTTTCATTATGTAAGTCATTCTTGAATTGTTTTCAGTATGATTTCTGTAAGAGTGTTTTTTATCTACTTGTATATCTTTTACCATGTAAGAATTGAAGGTTAATGTGGACATAGTTAGATGTACTTTTCTGGGCTCAGGAGTATTATACACGAGAGTGCAAGTGTTACTGCTGGATAAGTGGGGCCCTGTTGTTTCAGGCTTCCACTACTGCATCAAATACAACTTCCTGTTTCATATCTTATCTGTTATTTCTATTGTCCTTACTGTAATTATCCAAGACAGACTCTCGTAAATATGCTTTGTCTTCATCTGCGTATTATCAAGCATATTTATAATCGCCTTTGAAATGATTTTGAATTCCACGAAAATGTAGTAGTGGGAAATTTCGCATCCCCTTTCCAGTAAGACATCTTGGATACATATACTTTATTAGAAACTGGTGGTCAGCTGTGATTCTAGAGGTAATAAGGTATTGATATGTTTCTAGACCTCTGAATTTGAGACTAATTAAAAAGCCCAAAATCAATTTGAATGTAGATTACACTGAAGTGAGTGTCATTTCTTGTCTGGTCATGTAAGCACCATAACCCTGCTGATTAGTGAAGATCAGGTTGAGACTGTAGCTGTCTCTGACAGTGTGATGTTGTTTACTTGCAATACTTGCTAGTCTGTTTATGAACACTCATCAACTGATATAGTCATGCCTAGGTGAAGAATGTATGTCAAGTGACTTATAACTGCTGACTACCATTTTGAATAGAATTAATTTTGTGTTTATGTAGTTGATAAATTCATTTCTTTTCTGTTTGATTCTATCCTGGAATGCTTCTGACAGTTTGTAGCTAAGAGAGTTTATTTCTGAAAGTGTCCAGTTTAAGTTTTATTTCCTCCAGTTTTACAACATTTATTTTATTTTTTTCTGAATTGTAAGAAGAATGAAATTTTATGTTGCTTTACTTTTTTTGCAAGTAAATGTCTTTTAACAATGTTTTCTACTTTCTCTAGCATGAATAAGCCAATAATTATACTTTCCTAAAGCAACTTGCTGCCCTATACACTCTATGATTCTGTTGTTGACACACTTGTTTTTACTAGTCTCTTGCATGCGGAATTTTAGATTTTTACGGTGTAAAATTACAGGCAAGTAGCCAGCTGTCATATTCTTGAGGTCAGATACAAGTACCATATATGAGATACACTGTTTTGGCTTCATACTACTTGCCAGATTGCTAAGCAGATGTTCCAGGCTATAATTCAGGAAACTGGGACCTCTTGAAACATTCCCTGAGAGTCGCTTTTGACATCTCTGAATCATTTATTTAAAGGTAATTAGTTCTAGTAAAAATGAAAATGCATTGATATGAAAAGAACAGAATTATTTTACAGTGTTTGGGAGTTGTAACCATGATTAGAAATTTGATTCTGGATGTGTATCTAATGGTGGAAAAGTATTTAACATAAGAATACATTACAATTTAACATTTTCCTTTTTTTTTTTTTTTTTTTAATTTGGAGACTAACATCAAAAAAAGTACTTTTTTGTAGACTTTAACAGTTACCAGTTGCTTCATGGTACATTGAAGTGCTTAACAGACTTTCCATTTTTATACAGAAAATATGTTAAAGAAGGCTGTAAGAGTATTATTTCTTCTCTAATATATATACATGTCTTGGTACTTTCCCATATAGTCCATCAACATTTTTTATTGGTACTGCATTTTTTTATAATTAATACAAAACTCCCTTGTCTAAATTGGTAACTTTCCTAAAATACTATTCTAAATCTCTAGTTTTCTTGTCCTATTATTAAAATATCAATGGCACAAAAGAGAAAAATTTAAACTAGATTACCTAACTCTTAAAATATAATTTAAACTAGATTACTTAACTCTTACGATCTACAAGTTGGGGAAAACATTTTAAAAATAAGTCTGTTAAATGATGTGTTCATTTAGATCTCTTTGTCCCTACTTAGATAAAAAAGGAGCCACATAACTTGTGTTTACATCAGTTGTATTTCATTTGTAACAAGCATTGTGCTTTGCAGAGAAGTGCTTTACACAAAACAGTATAAAATTCAATATCTTGTTATTTGGAAAATTTTTAGGCTACCATATTTTAAGGAAGGTGAGAGTAAGTAGTAGGAATAAACATCTAAATCTCATTTGTATTTGCCTATGGATGAATTTGAATTTAAAGTTAACATGGGTCCATTGGACATTCAGGGTACTCATAACAAACACTTCAATCAAACTAATGAAATCTCAGTGTGAAAATCGAACTCTAAAACTGCCTCTGTTCTTTCTCAATTCTTTTATTTTTCCCGTTTCATATTTTGGATGAATAGCATTGCAATGAGATTGGTACAAAAAACCAACCTCAGCAGTTCTTCCCGAGTTGTAGAGAAGTAATCAAAGATGTTAGCTTACAAAACTTATCCTACTTTCTAAGCCTAAGTGGATATATAACCTTAACTTGCCATAACTTCCAGTTCCTGCCAGACTAAAAGTTGTATTCCAAATAATAAAAAACAAAGGAATTAGTAATGTTGCTTTTAGAATTGAAACAGAAGCAAAGCTATGATATCTGCAGACAGAAAATTAATGATTTTTATAGATAAGCCCTTATTTGGATGTTTGATAATTGGATATCAGTAATCTGTCTCCCTCTTCTCTTCTTTTTTTCTTCCCTTTTCTCTCCCTCTCCCCTCCTCTCTTTTTTACTTGTATATACTCACAAATTAGCAAGTCATAGTACTACGGTATCAAATTACTGTGGTTTGTCAATTCTCTAATAAGATGCACATTTTCTTAATATTTTAACACCTCAAATTGGATGCAGCTGTCTTCACCTAAATTCGGAACCAATTGAGAGAAAAAGAGTCAGATGATAAAGATCAATGTGTCATCTTTATTACCAATAAATAATAGATTGGAAAATAGGTAGGTCTGATGTATCAGCTAGCCCATTTGAGTGCTAATGCATCTCCACAGACAGCAAGACTTATAAACAAGCCTCACCATGTGAAGCTTACGGTACTGAGGAGCAGAGAAGAATATATGTTTTTTTTTTTTTTTTTTTTTTATACTTTAAGTTCTAGGGTACATGTGCATAACGTGCAGGTTTGTTTCATATGTATACTTGTGCCATGTTGGTGTGCTGCACCCATCAACTCGTCAGCACCCATCAACTCGTCATTTACATCAGGTATAACTCCCAATGCAATCCCTCCCCCCTCCCCCCTCCCCATGATAGGCCCCGGTGTGTGATGTTCCCCTTCCCGAGTCCAAGTGGTCTCATTGTTCAGTTCCCACCTATGAGTGAGAACATGCGGTGTTTGGTTTTCTGTTCTTGTGATAGTTTTCTAAGAATGATGGTTTCCAGCTGCATCCATGTCCCTACAAAGGACACAAATTCATCCTTTTTTATGGCTACATAGTATTCCATGGTGTATATGTGCCACATTTTCTTAATCCAGTCTGTCACAGATGGACATTTGGGTTGATTCCAAGTCTTTGCTATTGTAAATAGTGCCGCAATAAACATACGTGTGAATATGTGCTTTTTATGGCTGTCCAGGGTGAGGGAGGAGGAGCAAGAGGCTTAGCCACAAACAGCAGTTCATCAATCACATGGGTCATCCCTATGCTGGGGAAGAATGAGCAAGGTGAGAAGAGTCCACGTGGAGACTAGCTGAGGGAGGTTAAGTGTTTCCCCCTAACACAGTGAAGCCACAATCTATAATCCAGATCCCACTCCAAAGCCAAGACCTTTACTAGGTCTTTTTCCAAATTTTCCTAATTCACCAGGAGTGCTTTAAAATACAGAATCTCAGACTCTTCACTAAGAGCCTACTCCTTTTTGTATTTTCTCCTTTCTGTCTTTGAGCTCTTTTTTGCCTCATATTTCTACTTAAATGTTTACTTGCCATCAACACTTCCTGGTTCCTCTTAGTTTCTTTGTTTCTTAGAGAAGTGTTTTTTTTTTTTTTTTTTTCCCTTGCACATTCGAAGCAGTTTTCATGATTTTGGGATGAGCCTTTTTCTCTCATTGACCTAAGTGCCAACACAGTTGAATCTCCTGCATTATTTTCTTCCTCTGTCTTTGCTTACATACTATTCCGTTCTCTTGAAATGAGTTTGACCTCAGTGTTTTCTTTACCTGGCACCTTCTACATTTATTCTGCAGTATAGTTTCTCTACTGGCCAATCGTAGCCCTACCTGGGCTAATAGAAATCACTTGCATTAGAAACTTGTTAGTACTTAAAAAAAGAAAAAAAAAAAAAAAAACCCTTTCAAATCACATGGTATTAATATCCTCATCTGGTCCACACATCCTGCCTTAGGATTGATTTCTTTCTTGGAGAATTAGCATTCAAGAAACCCACATTTGCATTTTATCACATCCACCGTAGCTCATCTGAAGTGGAACTATCATTCCATGGTGAATTCTGCAGAAAAAGAGTTTTACTACATGAAGCACCTAGATAAACGCACAAGAATGAGGGTGAAAGGACATATTCTTTTTCATTTCCTTCAGAATGAAAATTAAAGTATGCCACATTTGCCAGTGTATAAAGCATATTAAAATTATACTCAAGAATTGGAAATACAGTATCTGAGGCAAGAAAAAATTATTGCCCATTCATGGAGTACACAGGCTTAGCCTAGCAAATGGACGATATTGTCAGTGTATTGCATTTGGTATTTTTGTACTGCGATTTAAATCTTAATATCATACAGGTGTACTTATTGATAAATTTGGTGCCTCCACTCAGATCAAAACTGATTGTTTAACAGAAAGGAGGAACGTAAAGATACCTGGGAAATCAGAAAAACTGCTCTTTAGTAGTAAAGCCCCTCGTTCGTGAAATAGAGAGTTAGAGCTCTTCCTAAAATTTTACTTTGTCTTGATTTGAGATTGTTTTCCTATTAACTGCATAAGAGATAGGGTTTTCTTCTTAGATGATAAGAGATGTTGAGGTTTTTCAACATATCTCCCCATGGATAAGGGGGATAAGTAGTCCTCCCCTTATCCATGTTTTTGCTTTCCATGGTTTCAGTTACCTGTCATTGACCATAGTCAAAAAATATTAAGTTGAAAATTCCAGAAATAGAGAATCAAGTTTTACATTGCACACCATTCTGAGTATTATGAGGAAATCTTGTGCCATCCTACTCTGTTTGACTCAGGATTTGAATCATCCCTTTGTCCCATATACTTAGGACCCTAAGCTAATCTGTCTTAGCATGTCATGGAGAGTGTGAACACATTATGTAAGATACAGATACTGGGCAAATAATGGGCTTTCTTCTCTGCCCACTCAAATGATTCATTCTGACGTGTTTTGTTTACCACAATTTTAATTTGGGTAGTTTAAATAAAATTATAAATTTCTCATTCCCAAGAATCTTTAAGATAGTTTCTTACTATGACAGTCTCGTAAAATGCTGTGTGTAAATGACATATTAAGGAAGAATAAGTGGCAAATTACTAGGTCATGTAGTGTTTTCTTAATATCAGATATTTTCTGTGATGTAATTGTTAACCATCATTCTTATAACCAATAGATACAAAATTAATAGAATAAGACATTACATTTTATAACAATTTAAAGTATATTATTCTATGGGGGGAAATGCTTTCTAAATGTTCTTTTTTTTAATGACCATATCTTTTGAAAAATTTGAAAATTTTCAGTTATTGCTAATGTAAGATTGATCACCTTAATGAGGTGGTAGTTAGGCGAAACATTCAGAGCCATTTAACATTTGACAGTATCCAAGGTCTACATTCATTTTATACTCCTTGAGAGCTCAGAATAGAGTCTGTGCATGAGTGATGATTGTTATTTCTTTCAGTGAGCTAAAGTGGACTGAGAAAAAGCAGAGGTCTTCTAAGAAGCCTATATTATTTAATACTTTAACACCATTGCATGACCAGCCTATTTATGAATGGCTGTTCCCTCCCCCTGACCCTCCAGCTAAATCCTCCAGTAGTTACTGAACAAGTCATTCAACACTTTAGAGTTTTGTAGATCCACTCTTATTTAGTTTCCTATTTGCTGTTTGTTTCCTATTCACTACTTGGTTCTCCCAGCTCTTGATTTTCTCTATATCTTCTGCCATCCTGAAAACATTTGTTGGTAATATATATTGGCAAATGAGACAATTATTGGTTATAGGATACCCCAGCTCTCTTGGTGATATTGAAAGCTTTTTCAGTGGTTATAAATTGGCACTCTCTCTGCCATTCTCTCTCTTATAAGTAGGAATCCAAATGACCCATATACCAGTCTTCATTAAGAAGATTCACTTCCATTTATCTGGTTATCCAGTCAGTATACATTTCCCAAGGGATTGCAGGAAGCAGTGGCATATGGTAGTTAAAACTTGGGCATCAAATCATGGATTTAACATCAGTTTCTTTATGAAACATGCCAGTTATTTAACCTTTTTTCTTTTGCTTCCTTCCTTCCTTCTTCACACCCTTTTGTTTTTTCACTTTTTCCCTTAAGGATTTGTTAGTGGTTTTTAAAAATGATCTATGAAAGCATGTACATTTTTCATCATATAGCTAGAAGTAGAATAATGTAAATTCTATGAAGACCCCACCTCATGTCCAGTCTATCCTCATAGTGTTCTATCAAGTTTTTTGCCTTCAAATAAAATTTGAAGGCTTAATTATATAATTAAGCCTCCTAGAAAACACAAATTGGATAATGTCCCTTCGTTGCTCAAAAACTTTCCACTCTTCTTTCTCTGTCCCTCTCTTCCCATTTTATTAAGCACTGATGTATAAGCTTCTGTATATCTTCTTTTGGATGCATGTTATTTATATGAACTTCAATAACATGTTTCACTTAAAGGGTGCACGTCCGTCCATTCATTCCAATAGAGTGTTCTTTCTTTGGTATGTTTGTTTTTGAGACAAGGTCTCACTCTCTTGCTGGAATGCAGTGGTGTGATCATAGCTCACTATAACCCTGAACTCCTGGGCTCAAGCAGTCCTCCCGCCTCAGCCTCCTGAGTAGCTGAGACTACTTGTATCCCTCACCATGCCTGGCTGATGTTTTAATTTTTAGAAGAGATGAAGTCTCACTTTGTTGCTCAGGTTGGTCTTGAGCTCCTGAGCTCAAACAGTACCTCTCAGAGTTCTGTGATTACAGGCATGAGCCACTGTGCCCAGCCATGTAACTGTATTATTTATTTTTCTCTTTTAAAAAGATTTGGAAAATGCTGAAAAACACAAAAAGAAAAAAAAAATTACCCACAGTTTCTGCAGTTGAAAAAAATAAAACTTCTGCTCCCACTCTTACTCTCTATGCCAGAGGTAATTTGGGTTAACAATTTAATAGATAATATTCCAGTATTTTTACCTAAAGCTATATTACATAGCCATATATATATACACACATATATGTATATATATGTGTATATATATATATATATGTATATATATATATACACACACACACACAGTGGACTCTA